>NC_049253.1:4838865-5160948 GCF_011100685.1 Canis lupus familiaris
CTCCACAAAAGTTAGAACTAAGGAGTGAGTTCAGTAAAGTAACGGGACACAAACTGACCCTACAAAGCAGAGTAGCCTTGCTGTGTCCGACAATGAGCACTCAGGAAGGAAAGGAAGGACGTGAAGGCCTTCTCAGGAGCATCAAGGAGAATAAATAATGAGACTGAACCAAAGGAGCACAAGTCTTGTGCACTGAGCCATACCAGGCTCTGGGAGGACGTCCTGGGTTTGTGGGGTGGGAGCCTCATCTTGTGAAAATGTCCGCAGTTCCTGAAGCCACCCTCAGTTTCTTTTTTTTTTTTTAAGATTTTATTTATTTATTCATGATAGTCACACAGAGAGAGAGAGGCAGAGACACAGGCAGAGGGAGAAGCAGGCTCCATGCACCGGGAGCCCGATGTGGGATTCGATCCCGGGTCTCCAGGATCGCGCCCCGGGCCAAAGGCAGGCGCCAAACCGCTGCGCCACCCAGGGATCCCCACCCTCAGTTTCAAAATATGGGGCTCCTAGGGACAAGACAAATGGGCATCCAACAAGAGTAATGTATACAACCAAAGTAATTAGGATTATCCAAAGATAGAACTGGCCACTCCAATAAAATCTCATGATTTCTTGCCTAGTTGCTAGATCTAAGCCAGTATTTTTACCTAGAACACATTGACTTCCCAGGACTCACTGCTTGAAAGAGAGGCCAGGACTCAGGAATCAAGAACATTTGGTAAGGATTAATCTACCCTTCCCTCAATAAGAATTACAACCTTTTACTCATGCAGTATATTGAGGAAGGAAAATGTCCAATTATTTTAGATGCAATGATGATATATTAGTATTCAAATACATGACACATTATCATGACTACAATTACAGCATATCTGGACCAAGTATTCAATGGTTTCTCTTTTAAGTTCAGCTCCCAATGGGCCTACTAGAATCAAGATCCACGTACTGGTGTTCTCCCCAACCCATGAATGTATAATTGGAATGGCCTTATCTAGTAGGTGGCAGCAATCTGATCCTTTAGATAATGATTGAATGTAGTGATTACCTTTTTAGAAAGATTTGGCCAAATTTGGCCAAATCTTTGGCCAGATTTGTTTTCTCCAGAAAAGAATCATCATTTTAAACTATCTTTTTAAATTCAGTGGTGTAATGTAACATTCTGTCAAAATTTTATTTGAGCTTTTTAAAAGTAAATTATACATAAATATTTTTAAAGAATTTATACTTCCATTTTTTCTGTACTTTCCATGTCAGTATCTATAATTGCTTTGTATGTACTATTCTTAAATGGCCAATTCATTTGTTGCATACAGAAAGAAATCTGTGACATGAACAACTATAAGGCTAAATAGATCTCACCCTTAAGTCAAACTTGACATGCTCCTTTTACTATCATAAATTATATCTATCTATATGTCTACAATACTCAAGAAAAGGTATATAATAAGCCTAATTATAAAACTTGAATATCATTACGTTACTACAAAATGTGAGAATACTATCACAACGATATTTTTTCATGGTAAATTAAAATCTAAAAATAAAACATAAGAGCCAAACATCACTCTCTCCAATATCTTGTCCACTACAATTTGAAACAGAGGGGATTAATCCAAGATAGATTTTGTCTGAATGTCTTCTACTGCTGCTATAACAAATTACCACAAACTTAGTGGCTTAGAAAAACACTTTTATTTATTTATTTATTTTTACTTACTTTCTATATGTCAGAAGTCTGACATGGGTCTCACTAGGTGAAAATCAAGGTGTCAATAGGGCTGCATCCCTTTTTCTATGGGAGAATGTATTTCCTTGCATTTTCCAATTTCCAAAGGCTGCCTTCAAGTCTTGGATCTTAGAATTTTCCATTTTCTTCAAAGCCAGTAATGTTGCATCTCCTCTTGATTCTCTGCTTTGGTCTGAATTTTTTGTGTCCTGCCAAATTCATATGTTGAAATCCTAATATTATCCAGTATGATGGTATTAGGAGATGGGACTTTTGTAAGGTGATTAGGTCAAGAGAGGAAGGCCCTCATGAATGAAATTAGTGTCTTATAAAAGAGATCTGAGCAAGCTTCCTCTTCTCTTCCACTGCATGAGAATACCATAAGTATGCAAACCAGAAGGGCACCCTCATTCAACCATAGTTTTTGTTTTTTGTTTTTTTTGTTTTTGTTTTTGTTTTTGTTTTAAGTTAAATGTTCTTTTTATAGCAGCCTGATTTCAGACTTTTTAGCTTCAGAACTATGAGGAATAAATTTCTGTTGTTTATAAGCTACCCAGTTTGTGATATTTTGCAATAGCAGCTTGAATGGGCTAACACATGCCTGGCTCTCTCTCTTTCACTTTTAAAAGGAAGCTTTAACTGCTCTGGGCCCACACAAATCATCAAAATTAATCTCTCTGATTTAAAATCAACAGACTAGAAAATTTAGTAATATCTATAACCTTCGTTTTTCTTTGCCCTGAAAGATAACCTATCCATAGTATGCCAAACATCACTGAAAGGGCACTCACTATTCTGCCTATCACACTATCCAGCAAGCATTTATTTGTTCCTTTTCCTCTGATCACTTGGAGGAAGTACCTTTCCCTAATGCCTTTTGATGCTGGGTTTGGTCATATGACTTGCTTTGGCCAATGGAATATAAACAGAGGCGACAGATTTCCAATCCCAGGCTCATCTTTGTCTCTCTGACATGTCTGAACTCCATTATGAAAGCCACTGTCTGTACCTGGAAGAAGAGCCATCTCATCCAATCCAGACCTGAAAATGCTTGGTTTCAGGTTAATTTACTATGCAGCAAAGGCTAACTATGTTAACATTAATTGCATCTCCAATGAATGATCTGGCCCAAATAGGGGCAAAGGCAGAAATGCTATTGGCACAACTCTGTGGGTAAAGGTTATTCATACCCTATTCTGTGTGAATGAGATTTCTGAAGTTATGCACCTGGTGGCCCCGGACTATGACAGTAACTTGATGGTTGTGGAGAAAGTGAATAAACAGTGAAGCTAAGAGAAGTGAACATGTCTTGGGGTTCAGTTGTTCAGAATATAAATACATCATTTCAGTGGCTGAGATCCACAATCTAGAGACCATCTCACTTTTAGAAACCTATCATTATAAAATCTACTGAGAAATTTTGCTCCTTATTTGATCTTTATGCCCCCTTCCTCTTCTCTAAGTAATTTCTGAAGCAAACCCAATTTTTTTTGCAAAATTCTGAAAGTTGAAATAAAAGTGCTTTAAATTAAATGTACATTTTGTTTTTGTTATTAGTTTCTTTGTATTCTGTTAGTCTCTTCTCTCTGCTGACCATTCTTGTTTCACATAAACACCCTTCACTAATGGCATGATTATTGTGTCCTCCCCAGAACATGATTCTTTGCTCTCCCGTACGTATATTTCCTTATCTCTTTCAGAATTCTGTGAGTTCTTGTACCAGTTGTCATAATCGATGCTTCAGCTATTTATGAATCCCTACCTCCTAGGAGTGCATCCTTACAATTACAAAAAAAGAATCAAATTTTAGCAGATATTAAACTGTTGTTGTGAATATTTCCAAGCCCTGTACCTGTACTGTCCCTGACGACCTGTGAACCCTGAGTTATGGCCTTGTCTCTGTTTCTTCCATTCTTCAACATTCGAAGTTTTCAGACCTGAACTAACTTTTAAGTTTGCTTCTAAATGTTCCATTTCTACTCTTTTCTATTCCTTTAAAGTAGATTCAGCTAAACTGTTAAAATTCTCTTCATTTTCTTAAATTGATCTATTTTCCAACAGAGAAGACCTGTATGTTTTCTTTATCTGAGTGCCATTCCTTGATGTTTCTCTTTCCTAGGGCCAGATTCTTTAGTTTTTATCCCTGATATGTTCCATTGTATTTTTTTCTGGAAATTCCACCATTAGTATAAGAAATAAAAAGCCAATAGTTCTGAGCCTGTCAATACATTCATTGTTTAACAATCCTGCTGAATTTTACTTTTTTTATTTATGGTTTATGCATCCAGTAGATATCTTGCTAAGTCTAATCAAGATCTGGGAGGAATATCTGTGGTTGCATCAGGTAACTTTCCTTTACAAAAATAATTCTTTTACTCTCACCTCCTGCCTCCTCTCCCCACCTCTACCACACACATACCCCGAACTCAAGTGCTATAATTCTGAATCTTCCCTGCCCATACATACTCTCTCCTAAGTACAGAAACTGTCACTCTCTCTGAACTTGCAGGACTTTTCCATTAAATTGTTTCAACTAACATACAATCACTTAATACAGCTGACCAGAAATATATGGAAAGTTCCTCAATTGCTCTGATAATCAATTTCTCTACCAATTTAAGAGCACTCTCTTAATTATTTTTTCTCAATTCAGCTTTCCTCGGGCTGATCATTAAGATCTTTGTTATAACCATGTTGGGTCCCATGACCTCTTTGACCTAGTAATAACTACACTGTTCAGTGTTTCCTAGCTCCATCTTTAACACATCTAGGTACATATTATTTAACTTTTATCTATATAAGCTAATAAGTTTTTAACATTTCCAAAAAAAGTGTCTTTTCTTTCCTCTAGTGTTTTCTCCTTAATCTGTGTGTTTCTTATTTCTTTCAATTTCTAACAACATTCATTTTTACATGGCTTTTTGAGAAAAAATTTTGAGTCTCTTAATCAGTCTCCAATCAAAACTGCTGCCTTGAGACAGATATAATACATACACACACACCACACACACACACCACACACTATATATAGTGTATTTATATATAATGCATATATTAATGTGTATATTATATATAATATATAAGGTGTATGTGTATATATAAATATAACGTATGTTTATTGAATATAATACTAAACATATTATAATGTGTCTATTATATACACATTATATACACATAATGTATGTTTATAGACATATATATAGATATAGTATATAAATGTGTGTATGTAGGTGTATATAAATATACACATTATGTATGCACACATTTATATATAAATATATAACATATACATGTTTGTATGTATATGTTATATAAATGTACACACACATGCCATGCATAATTAACCTGCTTTCTGCTATTTAAAATTCCAAAAATATAATAGTATTAGCTGTGACTATTTGCCTGGTTGCAGACCTAAAGCAAAATGAAGTATCCATAGAATATAAACTTAGAGAAATACTCAGAGACTAGCTGACATTCCATTGAAGCAGAAATCAAATTTTTCTTTTCTCATGTTCTTATTTTCTATTCTCCTTTCTCTAAATAACAGAATGACTAAGTCCCAGCTTTCAAAATTGATGTGAAAGCTTCACTTCTCCTTTCAAAAAATGCTTTTGATGGATATCACATTCTGTTCTCCCTGGGGGCTACATGTATATAAATACATATTACTTATACATACACATATACATATATATTTTAAATATATATGTATATTTAAAATTTTGGAATTGGCAGGTAGGATCATTTCAATGAAAGTAATAAAGAAGATATTCCCATTTGATTTAACCTTCAGCTTCAGATACCTCTATTGTGTGAACACATAAAACCACTCAGTTGAAAACTCCTCTAGCTAAGTCAGAACCAAAATAGTAAATTAGAAAAAAAAAAAAAGTAAATTAGAAGTGAAGAATTTTGCAGTCTGATTTTCTTCAACTTTAATTAATAAGAGGTAATGTATTTTTCATTTGGCAACTCTAATTATTTCATTCAATTTAATAATGAGATCAAACTAGAAAAAAAATTTTATTGAATTAAATGGGGTTTATTGTGTAACATTTCCTGATGAGCTATATAGGGCACTAAGGCATAATTTGAGATGGAATATTGAACAAAAATACATGTGTCTTCAAAGAACACACTATAGCTTGAAATTAACTTATGTCTTGATTTGATCCATTTTAGAGGTTTCTATGATCAACACTTGAATTATTTATTCATCTGACTCTGTAGAATACTGTCCCTTAACTTTACTAATCATCTGTGGCTCTTTAAAAAATGCAGATTTCAGATTCAGTATATCTGAGCAGCATCTGAGTTTTCTGCATTTTACCAGACTACCAGGTGATACCAATGGCCAGTGTTTGTGGCTACCCTTTAAGTAGCAAGGCCACCGAATGCATAAGGATAGTTAGCAGGGACAGGTATTAAGCTAACATAGTGGAGAACAGGACTTTAACTGATATGCTACTGTTTTCTTCTAGAAAGAGCAGCTTCACTCTGATTTAAACTCCATGAAAGAAGGAAGGAAGGAAGGAAGAAGGAAGGAAGAAAGGAAAGGAAGGAAAGGAAGAAGGAAGGAAGGAAGGAGGAAGGAAGGAAGAAGAAGGAAAAGAAAAGGAAAGAAAAAAAAAAAAGGAAAAGAAAAGAAAAAGAAAAGAAAAAAAGAAAAGAAAAGAAAAAGAAAAGAAAAGAAAGAAAAGAAAGAGAAAAAAAGAAAAGAAAAAGAAAAGAAAAGAAAAGAAAAAAAAAGAAAAGAAAAAGAAAAGAAAAAAAGAAAAAAGAAAAGAAAAGAATACTTGGGAATAAAAGGGGATTTGTACAATTCCTATAGTTAGGTGGTTATGTGCTTATACATCCATGGAAAATTCCAGTTATCCTCTTCCCATGAGTGGATTTTGGAAAAGTTTTAACTTCTCTAAACATTTCCTCTTACCTCCACCCAAGGGAAGAGTTGCTTATCAGATTGGTAAGAGGATAAGACACTCACTGGACCACATTTTAAAAACTGGAGTTGTTTTGCCTAAGTCCAAATGCAAACAACACGAGGAGACTGAGAATAGAAAGACTGGCAAAATACTTCTTTGGCAAATATAAACTATGAGAAAATAAGTGACACAACACTAATATTAAGAAGTTTTGAGAGAAATTATAGTTATAGTTGCACTCGGCTGGCTTAGTCAGTTAAACATCTGCCTATGGTATGGCTAAGGTCAAGATCCCGGGGTCCTGGGATTGAGCATCCCATAGTAGGGCCCTGCTCACGTGGGAGTCTGCTTCTCCTTCTGCCTTTTCCTCCTACTCTTGTGTTCTCTCTCAAGTAAATAAAATCTTTTAAAAATAAAATTAAAAAATAAGGAAATTATAGTTATAAACATCAACATGGTCAGCCTCCAGTCAGCTCATGATCAAGAGAGTGGTTTCCCAAGAAAAAATATAATTAAGTGAGCAATATAAAATGGCCAGACAAAGAAATAAGATGGACAAGAATTCAACCCCCTCTTCTGCCGAGTATCTATGTGCATCTTTCTTTTCCATAGACACATTTCAAAAAAACCACATCAACTAATATATAGTTGTACCATTTTCAACCAAATATGCATACCCTATACAAAGAAAAAAACAATACAGAGACTTAACTATTTATTATATTCTTTTTTTTAAAGATTTTATTATTTATTCAGAGAGAGAGAGAGAGAGAGAGAGAGACAGGCAGAGGGAGAAGCAGGCTCCATGCAGGGAGCCCGATGTGGGACTCGATCCCAGGTCTCCAGGATCAGGCCCGGGCTGAAGGCGGCGCTAAACCACTGAGCCACCCGGGCTGCCCTATTTATTATATTCTAAGTTCAGGGTATATGCATGACAGAAGTGTCTCAACAACAACATTTAATATGACATGCTAGTACAGAAATATAAGGCTGTAAGTAAATATACTTAGCTCAATACACCCATTATAAAATAATGACATGAAAATAAACCAAAATTAATTTCCTACTTGCAAATTAAAGAAAGGGAAACAACTATTTGAAAACTAAGAATGAACATAAAAAATACTAGTTTGCGATTGATATTTTATCTTAAAAATCAAACGAACATAATACTCTAGCAGCATTTGGTACCATTAATACATCTTGGTCACTTTTGCCCTTCATCTGCCACGTCCACATCTTAAAAACTGAAGTTCCTCAAAGCTCAGTCCTTTCTCCACCTCTTATCTCTGTTTATTTTGACTCCATGAGCGTCTTAGAGATTTTGTTCTGAGTAAGTATTTAGATATAAATTACAGAAGGACAATTTCCAAATCTCTGTCTCCAGCCCTGACTTGCCCTTGTCCTATATCCAACTGCTTCCCTCAACATCAACATGTGAGTGTACAATCACTTTTTCAAACATGACATGTCGCAGGCTGGTTTTCTGTTCTTATCCTGCAAGGTTGTTCCTCCCACATTCTTTTCTATCTCAATAAAGAACAAATCAACTTTCACATTCTCAGTCCAAATATTTGCATTCCTCTATTTCCTGTACCTAGACAACACGTCAAAATGTCCTATCAGCCCCAACTTCGTAGTTTATCTCAAATCTGAGTGCTTCTCACCAACATATCACTACCATCTTGGTATAAATCAGCCCCATGATTCCCTAAGATTCATTACCCTGATTTATTTTACGGGATAGTAGTTGTCACCATCTGCAATATGTTATTTGTGTATAATAGTTATACTTCTATCAGAATATAAGTTCTTCAAAGTAAGCACTTTATGTGTTTTGATCATTGATGGATCTTCAGCATATATAAAATGTATCTGTATGTAATAGGTACTCCTAAATGTATAGAATCAATGAATGAATGGTGTCTTTGAAAGCAGTTAAATTAAAATCAGAATTTAGAATAAAGGAGATAAGCTATTATTCAACATTGTATCAAAAGTCCAAGCAACTGTATATATTATGAAATTTTAAAAAGGTATAAACATCAGGTGCTATGATTTTGAGTTTTCATTATGTGCAGATGCTTTTTTTACTGAAAAATACAAAACCACAAACTAAAACATTATTTGAAATAATGAATGAGCTAAAAAATATAGATGTGTTATATATTGCATTAATGGCCTTAAAACTTTATCATCCCTATATCCACACTTTCCACCATATAGTTTTGCAGTTCTTATAACTAGAATATGGAGTATGTTATTCCATCATTAACTTTCGTTTTAAACATGTGACCTGGGATCCCTGGGTGGCGCAGCGGTTTGGCGCCTGCCTTTGGCCCAGGGCGCGATCCTGGAGACCCGGGATCGAATCCCACGTCGGGCTCCCGGTGCATGGAGCCTGCTTCTCCCTCTGCCTGTGTCTCTGCCTCATTCTCTCTCTCTCTCTGTGACTATCACAAATAAATAAAAATTAAAAAAAAAAAAATAAACATGTGACCTTCTTTGGCCAGTGGAATTTATCAGACTTGACTCAAGCAGGGGCTTAAAACGCATTTGTAATATTGGGCTCATTCTCCTGCACCCACCTCTTCCATATCCATGAGAAGAAACATGTCAGTTCTAGCATGAATGTGGCAAGCTGAGAATGAGAGAAACCTGGAAATGAGGCATCCTCAGCCAAGTAAATTCAAAATGAGCTGACTGCTCACCAGCCTCAGATATGTGAGTGAGTCTAGACAAAACCAGCAGATATGCCCAGCTGAACTCCATCTAGGTCAGCTGACCTTTAGTCAACCTGTAAACTCATGATCTAAATAAATACTCATCAGTGCATTCTGCTGGTATTTTGTGGTTATTCATTATGCATGCATATTATTTTGCTGATAGTAAACCTAAACTTGGTATAATCTCAATGTATTATAACACATATATATTTATTATAATATACATTATTATGTATCTCAATTAATCTTGCATTCTACATAAGCAATAACAATACTAAAATGTAATGGAATAAAACTTTTGCAAGAGTAATGTGAATAATGAATTAACTCAAAATAATCCAAAAATATGTAATATTTTTGTGTAGAATGTCACAAAATTTGTAAAAGACATAATAATGAAGAAAACTTGTTCATGGCTAGAGAAGGTCAATAATATAATCACTTCAATTGTTCTCTCATTAGTGTACCTATCCAAAAGCAAAGTTCCTATCACAACTTCAACATTATTATTCAAGAAAGCAGATTCTAAAATGAATATTAAAAAATAAATATACAAAATAAAGCAACTCAATTTGATTGCTTTAAAGAGTCAGATTCAAGGAAAGTCATCAGACTATATTTACACAGAACTAGATAAATATGTCAATTTTATCAAATAGATAATCTAGGAACTTTTTCAGGTATATAAGGATTTTATTACATGCTTTTCTGATAAGTGAGGAATGAAGAGATAATACAAACAACAATGCTGAGGCAATTTTGAGAAAATTAGATATCTTAGAACATTCATAAAATAAATACTATTAAAATTATTTAAACTATTACTGTAAAATGTAAGATAACATGTCTATGATTTTAAATAACATTTTTAAAATGATATGTGGACAATATAACATCAAAAGTACAAAGACAAATGTGTATGTAATTTACTCTTCTTCTTCTTCTTCTTCTTCTTCTTCTTTTCTTCTTCTTCCTTTTTTTCTTTTTTAAACTAACTAGGCTCCATGTCCAGCATAGAGCCCAACACAAGGCCTACATTCAGAACTCTGAGATCAAGACTTGAGATCAAGAGTCGGATGCTTTGGACTGAGCCACCCAAGTGCTCCTGTAATTTATGCTTCTTAATTAAATACTAAGAACAGCAAATATATCATAACCAAATATACATACACAAGTGACTGATCCATGATACTATATGCAATATATACAAAGGACTAATATGTATAGTAAGAACTCCAAGAAATTTATACAAAAAGTCAAATAATTCAATACAATTTTTTGTAGTGTATATAAAAATCAATGACAGAGGTAGAAATGTGAATGGTCCATAAAGGCCAAAATATTTTTATTCTCATCAGCAATAATTGAAATAAAAAATAAAATAATAATAATAATAATAATAATAAAATAAAATAATTAATTTTTTCTCTGAGCATCCTTAGAGAAAAGGATGTAGTAGAGAAACAGAAAAGTTTGACCTTTATGATGAACATTAACAACCTTTCTGATAACAACTTTTTTTGATACTCAATAACGTGAAGAGAATGGCCTGTATTATTTCTATGGTTTCTTCTTCCCTATAATGCCACTAAAAGAAAATTCAATAACATCTTTAGGGAAAAGATAAAATATATGTTGTAGCAAAGTAAAACAATAATGAAAGTTTTAATTTTGTCAATTATGGAAAGATAAAACAATCAATAAATCAGAAATAAGTAAACTATAAGATATTTTAATATCATTATATTATTATAAAATTAGTTCACATTTAACTTAAAATTGATAAAATAACCATATTAACAACATAAAAACAAATGTTTAGAAATGAAACATTCTGTTATCATAGAAGGAGATGATCTATTTTCTCCAGCTAGAGAATATTTTGTTTTTGTGAAATAGATATTAAATCAAAGTATATTTCTTAAAGCTCAGATCAATGATGATGCAAGGTATATCAAGAATCTTTAAAACTTTCAAAAATTATTTGAAGCATTGATGCTGTTTAGAGATGCAATTATAATTATCTTAAAAAATTGTTTTTCACCTTTTACAATAAGTCAGAATAAATTGGCTAGTGTTTTAGAAACATAATCTTAAGTACTCTAAAAAATAAGATACTAAAAGTGTTATTTCCTATGGGCATTCACTTACCTGGAACTGTTATTATTCCAACATAAAAACAGTCATTTTTGAAATAAAATAAAAATACATGAAAATTCTAATAATAAAAAGATTGGAAAAATATGTATTTGGCAATTATAAAATATAATAAAATAAGTGATACAGCACTGATTAGGTATTTTTAAGGAAATTATAGGTATAAACATCAACATGGACAATTCGAAAATGTATTCTCTCGAGTGAATATAAAATAGTCTAAATCATACATTCAACATGAAGGTAAGTAATTAAGTGTTATAAAGGGAGTTGCTAGAAATATATATAAAAAAATGAAGAGGGATGCCTAGGTGGCTCAGCGGTTAAGTGTCTGCCTTCGGCTCAGGGAGTGATCCTGGAGTCACAGGATCAAGTCCCACATAGGGGTCCCTGAATGGAGCCTGCTTCTCTCTCTGCCTATGTTTTTCTTCTCTCTCTGTGTTTCTCTCATGCATGAATAAATAAAATCTTAAAAAAAAATGAAGGAAAGATAAATGTTCAGGAGACAATACATTGTCAGTTTTTCACAAATTAAAGAGTGATTGCAGCTAATTTAAAATACAGTTAAACATATTTCTAGACAAATTTATAATTATTGAATATCTTCATTATTATTAAATAAGAAAACCACGTGAACAAACGCACAATTCAATACAGAAAGGCTGACAAAGTAATATAACCCTAAGGAAAGGGAAAACTATTTCAAATATAAAAAAAATATAACCCTAAGGAAAGGGAAAACTATTTCAAATATAAAAAAAACTATTTCAAATATATAGCAGAGTGGATCATATATACAAAATGTATATATGATCCACTCTGCTATATAATTATACAGTTTCCCAAATAGTTGTTATTCATTTATACTCCCACCAACAGTGTATATGATCAAATTGCTTCACAGCCTCAATAACGCCTCTATGATTCACTTTTTTGTTGTTGTTTTTAAGCTTATCAATTCAGTTAATGTATAGTGGTGAAACATAGTGATTTTTAAGTTGCATTGTCCTAGAATCTAATGAAACTGAACAGTTTTTCTATTCATTTGGTCATTGGAATCTCTTCTTTTCTGTTTCTGTCATATATTTTGCACATTTTTCTTTTTTTTATTTGTATAAGAATAATTTACCCAGATAGCTACCTTCTTAAAGGTACATTTTAAAATCTGTAGCACAGTATTGTTAACTTAAGCACAATTCTTAAAGCAGATCTCTAGAATATACTAATCTTCCATAACTAAAACTTCATACCTATTTATGGCAACTCCCCATTTCCCCCTTCCTTCTAGCCTTTTTTTTTTAAACTGGGTTGTCTGCTTTATTCTCATTTATTTTGCAGGAATAGATAGATGATGATGATAGATAGATAGGTAGATAGATAGATAGATGATAGATAGATAGACGATAGATAGACGTCATTTTTTGTGTAGAATGTGAGATGTGGCTTAAGATTCAGTTTTTTCAATATAAACATCCAACTGAACCAGCAACATCTATTGAAAACATCATCTTTCTCCACCTCAAGACAGAGTCCCTTTAGTCATAAATCACGTGGTCTTGTCTGTATAAACATGTTTCAGGGGATCCCCGGGTGGCGCGGCGGTTTGGCGCCTGCCTTTGGCCCAGGGCGCGTTCCTGGAGACCCCGGATCGAATCCCATGTCGGGCTCCCGGTGCATGGAGCCTGCTTCTCTCCCTCTGCCTGTGTCTCTGCCTCTCTCTCTCTGTGTGACTATCATAAATAAATAAAAATTAAAAAGAAAAAAACATGTTTCTGGAATTTCTGTTCTATGCATTGGTCTGTTTATTTTTGTTATTGCATCAGTATTACAATCACTTATTTTTTTTAGCTGTATAAGAATTCTTGACATTTGCTACTATTCATTCACCCAATGTTTTATGAGAAAAGTTATTAGTATTCAGTCTGACAAATTGTTTCAAAGGAAGCACCAACTGGCCACCAGCAGTAAGTAAAAGAAAACAGGAATACCCAATCTTTAGAAGTTCCCTCATGCATGCTTCCAGTCAGGATTCCTGCCCAAAGGTTCACAATGTACTGAGAGCTAGCACTTGAGTAAAATCATATAGGATACACTTTTTATCCCTGGCTTCTTTTATTCAATACTTTGTGAGATTTATTTTTATATAAAATAGCATTTAGTTTGCTTTCATCACTGTATTTTATTGCATTGAATGTTTGTGCCACAATGTTTGTATTCATTCTACTTTAGGTGGAAATTAGAGTTTTTTCTAGCCTGGGATATAATTAATAGATGTATCAGTTTTCGATTACTGACATAACAAAGTAGCACAAAATTAGTGAATCTCAGAGTTCTGGAAGTTCTAGGTCCAGGTAGGCTCCTTTTTTCCCTGCTCCAGGTCTCACAAGACAAAATTTAAGATGTCAGCTGGCCTGGGCTCCATTTAGAGACTCTGGAGAAGTATCTGCCTTCAGGATCATTTAGTTTGTTGGTAGAATTCAGTTCATTTTGGTTGTCATCTAGCTTCCTTTCCTTGCAGGATGTCAGTGGGAGCTTTTCAGCTTCTTAAGACCACCTGGATTCCTTGTCATGTTCCCACCTCCAGCTTCGAAACTTCCAAGGGCAGAACAAGTCCCTTCTTATGCTTCAGATCTCCATTTAGTCTGCTTTTGCCTCATCTCTTCTCCAGCCAGAGAAAGTTCTCTGCTTTCAGGGCTCATTAGCTTGGGCTCACCTGGATAATCCAAGTTAATCTATTTTAAGGTCCTTAATTTTAATCATATATGCAAAGCCTCATTTCCCATGTAACATAACATAATTGCAGCTTCTTAGGATAAGATGTGAGTGACATACTCTGGGGGAGGGATGGTATTCTTCTGCCTTCCACAATGCTGCTTCTGATAGCATTCTTATAGATGGCTCTGTAAATGCATATTTGCATTTTATTAACATATGCTTGGGATAAAATGTTTTGCCAGAGTGTCAAATTTAGTAGATACTGCCAGTTTTCCAGAAACTCTATACAATCTGGCAACCTAAAATATTTCCTGTTGTCCTAGATTCTCATTAACACTAGATGTTTTATGTCTATTCATCTAGCCATTCTAGTATTCAATATTTCACATGGTGGTTTCGATATGAATTTTAATGATAATTAAAAGATTGACAAGGGATGCCTGGGTGGCTTAGTGACTGAGCATCTGCCTTTGGCTCAGGGCGTGATCCCCTGGATCTGGGATTGAGTCCTGCATCAGGCTCCCTGTATGAGGATCCTGCTTTTCCCTCTGCCTGTGTCTCTGCCTCTCTCTTTCTCTGTCTTTCATGAATAAATAAATAAAATCTTAAAAAAAAAAAAAGATTGACAAGGTCTTCATGTTTCCTACCTTTGGATATCCCTTTTTTGTTTTGTTTTTGTTTTTGTTTTTGTTTTTTGGTATAGTCTCTGTTTAGGTCTCCTGATCATTTTTTGTTATTGTTGTCTTCCTTCTATTTCATTGAGTTGGAAAAATTATTTATATATTCTTTATATTAATACTTTGTTTAATATACATATTGGAAGTTTTTTCCACTCAATACTTTTCTTTTATACTTTCTTAATAACTTTTAATAAATAATATTTTATTTTAAAATAATATATTGACGGGCACTGGGGGTTATTCTGTATGTTGGTAAATTGAACACCAATAAAAAGAAAGAAAGAAAGAAAGAAAGAAAGAAAGAAAGAAAGAAAGAAAGAAAGAAAGAAAAAGAATATATTACTTTATGTATTTAGTTTACCACATTTTTGTTCATGAAACTTTTGATAATTTTTATGTTCATGAAACTATTTCTTTAATATTGGATTCTAATATTTTTATTATTCTACCTTTCTTGGAGATAAATGCATCTGAAGTTGAAATGTAAATGACATAAGACACAGATCAATACTCATTTTCTCTTGCATAAATATCCAATTGATCCACCATAATTTCTCTGGAAGAACACCTTTATTCTAGTTATTCTAGCATTAATTATGTCAATTGTCAAGCAACTGTACATGTGTGGGACTATCCAAAATCTTTTTCTGTCCATTATTCAGTTTGTCAATTAGTATATTAATTCTACACAGTCAATGCTACTATAGTCTTTTGGAGAATCCTAGTATCTATTGTTATAAGCTCTCAATCATGTCTTTCTCTTCAAGTTTACTTTATTACTGATTGTCTACACATGATTTGTTTGCTTATTTTTCTTAAATAATTTGCATGTTTAATCAATATCCTTCCCTCTAAACATTACTTCATCTGCCTCTTGAAAATGCAACAATAGGGCAATCAATAGAAATTAAAGAAGTAAAGCTGCTTTTATTTCCAGATAACTAGAATGTATACACAGAAATTATAAGAAAACTTTAAAACTGAATTAGTAACACCATAGAATATAAGATGAATATATATGTGATTTGAAATTAGTTATTGTTAAAATATAATTCTACCTACATTAATCTATAGATTCAGTGAAAGCCCACATGAAAATACAAACAAAATTGCCAACTGATTCTAAAATATATGTATTGAAATACAAAGAACTTAAAATAACTAGAATAATATATTTAAAAAAGAAGACAAAGGTTAATAAAGTGAATCTCCTGTGGTTAAAGCTTTCTAAGAAGCTACCATATTCAAAAGAATAAAATTAGTGCCAGAATAAGCATTTATATCAAGTGATTTTCAAAATATTATCAATGAAAATCAAAAAGGAAAAGAAATCTCTATGACAAATAGTACTAGGAAAACTAGATCTCTACACAGGAAAAAATTCAACACCTCCCTCATATATGTATATCATACACCTAAACATAAAACTAAAATTATAAAGTACTATAGGAAAACATAGGAGAAGATCTCTGTGATACTTCTTAAATAAGTCATGGAAAATACTAACCATAAAAAAATTGCTACATTGGACTTGGTTAAATTTAAAAATCTTCCTGTCATCAAAAACCACTGTTAAGAAAAAATATATATAAACCAAAGATAGAGGAGTATGTTTGCAACAAATATATCTGATAATGGGTATCCCCCTCTCCTCCTTCCCTTTGCATTCAAATTCAAATTCTAGTCAGTAAAACTTGGATTTCAAACTCTTATTGAATTTCTCTTCTACCTTTCAACCACAAAAACTAATCATTAAGAAGCCAAAGTTTGAGCGGGCTACAGTCAGTTCTTACTAGTTTTGTAAACACGAGAAAAACTTATATTTCACTCTTTCTTTTCTCCCTTCACCATCAAAATCTCTGAGGAGATAAGAGAATTTTAATATTTTCTATCTCCATTAACAAAAATTAGACTTCTAACCACAAAAGATAAAAGTAACCCACATGAGTCTTGGTTTTCACTAACATTTTTCTCATCACATATATTTTTTTTCTTTTTCTTTTCTTTTTTTAGATTTATTTATTTATTAATGAAAGACACAGAGAGAGAGAGAGAGAGAGAGAAGTAAGAGAGAGAGGCAGAGATCCAGGCAGAGGGAGAAGGAGGCTCCATGTAGGGAGCCCGAAGTGGCACTCGATTCCGGGTCTCCAGGATCACGTCCTGGGCTGAAGGCGGCGCTAAGCCGCTGAGCAAACCTCTGAGCCACCCAGTGGTTTTCAAAATTAGTCTAGTAAACATATACCATGAAATAAAATAGTTTAAATTAAAAATAATCTGATAATTCGATATAATTTTTTATCTATTAAGCAAACAAAAATGAAAATCATATGAATTCTCTTTTGATAAATAAGTGGTGACTTCCTCAATTATTGCTATGAGGATAAAAATTGTACTGTGTCAGCATAGTGATTTACATTAACATAACACAAAATATAACCTTTCAAGGAGTTTGTCTCATTAAGGCCACTATATGAATAACTAATTCTGGAAAACAGAAGATCTCTCCAAAATTATGTACAGAAGTGTTTTGTTATTGTTATTATTATTATTTAGAGAAACTAGAAGTTTGGACAAAACACAAATGCTCAGCAATAAAGTAAAAATAATAACAGCTTGTATTTAATGAGCATAAACTACATGGCAGCCACTCACTAAGCATTGAAACAGAATTAACTCATTGAATATTTATATAAACCCTGTAAAGAAGTTGCCTTTATTACACTCATTTTACATATGAGAAATATTTAATATATTTGATTATTACTACATATAATTCCTGGTGGATAAGTGATTATAAAGGTTTTAGAAAGTATTACTGTGCTGGTTTCTTCCCTTTATCTGTCCAGCTCTATTTGCATCTCTCCTTGGTGCTCTGACCTATATGGGAGGCTGACTTTTATGAATTATGTCAGTTGGCTTCCTTGATCTTTGGCTTCACATTGCTTCTCCATTGTAAACACTAGCAAGAAATTAGAGGCAGGGAAGAGAGTGAGGTCAGGGTTATACATTTTTAGGCTCTTTTCTTTAGGAGTTCCTATGAGCTGACTACATCTCGAGACTAAGTTTTCAGCTCCTGTCAAGTTCTTGTTCTTATAAAGTCCACTTGATCACTGGCTCTAGAAATCAGTTACTCCTCTTGCTGCTTCAGGTCTTAGGCTCTTGTATGGTTTCATTATGTTGTCCAGACCATGAGTGGAATAAATATTTAAGGGAAAAAAGGGAGAGGGTGGTGGATGGGTGCAGATTAGTGATATTTATATATTCTACAAATATTTACTATAACCTTATACTTGACAAGGATTTATCAGACAGCCACATATAGTAGTGAATCAAGTGTACAGTCTTCTGGAGATAAAAATGGAAACATACAGTAAATAAAATAAATATGTAATAGGGGCACCTGAGTGGCTCATTGGTTGAGTGTCTGCCTTTGGCTCGAGTCATGATCCCAGAGTCCTAGGATCAGGTCCGGCATCAGGCCCTCTGCCTATGGCTCTGCCTCTTTCTGTGTCTCTTATGAGTAAATAAATAAAATCTTAAAAAAAATATATGTCATGTACCAAGTGAAGAAAAAAGCAAAAGCAGGAAAGTATTGTATATAGTAGTGGGGGCATAAGAGAGTTTCCATTTTAATATCAAGTAGTCAGGAAAGAACTGTGTTAAAGAGAATTTGAGCCAGTGTGAATCCTGTATCTCTCTCTTAAAGTATAATGGATACACTCCCTTCAGTATAAAGGACATTAAGAAGTGCAATCCAGGCCAGCTGCTTTCTTAGAATGTTTGAGAAATAGCCGGGAGACCAGTAATGGTTAACTGACTTAGAATGTTTTAGTAACTTATATTCTTTATAATTAGTATTTATTACATATGTGATGTGAAATTAAAATCAAGTTGTACATGCAAAATATTGGATGTTAAGCAATGTTACCCCTGGTAATTTTTTGCTGCTATCTACCTAAGACCAGTCATTCACCTTTTGAGGGTTTACATTTATCTTCTGTTCAGGAATGAAATCACATCATTTTCTCAGAACTTTCTATGAATATGGGAATAAACAAAATTATTGTGTAACATTATCTTGTATATCTAAGACATAGTCTCTAAACGTTATTAATATTTCAATAGATCATTTCTTTTTATTTTTGAACATTTTAAATTCCTCTTTTTGGAGGCTTAGTTCAAAAATAGATTTATATAAATTGTAATTTTTTTTCCTTCACAATGTAAATTAATGTGGCAGCTAAAAAATTAAATAAGAGTAATAGTAAATTTATGAAAACTATAATTCATACGTGAAATTAGTGTATTCTAAGCAAGTCAGAATTCTGTATGACATGCATTTTATTTTATATCTTTGTATCTATTTTATATCATATTCTTTGGTCAATGCACATAGACCACCAATAAATGAAATTTCATAACAGGACTTTCCAACATCAAAATGTATTGTTTCCTTAGTGCTGATAACAAAAAGTATTATTTCTCACCTGATGTTCTGTTTGCTATACTTTTTATAGAAAGTTAAGTAAATGTGCTAAATATTATGTATCTTATAGTGATAAAAGAAAATAATATAAAACTTCATTAAGATAATAAACCATAAAAATTAAAATGTTTCATTAAATTTTGGATTATTTTACTTTTTCAGGGATAATACATATTTTAGGCATAACTCTTTGAAGTTATTCTTTTAACTATATTCTGGAATAATATTGATTCTATAATTAATATTTATAGATTCTCATTTGTTACCCACCTTTGATCAAGCTTTAGATGTTATATATAGAATGTGGTTTTTTTTCATCATAAATTTAAGATTAAGTGTGGCATTCAGACACAGTAAGCTTTTTTTTTTTTTTTTTTGAGACACAGTAAGCTTTAACCCAATTTTCCAACCTAAGTAAATCTTTTAAAACTCAGTCAAGACCCAAATAGAGCTATTTGCCCTCTCACAAACTAATTTGAGCTAGCATTTTCAGCTCTGCTTAGCACAGAGATTTGATAGCTAAAGACATATTTTATAGCAGGTTTCAAACTAGAAAGGCATGACTGCTCTTGGTGAGATTGATGAAAAGTCATTCCTGTTTAGTATTCTTGATTGATAAAAATAAGTATTCCTATAGAGATAAGTACTATACTGTATAACAGATGATTGAATATATCAGTTGCAATAGTAGTGTAGCTTTGATGTATATTTTCATTCTTTCTTAAGGCAGTAAGACCATATATTTTAGTGCCTGTCTAGAGGCTAAACTAACTGATAAAGTGATAAAGTCTAGTTCTTATTTATTTATTTATTTACAGATTATGTTTCATATATTTTGGGAATCCCTGGGGAACTTTTTTTTTAATATACAATCTAAGAAAATAACTTGTTTTGAATGACAGTATTATGAATTAATAATATATAACTCCTTAAATATACCATTTATAAAAAATTATGAACTTTATAATAGCATCAGAGTAAACAGTAATGTAAGACAAAACATTATTTTTTGAAATGAAATGAATAAATATGAATGATTGAAGTAAGTTCTGAAAAATAAATGACTTCTCTGGATAGATCTCACCATTGATATTTTATAAGTGAAATTGGACTAGATAATTTTAATATGCACATTAGATTAAATCAATATTTAACAAACTGGAATGTGCTATTCACAGAACATTAAGAAATGTAATGTTTCATGCTTATACAAATGTACACAAATATATAACATATTACAAGTCTTGTATAATACTTATTTAAGTAATTAAATGGTGCATAGTATTATTCTTCTTAATCAACATTTCTGAGTATGCTTTGTAATAGTAATCAGAAAAAAATTAATAATAACTCCTTATACATCAGAAAATAGTGTTTATAAATAAGCTGTTGATCCTTTGATGAAATGAACTTATTCAACAAATAATTATTAAGTATTATTTTTGAACATTTCAATAGTTATTAGGGATAATTTGATGAGTTATAAATGGATATTTATAAAATATAATATGGCCAGTCCTGGTTTTTATAGAACTTATATTATTGGGAAGGGACAACTAGGGAATGAAGCAATTATTTCATTGTAATTAAAAAAGTATTATTAGAGTATAACAGTTTCTAACAGAAACTTTAACTAATTAGGGGATAAGGAGGCATCTTTTCTTATGAAGGAGATAAAGTTGAGGTATAAATTAGCTCGGTGAAGAGTGACTGGGAAAGAACAAGAGAAATACTGGGGCTCCAGATATGAATTTGTTCACTTAATTGGTTTAAGAACTTAAATTATAAGTCATACTCTCAACTAAGCTATCTCTACACATAACTGAAAGCAAACTAATCACAAAATAGTTACCATAAGAAAGTGATGTTTAATAATGATAGAAAAAGATAAGGATTGCCTGAAAAAAGCAAGCACTTGCATAACTGGTGCACTTTAAAAAGATACTTGTGGGGCACCCAGCTAGCTCAGTTGGAAGAGCATGCAACTAGTGATCTTGGGGTCATGAGTTTGAGCTCCATGTTTGGTGCAGAGATTACTTAAATCAATAAAAAACTAAAAAAGAATAAATGATTACTTGATTTACTCAATTGAATATTTATTTATTTAATACAGCAAATATGTATTGACCATCCACTATGTGACAGGCACCTCACCTTTCTCTTTCTTCAACCTTATATTCTATAGAGAGGGAACAGTTAATAAATAACAAATGTAATATACTAAATGGTGATGCATATATATATATAAAATTTTAAAATATTAATATACTAAATAAAGAGAAAGGAATGGAGAATTAACAATAATAAGAGAGCAGATTTGTACAGTTTATACAGGGTAGTAAGTTGCTGAGAATATAATTATGAAAAGACTTAAAGGAAATCAGTCTACATACAATAGGAAAGAGTATCCCAGGCAAAAGAAAAATCCTTTGCAAAAGTGTAAGGCAGGTATATGCTTTATGTATTCACAGACTGCCAAAGCAGACAGTGTGGCTTTAGGAAAATGAGGGAAGGAAGAATAGAAATGAAGTCAGAGAATTATGAAGGTGCCAGAAAGTCAAAGGGATTATAGGGCATTTTAAGGACTTTGTTTTAGGCTAAGTGAAATAGGAACCATTTAAGAATTTTAATCAGAAAATTAGCATAGCCTGAAATATTTCTTTAAAATATTTCTGTAGCTGGAGTGTAGGAGATAGACTTCAAACGGGGCAAAGATAGAATTAAGAAACATATTGGTTGGGTATTGCTAAAATCTGAGTGAGAGGATAGAAACTCAGACCAGACCTACAACAGCCGAGATGGTGAGAAATGGTCAGATTCTGAATCTGATTTGCTTGTAGAACTAGAAGGACTTCTTGCTGAAATATACATGGTATGTGAAATAAAGGAAAATTTAAAATATCTCATAAATTTTTACTATGGTAATTGGATGAAAGCAGTTGTTATAAAGAGGAAGACTATAGGTAGAGCAGATTTGGGGTGAATATTAAGAGATCAAATTTGAACATGAAGACATCGAGATGTTTGTAGCTACTCAAGAGAACTATTTAAGAGTTTAAAACTATTGTCTGAGCTGAAGAGGTAAATGATATAAATGTGGGATTTTAATCAAAATATAGATGCTGTTTTGAGTTATGAGACTGGCAGCTTCCCAAAGAGAGGGCACCATGCCAAAAAAAGGCACCTAGCAGTGAGCATCCCATCTCATATCTGGGAGAAGGAACCAGAAAAAGAATGATATGCAATGATGCAAAGACATGATGAAAATTAAGAGAGTTGCAATTTTTAGTAATAACCAGATCTAGGTAAGATAATAATGGGTAGCTGAGATTATTGGAAGAGAAGAGTTCAAGGACTTGAGCCAGGATGTGGAAAGTATCAGTCATATAAGTATTAGAATTTCCAAACATTAAAATATGCTTACTATTGTAGAAAATCACAAAGAGCCAGGAGTTAAACTCATAAAGAAATTAGGGGAGTATTCTAAAGGGTTGTTTGATAGACTACTAATGAGCAGTAATGAATGATATAATCTGATGACATGTGTTTCAAAACTGAGGGGTTTAAAGAAGAAAGGAGGAAGAATGGTTTGAAATGAATAGTGGAAAAGGAAAGGAAAATGCCTACCCATCTCCAGTCCCAGAGGTTTGAGAACTCAAAGAGGAAAGAAAAAAAATAGTCATTACTTGAAAGGGCTGCTGTTAATGCAGTGTCCTCAGATGAGTTACCATTTTTTATTGGAATGAGAATGTGAAGAGACAATTCAGATATAAGGCTGATGACGTAAGTTTTTTTTGTTGCTGATGGACTGTGAATTCAAGAGAGTAAGAGTGAAGAGGATGTTTGGTCATATTTACAACAAAGTGTTATTTTGTTTAAATAAATTCAGATTTAACTAGAAGCACTTGTATCTTTTCTGGTAACCTTGTATATACTCCATAGAAATGCATGCACATCCATACAAGGAGATATGTGCAAGAATGTTTCTAGCATTATTAGTAATAATTAAAATAATAATAATCTGGAAATAGCCCAATATGCATCAACTATTTAATAGAATTGGAAATGTACTAAATTATATTTAGTGGTTACACAAAACTCTCCGGAGTTTGGGGCTTTCTAATGATGAATAACAAGAACAGAAAAGATAGAATGAATGTAGTTACAATAAATTCAAGATAGATAGTAGGTGAAAAACTCAAGGTGTCAGTGGAGCCAAAAGTTTGGGAAAGCTGTGATTTAATTCCACAGTGAGAACCTCTCTGGCATATGATGGCAGTAATAAAGCCTAGAGGAACTATATTGTATATCTGTGAATTTGTCCTAACATATGTTAAGAGAGAAGTGACACTACCACATGGTTCCTGGCCCTAATTGAAAATTTTAGATGGGTCCAGACTTTCTGCAGATCCACTTGTTACAATAAGGACTCAGGCTTCCTCTTTATATCTAAAAAATATAGGAGGCTCAAATACAGCATGGACTTCAGACAAAGATCAAAAGTTAACCCTTAACCCATGTTGAAAGGAGACTGAACTTCCTTTTAAAATGCTGTCTTATCTTTGACTACTTCTGACAAAGTTTGAGGTCATCTGGGGAATTTTTTACCAGTTAATCCTTCACACTGGAAATATAGTGATTTTTATGACCCCCTTCCTTTTTGCAACAGTAAGAAGGGCTTGAATCCTCATGCTTCTTCCTTTCTCTAGGTAATGAAGATTAATAGAGTCTCACATATTAATCATGCTTCCTAAATTCAGGAAGGAACTATGTATGGTTATGACCTACAGAACTGTAGAAGTATTTCTTTCAGTTAAATCGTCCATTTAGTCTAGATGATTTTTCTTTAAATTTAGTCTCACTTAAGCAACTGAGAATTACTCAATTCTTTTATATTTAAATTCAGTTAAGAAGGGAAGTGAATCAGGTTGTTCTATGCCTAGTGGAGATATTTCTTTGACTTGAGTCAATTATTGGTCATGATATGTAACTAAAATTACCAATGTTAAGACCCAAGAATCCCCAAGCGTAATCTAAAAATATATTAAATTTATATATATATATATATATATATATGGTTATGTCATCAAGATTATACATCATTTACTAAAACAATATTTTAAATATTTGTACTCTAAATATTTTCTCTCACTTAGTCTCAAAACATCATATGTCCAGAGCATTTAATTTTGAGAGTAAAAACTTCATTATTGCTACAGTCATTTTAATATTACAATGATCTCTGAATGTGCCAATTATACATTTTTATTAATGTACTTTAAATGTTATTAAAATATTATTCATTGATTTAGTCATTCCATGGTATATTCAATATTTAGCACTTTCTATATATCAAACTTTGTTCGATGTATTAGGGATAGAAGGAATATATCTGGTCTCATGATCCTCACAATCTAGGGATATGAAGCAGACAATAAAGAAAGCAGCAGAGGGGTTAGAGTTCAGAAAGAAGAGTAGTGATTTGCAAGTTCATTTATTTTTTTAAGATTATTTTTATTTATTTGATACAGAGAAAGAGAATGGAGGAGGGGCATAGGGAGAGGGAGAAGCAGATTCCCTACTGAGCAGGGAGCTCAATGACTGGGGGGCTGGATCCCAAGACTCTGAGACCATGACTTGAGCCAAAGGCAGATGCTTAGTCAACTGAGTCACTCGGGCACCCTTGCAAGTTCATTTAGATGGTAAATGAAAACTTAATGGAAGAGATGACATTTCAAGAGGAAAAATGGATGGAGTTCAGACAATTAGATATTTGGAAATCTGGGAGGAAAAAACAAATACAAAAGTCCTTCAATGGAGAAATTTTGATATGGATGAGGAAAACACAGAAGTAGCTGAAGCAACATAATAAAGAAGAAGAGTAGAAGAAAATGAGGTCTGAAAGGTAAGCTATTTGATATTGATGCAATTGATCTGATGTAATTTGCAATTTGCATGGTTTGAGCAGAGGATGGCAGGATATGATTTACAGCATCACACAAGACCTCTTTTAGTTGTATTCAATAAACTCTAAGGGACAAGAGTAGAAACAGACATATAAGAATAAACTCTAGAGATAACAGTAGTCTGGACTACTGAGAGAGCAATGGAGACATAGTGGCAATGAGTAGAAGCAAAAGGATTTCCTGATGGATCGGTCTAAGAGAAGATAAATGTCAAAGATGGTTTCAATATATTTCACTTGAGCAACCAAATGGAGGCGCTTGGCAGTAATTGAGATGAGAAAGGCTCTCGATGGAGCAAGCCTGAAGAAAAATATTTGGAGTTCAGTTTTAGATACTTATTTTTTTTAAATAATAAATTTATTTTTATTGGTGTTCGATTTGCCAAATACAGAATAACACCCAGTGCTCATCCTGTCAAGAGCCCCCCTCAGTGCCCGTCACCCATTCACCACCACCCCTAGTTGGTTTCCCAGAGTTAGGAGTCTTTATGTTCTGTCTCCCTTTCTGATATTTCCCACACATTTCTTCTCCCTTTCCCTATATTACCTTTCACTATTATTTATATTCCCCAAATGAATGAGAACATATAATGTTTGTCCTTCTCCGACTGACTTACTTCACTCAGCATAATACCCTCCAGTTCCATCCACCTCGAAGCAAATGGGGTATTTGTCGTTTCTAATGGCTGAGTAATATCCTATTGTATACATAAACCACATCTTCTTTATCCATTCATCTTTCGATGGACACCTAGGCTCCTTCCAGTTTGGCTATTGTGGACATTGCTGCTAGAAACACCGGGGTGCAGGTGTCCCAGCGTTTCATTGCATCTGTATCTTTGGGGTAAATCCCCAGCAGTGCAATTGCTGGGTCGTAGGACAGGTCTCCACCCCAAGATTGCTAGAACTCATACAGCAATTTGGCAGCATGGCAGGATACAAAATCAATGCCCAGAAATCAATGGCATTTCTATACACTAACAATGAGACTGAAGAAAGAGAAATTAAGGAGTCAATCCCATTTACAATTACACCCAAAAGCATAGATACCTAGGAATAAACCTAACCAAAGAGGTAAAGGATCTATACTCTAAAAACTATAGAACACATCTGAAAGAAATTGAGGAAGACACAAAGAGATGGAAAAATATTCCATGCTCATGGATTGGCAGAATTAATATTGTGCAAATGTCAATGTTACCCAGGGCAATTTACACGTTTAATGCAATCCCTATCAAAATACCATGGACTTTCTTCAGAGAGTTTGAACAAATTTGTGTGGAATCAGAAAAGACCCCGAATAGCCAGGGGAATTTTACAAAAGAAAACCATAGCTGCGGATATAAGGATGGCTACCCCTGCTTTCTCTTGAGGACCATTTGAATGGTAAATGGTTCTCCTACCTTTTATTTTCAGGCTGTAGGTGTCCTTCTGTCTAAAATGAGTCTCTTGTAGACAGCAAATAGATGGGTCCTGCTTTTTTTCACGTTCAGAGTTACTATTGAAAGACATGAGTTTAGTGTCATCATGATATCTATTCAGTCCCTGTTTTTGTGGATTGTTCCATTGGACTTCTTCTTTTTTTTTTTTTTTTTTTTTTCCCATTGGACTTCTTCTTAAAGGGGAATTTTAAGAGTCCCCTTTAAAATTTCTTGCAGTGCTGGTTTGGAGGTCACGTATTCTTTCAGTTGCTGCCTGTCTTGGAAGCTCTTTATCTCTCCTTCTATTCTGAATGAGAGCCTTGCTGGATAAAGTATTCTTGGCTGCATGTTTTTCTCATTTAGGACCCTGAATATATCCTGCCAGCCCTTTCTGGCCTGCCAGGTCTCTGTGGAGAGGTCTGCTGTTAATCTGATTATTCATCCCCATATAAATTAGGGATTTCTTGTCTCTTGCTGCTTTAAGGATCTTCTCTTTATCTTTGGAATTTGCAAGCTTCACTATTAAATGTCGAGGTGTTGAACGGTTTTTATTGATTTTAGGGGGGGATCTCTCTAATCCTGGATCTGAATGCCTATTTCCCTTCCCAGATTAGGAAAGTTTTCAGGTATGATTTGTTCAAATACATATTCTGGCCCTCTGTCCCTTTCGGCGCCCTCAGGAACCCCAATTAAACGTAGGTTTTTCTTCCTCAGGGTGTCACTTATTTCCCTTAATCTATCCTCATGATCTTTTAATTGTTTGTCTCTTTTTTCTTCAGTTTCCCTCTTTGCCATCAACTTGTCTTCTATGTCACCCACTCGTTCTTCCACCTTGTTAACCCTCATCGTTAGGACTTCTAGCTTGGATTGCATCTCATTCAATTGATTTTTAATTTCTGCCTGATTGGATCTAAATTCTGCAGTCATGAAGTCTCTTGAGTCCTTTATGCTTTTTTCTAGAGCCACCAGTAGTTGTATAATAGTGCTTCTGAATTGGCTTTCTGACATTGAATTGTAATCCAGATTTTGCAACTCTGTGGCAGAGAGGACTGTTTCTGATTCTTTCTTTTGAGGTGAGGTTTTCCTTCTAGTCATTTTGCTCAGTGAGGAGTGGCCAAAAACAAGTTGTATTGGGAAAAGGAGAAAAAGAGAGGAGAGAAAGAAGGAAAGAAAAGAGAAAAAGAAAAAAGGAAGAAAAAAATAAAAAGAGAGAAGAAAAAGAGAAAGAAAGAAAGGGAAAAATGGGTGGGGGAAGCAAACAAATCAAAAAGCAAAAAAAAAAAAAAAAAAAAAAAAAAACAAAACAAAACCAAAACAACAACAACAACAAAACCCACGGGGGAGTATCTTCTGATTCTGTGTACTTTAAGTCCCTTGACTTCCCCTGGAACTTGTCGGTCTAGCTGGTGTTCTGGGGGAGGGGCCTGCTGTGCTGATTCTCAGGTGTTAGCACTTGGGGGAGCTGCTGTGCCCCTGCCTGGTGCAGGGCTCAGTGGGGTTGTTTACCCCGTGAGGCCCCAGGAGGAACAGCCCCAGTGTCGGGGCCAGCTCTGGAAACCCGGAGTCAGCCCCCGCAGTAGCTCCGGAGCTCTCCGTCTGCAGGGCCTGGAGGCTCCGGGCGGGGCCGCTGATCTGCTCAGCTGGGGCAGGAGCGTCCTCGCTGTCCTGGGCCCTCCCGGCCTCTGCCTGTCCCGGGGGGAGGCCGGATCCTGGGCTGTGTCCCGGCGCCCTGTGCTCCCTGTCTGCGCTGTTGGATTCGCCGCTCCCGCCCCGCAGCCCCCTCCGCGGAGCCGCCCCCGAGCCCCCCGAGCCGCTCCCGCCCCGCAGCCCCCTCCGCGGAGCCGCCCCCGAGCCCCCCGAGCTGCTCTGGGTCCCCGTGCGCGCTGCAGCCCTTAGGGAGCTCCGCGCATCTCCCGGGGCGCAGGTGTCGGTCAGTGTCCCCGGGAGCCCGAGGGCATCCCCGCCCTCCTGGGTCCTGCTCCAACTCCCCGCGAGCCCCTTTCCCCCGGGAAGGTCGGTGCAGCTCCTGCTCCTCCGGGACGGGGCTCTCCTCTCCTGGGGACACTCGCCCCGGCCTCAGCCCGGCTCCTCGCGGGCCCCTCCCCCTTGGAGGCCTTTTGCTGCTTTATTTCTTTTTCCCCGTCTTCCTACCTTGATAGAAGCGCGAACTCTTCTCACTGTAGCGTTCCAGCTGGTCTCTCTTTAAATCTCAGGCCGAATTCGTAGATTTTCAGGATGATTTGAAGGTTATCTAGGTAATTTGGTGGAGACAGGTGATTTGGGGACCCTACTCTTCCGCCACCTTCCATGCTGGTTCTCCAGTTTTGGATATTTAAAGTGTGAGTTGCCTATTGGGCATCCAGGTGAAGGTATTAAATATAGTACCAGATTTATAGTTCAAAGTTCATGGGAAAAGTCTTGGCTGAGAATAAACATTTGGAAGTTGTTAGTTTGAGATGTTCTTTGAAGTCTCATGATAAACTCTTGTGAAGGGAGTATATGTAGAGGACAGCATTAGTACAAAGAGGAGCCTTGTTTCTAGAAGCAGACTTTTCTGAAGTTAAATGAGAAACAGTTTTTTGTTTGAAAATTAAGATAATTTATATAGAAAAATTCTACAAAATTTCACTATCAAAAGAGATAAACATACTGTTTCTCCAACATATTTTTCCCCAATAAAAGATAATTTATATTTTTCCATGCTAAAACACTGTCATGTGTTGAATGTTATATGATTTCTTCCTAGGTGAAATTGGCCTGTGAACAAGAGGTGGTACAAGGTTTTTTTTAATGCAACTTTCTTAGGTGAAGTCTAATACTTATTAGCTATAAATGGAATATTCCAGTATTGTAATTTTCATGGGTGTTATAATTTTTATAATGCTCTATTTACTGTTAGATAAAGGCTAATAATAAGTTACTATTCAGTGCCACTCTCCAGGAAAGTAATAAACAATTAAAAATTAATTACCTTTGTTAAAATTGTAGTAACCCATGCTTTCACTGAAGCATCCTAAAAAATGTTAACTAGTTCCCTGTATCTCATTTAAGCAACAGATATGTTTTACCTGTTTGTTTAAACTTATATGTAAGTAGTGTGATCCATATATTCTAGAACAGAGTCAGATTTTTCAATGAATATACATTCTATTCAATTAACACATTTTTAATGAAGTCATTAAAGATTCACTGATGCAAATGAGGTGTCGAGAACACTGTTTTTTTTACTATTTTCAATATCACATAAATGATATTTCAAAACACTTGTAATTTATTCTGAAGTGATCACAGAGTACACAGCACATTTTCAAAGGGTTTTCTTTAAAAAAAATCTGTTTACTGCAAAATATACTCTTATACTGAAGCTGATTTTACAGTATGAAATTTTAAAGGGCCATATTTAACATCCATAGATAGATTTTGTTTATATGAGGCACTTTTGTTAGTGTCTATAAGATTAAATACCTCATAAAATACAAAAAAATGCAGAAATATATATGTATATACATTCAATTGTATGTATATACATTCAACTCTACTTCACCAAAAATACTGTCTTTAATTAAAAAGATTTTAGTAGAAATTGTACATATTTTTATATAAAAAATCTCCAATTTGTTTTTATAAGATCTATTTTTTGTTTGATACTTATTATGAAGCCTAGTGAAATAAAGACAGTTTTTAGTGCGTGAATGTATTAGTTCTTAGGTGAATTTTTAAAAAATTTTTAATTAAGTAATCTCTATGCTCAGCTTGAGGCTTGAACTCAAGACCCTGAGACCAAGAGTCACACCCTCCACTGACTGAGCCAGCCAGGTGGCCTGAGGTGAGTTTTTTGAAATGTCAAAAAATCTTCAACCACTGCTTTAAAGGCACATATATTTTATAAATTATCATGTATTCCTGCTTTAGTAGAACGATGTAAAATGACAAGAATAAAGACAATATAAGGCTAACTTGAGGAACTTGTCCAAAACAAATCACCAGCATTACAAGTACATGACTTTTCCCTCTCTTACACTCCTCCTTCCTGGTTGCCAGCAGTGAAATCTCTCTCTCTACAGGGGAGTTGGAGCTTGCTGTGACTGGGTGATTACTGGTGGAGATTCAGATTGCTTGAATGGAAAACAAATTTTTGTTACTTTTCAATAGCAGTTGATGAGAAGCTTAGGACGGAGGACTGAATTTGTGTTTTCTCATTAGAAACACTAGCAAAGGGCAGCCCCGGTGGCGCAGTGGTTTGGCGCCGCCTGCAGCCCGGGGCGTGATCTGGAGACCCTGGATCGAGTCCCACGTCAAGCTCTCCGCATGGAGCCTGCTTCTTCCTCTGCCTGTGTCTCTGCCTTTCTCTCTCTCTCTCTCTCTCTCTCTCTCTGCATCTCTATGAATAAATAAATAAAATCTTTTTTTAAAAAAAGAAACACTAAGTTTCCAAGATCTATAAAGAACTTATTAAACTCAACACCAAAGAAACAAACAATCCAATCATGAAATGGGCAAAAGACATGAACAGAAATCTCACAGAGGAAGACATAGACATGGCCAACATGCACATGAGAAAATGCTCTGCATCACTTGCCATCAGGGAAATACAAATCAAAACCACAATGAGATGCCACCTCACACCAGTGAGAATGGGGAAAATTAACAAGGCAGGAAACAACAAATGTTGGAGAGGATGCGGAGAAAAGGGGACCCTCTTACACTGTTGGTGGGAATGTGAACTGGTGCAGCCACTCTGGAAAACTGTGTGGAGGTTCCTCAAACAGTTAAAAATAGACCTGCCCTAGACCCAGCAATTGCACTGTTGGGGATTTACCCCAAAGATACAGATGCAACGAAACGCCGGGATATCTGCACCCCGATGTTTATAGCAGCAATGGCCACGATAGCCAAACTGTGGAAGGAGCCTCGGTGTCCAACGAAAGATGAATGGATAAAGAAGATGTGGTTTATGTATACAATGGAATATTACTCAGCTATTAGAAATGACAAATACCCACCATTTGTTTCAACGTGGATGGAACTGGAGGGTATTATGCTGAGTGAAGTAAGTCAGTCGGAGAAGGACAAACATTATATGTTCTCATTCATTTGGGGAATATAAATAATAGTGAAAGGGAAAATAAGGGAAGGGAGAAGAAATGTGTGGGAAATATCAGAAAGGGAGACAGAACGTAAAGACTGCTAACTCTGGGAAACGAACTAGGGGTGGTAGAAGGGGAGGAAGGCGGGGGGGTGGGAGTGAATGGGTGACGGGCACTGGGTGTTATTCTGTATGTTAGTAAATTGAACACCAATAAAAAAATAAATTAAAAAAAAAAGAAACACTAGCAAAGTTAAATAGTGTTTTTTTTAATAGTAGTTTTAAATAAAAACAAGTATAATAAGTTGAAGAAGAGTTTGTTCTTCAAGAAATGTAATTCAATACATTGCAAAGGGCAGCATGTAAAAAGGGTGAAAACCAATAATAGAAACCAAGGGAGAAGGCTGCCACCTGGACAGGTGTGGGGTCCTGTCTGCTCCATGGAAACCACACGGTTTGTTGTCTCCAAAGAACAGGGTAAGACTGGAGAGAGAAAAGGAAGCTAAAAATTAAAAAAAGGATAATAAATGTTTTTCTTAAAATGCCCCGGGTTCTTTTTTCAATTTTGTGCAGAAATCCCAATATTTGACTTCAGGGAAAAAGATTGTCAATACTTCTCTTTTTAAAAAGAAGCAGAATCAAATTCTTGGAGAAAACTCAGTATGCCATAATAGGTTTTGAAGTGCAAATAAATTATCTTGGCTTTGACTCTTGTCATCTCTCTACGATACTCACTCCCCTAAAAAAGTAAGCACATTAATGTCTAAGCATTTACTCATTACTCTATTCCAGAGGGTTAACCCTCTGGAATTTCATGATCTATGACAATGAGTTGAATATACAACTTCATTTCTTCCCCCCAAAAATTATCTAAATTTCCAATGGCTATCTAAATGAATAATGCTGCTTTGTGATATTTTCCTCAGTAGATATGTAAAGGAAAGAAGATGGGGATCCCTGGGTGGTGCAGCAGTTTGGCGCCTGCCTTTGGCCCAGGGCGCGATCCTGGAGACCCGGAATCGAATCCCACGTCGGGCTCCCAGTGCATGGAGCCTGCTTCTCCCTCTGCCTATGTCTCTGCCTCTCTCTCTCTCTCTGCGTGACTATCATAAATAAATTAAAAAAAAAAAAAAAGAAAGAAGATGTATACAATTTTTAGGTCATTTATTTTTTTTAAATATTTTATTTATTTATTCATGAGAGACACAGAGAGAGACAAAGAGACAGAGACACAGGCAGAGGGAGAAGCAGGCTCCATGCAGGGAGCCTGACATGGGACTCGATCCCAGGTCTCCAGGATCAAGCCCTGGGCTGAAGGCGGCGCTAAACCACTGAGCCATGGGGGCTGCCCTTTATAAAAGTGCCATACATTAAAGATTTAGAAAAATGTTTGAAATAGTGTTTTACAATCCATTTTCTTTATTACCTACTAAAGAGACTTTTAGAGTTGTGGGGTTTTTTTTTTTCTAATTCCCATCCCCACCCATGTTTGTATTGTCCAGTAGAGTTGGGTTAGGGAGGGCCAAACTATTTTAATACATACTACTAATACTAATACAACTATTTTAGCATCTAGGAAGATTTCAGCCCCCAAACCCAATATTCATCCCCTTGGGGATGATATCATGCTAAATGGTAATGCATTACTTTTTTTAAAAGATTTTATTTATTTTTTCATGAGAGACACACAGAGAGAGGCAAAGACATAGGCAGAGAGAGAAGCAGGCTCCTCACAGTGAGCCTGACATGGGACGCTATCCCAGACCCTGGGATCATGCCCTGAGCCAAATGCATACGTTCAACCACTGAGCCACCTAGATGTCCCGGTAATGCATGATTTAAAACAAAATAATATGGGACAGTTTGAAGCATTAAATGAGCAAATGAGTGAGGTAGAAAATAGAACATAAAATATTTCCCAAATGTATTTGAATACAAATTCTTCTGTTTCTCTCAGATTTAAGGGAAGAGTGTTATTCTTTTAAAAAGATTTTATTTATTTATCTATCTGTTTCTCGAATAAATAAATAAAATATTTTAAAAAATTAAAAAATAAAAAGATTTTATTTATTTCTTCATGAGAGACACAGAGAGAGAGAGGCAGAGACATAAGCAGAGGGAGAAGCAGGCTCCATGCAGGAGCCTGATGTGGGACTGGATCCTGGGACTCTGGGATCACGCCCTGAGCTGAAGGCAGATGCTCAACCGCTAACCGACTCGGAGATCCCAAGGGAAGAGGGTTATAATAAAGAAATTTTTGAAAAAAAAAAAAGAAATTTTTGGAAGCAGAGAACCTACAGCCCTTGAAGATCTATGCAATTCTTAAGTTCTTTGATATTTTGTTCATATGTGTACTCAGGTTCCATGATATGGCATTAACTCATTGACCTAGAATTATGCTTGATCTGTTTTCCTCAACCTTTTCCCTACTGTACAGAGAAGGTAATTGAAATTTGAGAAAAATATATAAATGATGAGCATTGACTGAATGAGATTAGCCAAGTATGCTTTTTTAAGTCACCTTATTTGCAATGCTTTCTCTTTCTGAGAGATTTTTCTTTTACTTGAAATGTAATGAAACATTAAAAAAAATCTAGCTAATTTAGCAAAGTATTTTTTATAAATATCATCAAGTGGTCAAAATTCAGAGAAAGTGAAATCATCCTAAATCTAAATGCTAGTAATTACATCAACTGTTTTTTTCTTAACCAAAACTGGTTCTGAGTACTCTCAAACTATATTTCTTAAACTCATTTAGCAAATCCTTTCAATAAAATGAGATATGATTACCATGCTACCATCATGACCTCTATTTTGCAAAATATCATTCACGAATCATTATATATATAAAGAAAAAATATGACTCAATTTTTTTCAATAAAATAAGTTACATCAATGAAATGAAAAATAACCCCAGATAATTGCAAAGATCAGAAATGTAAGTAATATCTATCTGAAATTTTTTGATAAAGAGTGAGAGTTTTTTTCATTTTCTTTGATCAAATTTCTTCCCCACTTTTAAAATTTAAATTTACTGATGATGATCTATTAGCATTAGATCTGTTAGCAGTTACAACAATGATTTCACATGACAAACATCTGTTTCTGGCTCTTATAAACCGAACAAATGTATGTAATTCAGAACTCATAGAGCAACTTCACAAGGTTTATTTATTTATTTATTTATTTATTTATTTATTTATTTATTATTTAATAATACATTTATTTTTATTGGTGTTCAATTTGCCAATATACAGAATAACACCCAGTACTCATTCCATCAAGTGCCCCCCTCAGTGCCCGTCACCCATTCACCCCCACCCCCCGTCCTCCTCCCCTTCCACCACCCCTAGTTCGTTTCCCAGAGTTAGGAGTCTTCCATGTTCTGTCTCCCTTTCTGATATTTCCCACACATTTCTTCTCCCTTCCCTTATATTCCCTTTCACTATTATTTATATTCCCCAAATGAATGAGAACATACAATGTTTGTCCTTCGCGGATTGACTCATTTCACTCAGCATAATACCCTCCAGTTCCATCCAGATCGAAACAAATGGTGGGTATTTGTCGTTTCTAATGGCTGAGGAATATTCCATTGTATACATAAACCACATCTTCTTTATCCATTCATCTTTCGATGGACACCGAGGCTCCTTCCACAGTTTGGCTATTGTGGACATTGCTGCTAGAAACATCAGGGTGCAGGTGTCCCGGCATTAAATTGCATCTGTATCTTTGGGGTAAATCCCCAGCAGTGCAATTGCTGGGTCATAGGGCAGGTCTATTTTTAACTCTTTGAGGAACCTCCACACAGTTTTCCAGAGTGGCTGCACCAGTTCACATTCCCAACAGTGTAAGAGGGTTCCCTTTTCTCAGCATCCTCTCCAGCATTTGTGGTTTCCTGCCTTGTTAATTTTCCCCATTCTCACTGGTGTGAGGTGGGATCTCATTGTGGTTTGGATTTGTATTTCCCTGACGGCAAGTGACGCAGAGCATTTTCTCGTGTGCGTGTTGGCCATGTCTATGTCTTCCTCTGTGAGATTTCCTTCATGTCTTTTGCCCATTTCATGACTGGATTGTTTGTTTCTTTGCTGTTGAGTTTAATAAGTTCTTTATAGATCTTGGAAACTAGCCCTTTATCTGATAGGTCATTTGCAAATATCTTCTCCCATTCTGTAGGTTGTCTTTGAGTTTTGTTGACTGTATCCTTTGCTGTGCAAAAGCTTCTTATCTTGATGAAGTCCCAATAGTTCATTTTTGCTTTTGTTTCTTTTGCCTTCGTGGATGTATCTTGCAAGAAGTTACTGTGGACAAGTTCAAAAAGCGTGTTGCCTGTGTTCTCCTCTAGGATTTTGATGGAATCTTGTCTCACATTTAGATCTTTCATCCATTTTGAATTTATCTTTGTGTACGGTGCAAGAGAGTGGTCTAGTTTCATTCTTCTGCATGTGGATGTCCAATTTTCCCAGCACCATTTATTGAAGAGACTGTCTTTCTTCCAATGGATAGTTTTTCCTCCTTTGTCAAATATTAGTTGACCATAAAGTTCAGGGTCCACTTCTGGGTTCTCTATTCTGTTCCATTGATCTATGTGTCTGTTTTTGTGCCAGTACCACACTGTCTTGACCACAGCTTTGTAGTACAACCTGAAATCTGGCATTGTGATGCCCCCATATATGGTTTTCTTTTTTAAAATTCCCCTGGCTATTTGGGGTCTTTTCTGATTCCACACAAATCTTAAAATAATTTGTTCCAACTCTCTGAAGAAAGTCCATGGTATTTTGATAAGGATTGCATTAAATGTGTAAATTGCCCTGGGTAACATTGACATTTTCACAATATTAATTCTGCCAATCCATGAGCATGGAATATTTTTCCATCTCTTTGTGTCTTCCTCAATTTCTTTCAGATGTGTTCTATAGTTTTTAGAGTATAGATCCTTCACCTCTTTGGTTAGGTTTATTCCTAGGTATCTTATGCTTTTGGGGGCAATTGTAAATGGGACTGACTCCTTAATTTCTCTTTCTTCAGTCTCATTGTTAGTGTATAGAAATGCCACTGATTTCTGGGCATTGATTTTGTATCCTGCCATGCTGCCAAATTGCTGTATGAGTTCTAGCAATCTTGGGGTGGAGGCTTTTGGATTTTCTATGTAGAGTATCACGTCATCGGCGAAGAGAGAGAGTTTGACTTCTTTGCCAATTTGAATGCCTTTAATGTCTTTTTGTTGTCTGATTGCTGAGGCTAGGACTTCCAGTACTATGTTGAAAAGCAGTGGTGAGAGTGGGCATCCCTGTCTTATTCCTGATCTTAGGGGAAAGGCTCCCAGTGCTTCCCCATTGAGAATGATATTTGCTGTGGGCTTTTCATAGATGGCTTTTAAGATGTTGAGGAATGTTCCCTCTATCCCTACACTCTGAAGAGTTTTGATCAGGAATGGATGCTGTATTTTGTCAAATGCTTTCTCTGCATCTAATGAGAGGATCATATGGTTCTTGGTTTTTCTCTTGCTGATATGATGAATCACATTGACTGTTACGAGTGTTGAACCAGCCTTGTGTCCCGGGAATAGATCCTACTTGGTCGTGGTGAATAATTTTCTTAATGTACTGTTGGATCCTATTGGCTTGTATCTTGTTGAGAATTTTTGCATCCATGTTCATCAGGCATATTGTCTGTAATTCTCCTTTTTGGTGGGGTCTTTGTCTGGTTTTGGAATTAAGGTGATGCTGGCCTCATAGAACGAATTTGGAAGTACTCCATCTCTTTCTATCTTTCCAAACAGCTTTAGGAGAATAGGTATGGTTTCTTCTTTAAATGTTTGATAGAATTCCCCTGGGAAGCCATCTGGCCCTGGACTTTTGTGTCTTGGGAGGTTTTTGATGACTGCTTCAATTTTCTCCCTGGTTATTGGCCTGTTCAGGTTTTCTATTTCTTCCTGTTCCAGTTTTGGTAGTTTGTGGCTTTCCAGAAATGTGTCCATTTCTTCTATATTGCCTAACATATTGGCGTATAGCTGTTCATAATATGTTTTTAAAATCGTTTGTATTTCCTTGGTGTTGGTAGTGATCTCTCCTTTCTCATTCATGATTTTATTAATTTGAGTCTTCTCCCTCTTCTTTTTAATAAGGCTGGCTAATGGTTTATCTATCTTATTAATTCTTTCAAAGAACCAACTCCTGGTTCTGTTGATCTGTTCCACAGTTCTTCTGGTCTCGATTTCGTTGAGTTCTGCTCGAATCTTCATTAACTCTCTTCTTCTGCTTGGTGTAGGATCTATTTGCTGTTTTTTCTCTAGCTCCTTTAGGTGTAAGGTTAGCTTTTGTATTTGAGTTCTTTCCAGTTTTTGGATGGCTGCTTGAATTGTGATGTATTTCCAACTTCACAAGGTTTTAAGGGACTCAGGATTCTTCCTTTTTACTGTCTTCCCTTCTTTAGCATCTAATCTAATGTCCTGAGATTTTTGAGAGAGCTGCAGGTTTTATATACTCATTGCAGCCACCAGCAATAGGAACAGCCTTCTTTCAAGGGTACTTCTTATATGTAGGATACATAATTTTTTCTCCCTTTCCAGAAGGGAGAAGAAAATATGTCCTTACCAAGGAATAAGTGGTAAATATGTAGTGGAGAATTAGAAGTCACTACTAAATAATGTAATCTAAAATTATCTATATTTATTATGTAACAAAATTTCTATGGAACGATTTTACATTCAATTTTTTCCTGTTTCTTAAGAAGTAGGTATTATTGACCTGATTGTTTTATTTCCATATCACTGATATTTGCTTGCCAATATATGTTAGTTTATTAGTCATACACAGTTACCAGGGTTTTTTTGAGTTTTACTTACGGCATTGTCCTCCACATCATTGTGTTTTCAATGAATGCTTAGAAATAAGAGCACAATACATTTACTAGGGAAACACCGCAAATACTCAGCAGAAACTCATATACTTATGTTCCAGAAACTTAGCCCAATAAAGCACAGTATATTGCACTCAGTTCAGTTTTATTTATCTCACTAAATTGACACATTCAATTCATGTGCAATCAAAAATATATTGAATATACAATCTTCCATTCTGTTTCACAAGAAACATGATATTGGCAAACTGCTAAAAGTGTATTAAATAAAGGAATTCTATAATATATAGGATGGATTATTTTTCCTTCTAATATAATCTCTCTCTCTCTCTCTCTCTCTCTCTCTCTCTCGGTCTCTTTGTCTCTCTTTCAATATAATACTTCAGCAGACATACTAAGAATGATGAGTGATATCAGGTAGAAAGCAAATTCCAAATTTTAAACATAATTTCTGTAATTGAAGAACACATCATAAATTTAAATGTACCTTGGTATTATTCTCCATTTCCTAACCCAACAAAAAGATTCAATCTCTTTAAAAGTTTCAAACACATATCTCAGGAAAAATGTTTAGTATATCATTGAATTAGAATGTGGAATGGGAGTGGGAGACCTATAATAATGTGCTTTACGCAAAAACACAATGCACATCTGCTCATGATGAAATATTTTAAAATGCTAGTATTAACTGAAATAATATATGTTAGACTGTGTCATTGATTATATGGTACTTTTAAGGTAGACATTTTAGGGAAAGCGATCATGTATGTTATTTCACCTTTACATGAATTGCAAAATATGAGTTTAAAAGTTAACTTAGGGGTTTGTTTGGGTTTTTTTAGATTTTATTTGAGAGACAGAGTAAGACAGAATGAGGGGCAGAGGGAGAAGCAGGCTCTCCACAGAGCATGGAGCCTGACTCAGGGATCAATCCCAGGACCCTGGGATCATGACCTAAGCCAAGGCAGACATTTAACCTACTGAGCCACCCAGGGACTCCTAAAAGTTAACTTAGGGTTTCAAGTGAAATTTTTTAAGTACATTTAGCAGCTTTGCTGAATAAAATAAAATACATAAAAATCTATTTTATACACCATATTATTTAAAATAGCCACAAAACATAATATGCTCAACTTCTTTACATAGGAAACTAGAAAGAACTATTAAAGAAATTCTATATAAATTGAATATACACTATTTTCATGGATAAAAAGTCAATATTAAAAATAACAATAATCTCCAAACTGCTTTATTGATTCAACTTAATTTCAAAGTTAATTCTGGTATGTCTTAGGCAAACTGAATTAATCATGCATATGGAAAACCAATGGGTCAAGAATATTCAAGAAAACTTGAAGCAAGAAATGAATTCATAGGACTCAAAATACCATATATCTTGTCTAATCATAAAACTAGTAACTGGATAGTATCATATTGGCTGCTTACCATTTAAGAAACATGAAGAATATTGAGTGTAATATAAGTTAACCAGTGTTAAAAAGAGCAAAGACTAAACACGATATTTTTATGGGGCTTTTATATGGAATTATAAATTGAAGTTTTAGAAAGGATATTTTATCTAGGTATTCAATAGTATCTTGAAAAGGAATTTGCCACTTAAATCTATATTCAGTTAAATGTCTAATTGTCTATTAAAGATTTCCTTATTCAACTTTGGTACTCAAAAAAATTTTTTTTTGCTTTTTTAGAAAACAATGATATAGTTGATGTATAACTTTTACATTTCAGAGTTTTGAGCTAAAAAGCCTGTCTTAATATTGGCTAACATTCAACAAGACTTAAACAAAGTGAAAAAAGAAAGAAAAATGATGACTACATAATATGGAAGTACAAAATATAATTTAAATGAGATTAAGAGTCATTTTGACATTAAATCTGAAGATGATAAAAGCAATATTTCAGACAATATTGAAAATGATCTGAGGAAATATATGTAAAAATCTTCAAATTTTCCTGCACATATGAAGTATTAGTAATGTTATTAATTAACCTATTATTTATTGTGAGTTAAGTATTCGGTTAAGTGTCTTAGATGCACTATCTCTTTGGGTAGTATGATAAGGTACTTTTTCTTTCCAAATAGACAGACGAAGAAACTGATTTAAATGTGTAAACAACTTGGGAATTTTCACAAGGTTAAGAATCAGTAGAAATGTTGTACAATGACTGAAATCCTGGTTCTTTGACTCCAAAGCCCCACTCTTAACTAAGTGCAATACTACATATTCATACAATACATACAAAATAAATTTAAGCATTTATTTCTCCTCTATAATCTAATAACCATATATAATTATATAAATCTTAACAACATATTACTGACAAAATAATGGCTAAAAAATGCACTGAAATTATTTGATCAATTTGAAAATACCGTAAGTCAAAAGCAGATCGGTACATAGATGCATATAGATGCATTGATGGATAGTTGAGTTCTACCTTGAGATCATTGGACTAAATCTTTTGGATAATGCTTTCAAAGAAAATGAAAGGAAACTTAAGTATATATTAAAAAGTAAAAAAATAAACCACAAGGAGAGGGAGAGACAGAGAGAGAGAAAGTGAGAGAGAGAAAGAAGGAGGAAGGAAGCACAGGAGAAAGAGAAAGAAGAAAGAAAAAGAAAGAAAGAGAAAGAGAGAAATAAAGAAAGAAGAAAGAAAGAAAGAAAGAAAGAAAGAAAGAAAGAAAGAAAGAAGAAAGAAAGAAAGAAAGAAAGAAAGAAAGAAAGAAAGAAAGAAAGAAAGAAACAAGAAAGAAAGAAAAAGAGGAAGAGATTGTCAACAGTTCTGAAATATCACCTGAGAGGAATTAGATTAATAAATATTTTATAGACTTCATTTTTTATTAAAAACTTATTATTTATCTTCTACAAATGTTCTTATTGAGAATTGAGCTATTTCCTGCCCTTCTTTCCAATGTTAAATATAAATATTTTGTAATTTGGTAATTTTATATTGGCTGCAGTATCCTCTGCAGATTAAGCAGAAAGTACTGTCTAATGAAATTCTGTAATTTCTTGACAAAAATAATATGAAGAAATTGAATGAACTCTAGATTGGGAAAAATAACTGGTAAAATAATTTTAAAGCCATTTACCTGATATTCCAAATTTTCAAAGGGATAATGGTTTCCTTTTCAAATCTCTAAAACTGGAATATTTGAAGGGTGTACAAATACTATTACTAATAATAAACTAAAAAAATTGCTTGTGCTCAACTTTCCATTTTGGTTTTCTAAGAATGGTTAAATTTGCAGTAAAATTTGCATAATGGTAAGATCAGCATGATCTAAGGGTGCACTTATTGTAGTCCACTAATGTTGTTTTTAGATTCTAGCAGTAATAGCACTAAATGTTAAGAGTTTCCAGGAAAAATAGGTCGCCATCATTAAATAAAACTTTCTTACCTTATCTTTCCCTCCAGAAATTATCTATTTTTGTCAGAGGAATGTGTGATAAATAAAGACTGCATTTATATTAAACTTTGTGCAATAAATGACATACATATGAAGTGGAAATAATTGAAGTACAGTATCACGAAGGAGTTTGTAAACATTATAATATTCTATCAAATCCCATTAATTCAAAGAATTATTAAAATGTGCTGATTGAGTCCTATATTTAGTTGCCCAGAAGAAGAAAATTAAATTTATTAGCAAAATTTAGTTAATAAAATCAGTAGAAGAATCCTAATTTTTTAATGTCACTACTTTTACTAATAATTTTTTCTTTCTATGTACAGTTATTATATACTAAATATTATAATGGAATTTGAACACTACTTTTGTACAGTTTAAGACTTCTCCATATTGACTTCAGTGAAAGCAAACTCAACGTAGAAATTTATATATTGAACAGACTAAAACCAGCTAATTTAACTTATTTAATCATTAGAAACTTTGTTAGAATTTGGAATATTTTATACAATAATTCATGCCAGAAGGTGGCACCAAAAGACTCAACTTCAAAATTCCTTTATTAATAAATTCCTAAGATTTTCCTATATTTGGAAAATGTGGCAAAATAGCAGTGCAAATGTGGATTAAAATTATAAAAGTAAAAAAAAAAAAAAAAAAAAACAAAAAAACAAAAAAAACAAAAAAAAAATAAAATAAAATTATAAAAGTAATACATACATTTTAAGGTTGTGTGTAATGCTGAAATAAACTATTTTTGACTTCAGATATGGCACTGCAGAAATCTAACAGTTTATGTTCATTTCTACAAATTTATATGTATTTCTGATCTCTAAAAATAGTTACTTGTAAAGTGTCAAATGGTAGTCTAAATGTCAAGGGAAAGTACCATGTCTTATCAATGAAGTATCTTTCATGCCATACAATTTAATTTTCTATTATGAAACTTTGGCCTTTCCAGTTAGTTTTATCACTTTAAAGATATATCCAATGCCACATTATGGGAAAAAAGTTTTCCAAGCTCCATCAATATTATCAGTAATATATCATTCCTTTTCATTTATTTTTTCTCTTGGGAGGCAGTTAAGGGTCAGTAATCAGGTTTTCAAGTGATAGTGTCAGAATATGTGAGTTTGATTTTTTGTTCTGCCATTTAGTAGCTATGTGATCTTGGGGAACTTCAATTCCTTTGACACCTCTCTCTTCTCTCTCTCATTTCTTAAGCTTACTTTTTGCTAGAGTTACAATGGAACTCGAATAAGATACACACTTAGGGTGCTTAGAGAGTTCTCAGGATCTTGCAAGCCTTCAATGAATAGTAGGTGTCAATAATATTTCAAATAGAAGTGTTCGCTTCTGAAAGTTATGTCCAGATGCTTTTATCTTAAATTCCCCCAAAATAAAACTTCTTGATTAGAAATCATACAAGCAAACATATCTGATTATCTTCTCAGCATAGAAACCTACATTGAGTTTTAACTTTTTCCCCAAATTGCCACAAATATAAGCATATATTTTAAACCCATTACAAAGAACTTTTTGAAGATCTTTATGTCTGAGCACTTACCTCTCTATAAAATAGACAAACAGAAAAAATATGGGAGAAATAAAATGTAAGCAATGACAAGGTTTATGAAATCAAAATTGATGTTAATTTAGGCAAAGAGAAAATTTAGTAAGTCATATTCAATAATGAATATATATTTATATAATGAATATATATATTTAATTGATGTGTGCCTGCTATGATTATATAGCACATGTATCTTTAGAGCATGGACATCAAAAATTGAAACTATAAGAAATTCTAATACATTAGGTAAATAGGTGGTAGGGAGATACAAAACTCTATTCCATTTTGCAAGTAAAATCATAGTTGCTCTATAAAGTGAAAAAGACAAGTGTGCATTATTTACAAAACGTATTTGCAAAACAAAGGCCTATTAAAGTAGCTAAAACTTTAAAAAAAACAATCTAATCTTATAGTCTGTCAGTCTTAAAAGGACACAATTATTCATTTTGTCACCATATAAAGAGATCTCAATAATAAAAATATAGAGAAGAGAGAGGAGACAAATATACTATCACTACAAAGAACTGAACAACTATTTCTATAGCAGGAACATGATTTATAATCCTGGCATATTATTACCTCACCAACATCTCTCTCTGGTTTAGAAACGTCTAAGTTCAACACTACTTATTAGTATGGCATAGAAAACCAAAGTTCATAGTTGATTATTACATCACTTCTAAATCAAGTTCATAGTCTATTTATTTCTACCAGTAAGACAATAGCACTTGAATTAATGCTAGGCTAATCTCAAGTGGTATGGAGATCCACCTCAAATACATATTCCTAGTTCAAATTGGCTTTTGAAAGCTTCTTGAAACAGTCACATTATTCTGCCATGTTTCTTATTAATTACTGAAATTCGCACATGTGCACATATAAATGTTCAGAATACACTTCTATATATGTCCCAAACTTTCTTTTTATGTATCTCTTTTATGTTCCAATAATAATCCTACTAACCAAACCTTCTTCTTTTCCTTTAACACCACTCTATGAAACGAAACTTTTCAGGATTTTAACACTTGCCATTTCAACGTGCCACGTCCGTACCTCACTTTTAAGATAGCTAAAGATGGCTTTGATAATATACTGGGGGTTTTGTTAAAAGTTAAATTTCTTTACTTTTTAAAATTCTCTCTGTCTTCCTTCAGCTCTACGGTAAGTAAGCTCTAGGGACCTAATAAACAACATAGTGCCTATATTTAATAATATTGTGTTGTACATTTGAAATATATTTAGGGTAGGCCTTAGGCATTCTCAACACACACACAGACACACACATACACACGACTGTTTTGGCTATTTAGATTTTCTTACAATTCCATATGAATTTTTTATCAAGCTCATCAACTTGTATAAGGGATTATATTGACTCTATAGAGCAATTTGGGGAGTATTGCCATTTAACAATGTTAAGTGTTCCAATCCACAAAAATGGGATGTTTTCCATTGTTTATATCTCTTTCAGTAGTCTTTTATAGTTTCCAGAACATAAATTTTACACCTCTTTTATTAAACTTATTCCTAAGAATCTTATTATTTTTGATGCTCTTGTGAATGTAACTTTTTTCTTTTTAAAGTAATTTTTAAAATTTTTGATTTATTAATTCATGAGAGAGAGAGAGAGAGAGGGGCAGAGACACAGGCTGAGGGAAAAGTAGGCTCCATGCAGGGAGCCTGATGTGGGACTCAATCTTGGGACTCCAGGATCAGCCCCGAGCCGAAGACAGATGCCTAACCGCTGAGCCACCCAAGCGTCCCATGAATGTAATTTTCTTAATTTCATTCTCAAATTGCTCACTGCTAGTATATAGAAATACAATGGATTTTATGTTAATCTTGTATCTTGCAACCTTGTTAAACTCAGTTACTAGTTATAATAGTTTTCTAGTGGATTTCTTAGGAAACTCTATATACAAGATCATTTCATTTGTGAATAGAGATTCTTCTCTCCAATCTGGAAACTTGTCTTTTTAAAAAAAATTTATTTTTAAATATTTATTTATTTATTCATGAGAGACAGAGAGAGAGAGAGACAGAGAGACAGAGAGAGACAGAGAGATTGAGGTAGAGACATAAGCAGAGAGAGAAGCAGCAGGCTCCATGCAGGGAGCCTGATGCGGGACTCCATCCTGGGTCTCCAAGATCAGGCCCTGGGCTTAAGGCGGAGCTAAACTGCTGAGCCACCCGGAATGCCCACTGTCTTTTTTTAAAAATTAATTTTGTATTATACTCAATTCTATAAGCCATTTTGACATTTATTAACGTTTATTATAAATTACATACCATTATTTTAATTTCATTTTGATATCCTACTCAGTACTTTTTCATTCAAAGTTGTTTTATTTTTGTTGTTGTTGTCATTATTTTGTTTTGCTTTTGACATTTTTTTCCTCTATTTTGATAGTTAAGCCAGGGCTAGAGTACTGATCATTATTATTATTATTATTATTATGTGACCACTCTGCCATATATTGTAACCACAATTATTTTTTACTAAGTGCTTGCAGAATAAAGAAATAATTTCTGTCTTTAATTTTCAAATAAGGAAATGAAGTCCAGAGTGATGAATTAAACAATTAATTAAAGCATTTACTTTGTCTAAGTATTTATTTTGCACTCTGCTTTTCTAGGATTTGTAAGAGATACAGAAGAAAATATATACACATATACATAAACACAGAAATATATATAAACATTGACTTAAAGATTAGATAGTAAGAAAAAATTAAGGCATATGAGGTAATTGAGTTAATTAAATTATGGCTTAACATGCTAGATACTTCAGTAAGGGAAAAAGTGTGACTTAACTGTAAAAGACTTTGTGGAAAAAGAAGACAGTGGTCAATGAAATCCAAAGACTTTGAACAGAATAAATAAAATCTTGAGAATGCACTGGTGAAAATGGATCTAACTGAATCTTGCTTTCTGTGTCTGAGAAATACTCGGAAATATCATTGCTTAATTACAGCAAAATCATATCATACCAGATTATGAAAATGAGAAGAGATTATTAGATTTAATAAATTAAGTAGTAGGGTAAAATTGTGTACATAGAACAATAGCAATGATTTATAAATGTTATTATGTCAACAGACCTCAAGTGAAATTTTTAAAAAAGGAATACTGAGGATAATAATGCATTCAACAATTTTTTTTTTCATTAAACAAATATTTAAACCAATTCCAAGAGGAGAAATGGTTTACTGGGGGAAAGTCAGTTACTTTTGATAAGAAAATTTAAATTAAGGTCATATTAATCAGAAGAGTGGGCATGTTTTGACCAGCATCTGGATAGGGTAACTATTCCATCAGGGTTGATATCCCTGGCAGAAATAGAAGTAGAACTCATACTAGTAAGTGTGATAAATTGTGAAGTGATGAATCTGCCTAGGGCTAGTTCTTTTTAACCAGGTTGTTCATTTTACTGGGCATAGCTCTATCACAAGTTAAAGAAGAATTTCTAGGAGTGGATGCTTAATGGTATATAATTCTCCATAATTTAAGGATTAGAATTTAGATGTGGCATGTAGCCACTGAATTTATTGGAAAGAATCTGAATACAAAGAATCTTAGAGACATTAAAGGTGGTATAAAATGAAAGAATAAAATGTTGATTCAGAGAACATCAATTTTTTTTTTCATTTTATAGAGCAAGGTGGTTAGAAAGAAATTAAGAAAAGGAGTAATTATATAGAAGCTACGATGAAAATAGAGATTTTGAATTTTTCATTTTGGGTATGAACCTGTGAGAAGAATGCTATGAATCACTGATACTTTGTCTTACACTACTGAAGACACATCAGGATATCGTTCTTCTCTCTGTCTGGAATATGATTCTTCTCCCTGGTTTTATTCAGTCATTCACTTTTCTAATACTCATTCTCCAGGAAGCAAGACTTTTAGATTCACAGAGACTAAGATTCTGAACATTTTAATCTCTCAAGTAAGCCATTGGGACTGATTTTCTCTGAGAGCAGGGCCACTCCTACTTCAATGCTATGTTTCCTGGCCCATTTATCAACCAGTTAAAATTAAAGAACCATACAATGTCCATTGATTTAAAGAATGTTCTGCATCATGAAGGATAATGTGCCAGCCTCGCAGGGTATAATCACCAAGCTGGTGTTTCTGCTGCATTTTCAAGAGGTCACCCCAATGTTCTTTCAGGATGGGAACTTCTGGATGATATAGCATCTGCTGGGACCAGTAATTCATAGTAATGTACCCACTGTAACATCACATTTTCCAGAGTAGACTTCTAAATCTGGGACATGTTATGCAGGCTCACTAGTAAATGAGGCTTCTGTGAGCCTCTGATAGTGATGCTAACTGAAGTCTGTGGGCAAAGGGGCTAACTTATAACTTGAATACATGCTAAACACAATTAAGATGATATGCTATTTCTAGAGTAGAAGGGATGCACTGTAATTAACTTGCCACCAAGATATTGATTGGTCTCCATAAGGCATCATGACATTGGCTTTTATTGCTGGTAGAACCAGATGTTCAGTAAGAATATTAGTTGATCAGCTTTGATGAAACAAGATCATTGCTGTTATACATACTCATATATGTAGGAAATGCTTTAATAGAGCAATATTAAATATATTTTTAATATATGAAAAATCATAATAAGTCAGCTTCAGGAGAATATATAGACTATAATTAAATATATGAATACTAAAACACAGAAAGTAATTATATATATTATTTATGTATATATTTATGTACATATTATTTATGTAAATATTTATTATTTATGTATATAAATATATACATAGGGATCCCTGGGTGGCTCAGCGGTTTGGCGCCTGCCTTTGGCCCAGGGCGTGATCCTGGAGTCCCGGGATCAAGTCCCGCGTCGGAGTCCCTGCATGGAGTCTGCTTCTCCCTTTCCCTGTGTCTCTGTCTCTAATGAGTGAATAAATAAATAAATAAATAAATAAATAAATAAATAACCTTATACATATAGATTGTGTGTGTGTATATATATATATATATAGTTAGTTGGATTGGTATATACAAATGTGTAGTAAAACAATGAAATTCATGGAAGTTACATAAACTAAATGAGGTGGAGAGAGTAGAAAACAAGGGTTGAGCAGAAAATTCCTATATATTGGTAACAGTGTATTATACAATATGTACAACAAGTGCTTGGATGTTTTATATGTCATTATTTATACTATTTATTTGCAAAATATTTCATAATGTTTTAAAGAAATATTGCTTAATAAACTATCATTGCCAATTTAGATAGTTTTTTTGACCAGGTGTTTGTTCTCAGTGAACTTATTATTTTTATGTTTTTATTTTATTTATTTTTAAAAGATTTTTTACTCATTTACTTAGGAGAGAAAGAGGCAAGGAGACTTCCCACTCAGCAGGGAATTCATGTGGACCTCGATCCCAAGGCCCGGTGATCACAACCCAAGCTGAAGGCAAACACTTAACAGACTGAGCTAACCAGGTACCCTATTTTTATGTTTTTAATAATCGAGCCTTTTAGTAATATTAATGTATTAAAATTTTTTATTTATTCATTCATTCATTCATTCAAATGAGTTTGGGGAGAAAGGCAGATAAAGTGAATTATACATACGGAATGCTTTCTGCTTTACCTAAAGGCATCCAGTCAATCTCTAGAACCTTTTCAAGTGACGAGTAATTCTCCAGATTTTTACTTTGCTGCGTTACAGGAATTTTTGTAAATGGCTCGAAGTGGTCTTTGGATCAAGACATAGAAAGAGAGAGAGGCAGAGACACAGAGAGGAGGGAGAAGTAGGCTGCATGCCGGGAGCCCGACGCAGGACTCCATCCTGCACTCCAGGATCACGCCCTGGGCCAAAGGCAGGCGCCAAATGAATGTATATAAAGATTTTGCTGATCATAATATTGGAAAGTTTAAAATGTTCTAGGGGATCAATGAATAGGCATGAATTAAACTAAAAAGTCATATCACCCAACACAGATATATTTGATAGTACTTTGAACTGAACATTTTGATGCATATTTGTTTTAATGTGATAAACCTGTAATAAATATTAAAAATAGAAAATATTTACCTTATTTTATAAGCTTTAAGTTAAGATAATCTGCAAGACAAACAAAAATAAGAAGCTTAACAGAAAGATATCCTTAGAATTATAGTCTTTTTCATATATATGCTGATTTCTCATCTCATTCTGATTTATTTTTTCTGTGTGTACAGCACAAAAACACCAATATTTATCCCCTAAATATGTACCCCCAAACCTAAAAAAGAGTTGTTAAAATATAAATATGACTTTTTTCCTTAAAAAAATAACATGATTGAAACTTATCAAACTTTGAAGGAAAAACTCATGGTTGAGAATGAATACTAAGAAGTTCATCAAAAATAAATAAATAAATAAATAAATAAATAAATAGCATACCCAGGGAAGTAGTCCCCTGTAAAGCTTTAAAAGATTGACTTAACTTAGTGTGATTATTGGTCTGCATGTTAAACTTTTTACTCATTAATACATGTTTTAATATCAAGTTCAAATCAATGAATACAAGAATATCTGTAACTCCCACAATCTCCACTGTTCGTCACTGAAATTTTTACAACCTGTTACCTATGTTTTCTGTATGGAACTCTGGTAAGACCTACTCAGTAAGAACAGCGTAGAAGAGAGTCATTAGACATCATAATTGGTAAAATTTACTGAACTTCTGTCCCTTAGAACACAAATGGGAAAATATACACCTAGAACTGTAGTTTGAATTGTAATGTTCGCAGTGTATCAGTGATGAATAGTGTTGCCTTGTAGGGAATGGATTTGAAATAGAAATGCCTTAAAATATAGCTAAAGTTTTATGCAGGTATTCCAGAACTGGCTGTATGTCTCTGAGAACATGTCCCATAGATTTAATGAGGCTGAAACTAGCAGAAAGTTTAAAGCTTGTTTTTCAAAAAATTATTTTCCCTTAATCAGCTACTGTGTCTTGTCAGCCCCACTAGCAAATCCACTATCTATCTCTGCAGTGGTCTAGACTCAAGGTCAACTGATATGGTTCCAGCACATGATCAAGCAAATCCCTCCATTCCTTACAGGAGATAATGAGCCAAAGATATCATCCTGTTTATACCAGCTCTTAAAGAATGTCCATAGCCCCCTTTCCTTGCCCTAAGATAACCTCCCGATGTCAGGGGCTAAGTTTTGCCTCGTTCTGAACTCCATTCCAAAGTGAACATGGGATTTATGTTATATTATGTCTGCTTGATGCAATGCTCTGTCTTTCCTTATGTATAGCCATCATAAATTTTCCCACTCTTTTCATTAATATGAATGTAATTCTGTACCCTAAATTTACCCTCTAAAAACCCCACTCCTTAATCTGGAACCCGGGACATGGTCTTTGGGCATTAGTCCACTGTATTCCCAGGCTGTCAGCCTCCTGAATAAAGCAAACTTTCCTTTTCAACCACTATTCTCTCTTGAGTTTTGAGTGATGGACAAACCTGGGTTTCAATGACATCTCAACAATGTCACTAACAGGTGCCAAAAACCTTCTATATGTCAGTTCTCATTTTTGCACTTCAAGTCAACAAGATTAATACTAGAGCACCAACCAGTAATTCCTAGTCATACACAGGAAAAACAAAAGACTGGAAAAAGGGAGGAATCTTCCACCTTTTCCTCAAATATGAATCTGATTACTTTTTAAAGTTAATTAATTAATTAATTAGAGAGAGAGAGAGCATGAGCAAGGGTAGGGACAAAGAGGGAGGGAGAGAGACAAGCAGACTCAGGTGCAATATTGTGGGGCTCCAACTCATAATACTGAGACCATGATCGGTGCCCAAACCAAAAGTCAGACTAACTGAGCCACCCAAGTGCCACATGATGACTTTTATTATACATTTTAACTACTTGATTTTGCAAAGACAAGCCAAGACATGAGGGTTCTTTTTATACTTGAATGTCTTCCTGCCTTTTTTTTTTTTTAAGATTTTATTTCTTTATTCATGAGAGACGCAGAATGAGAGAGCCAGAGGCACAGGCAGAGGTAGAAGAAGGCTCCACGCAGTAGGCGTGACGTGGGAACTTGATCCGGGAACCCCAGAATCACGGCCTGAGCCAAAGGCAGACGCTTCCGCTGAGCCACCCAGGCATCCCATATCTTCCTGTTTCTATCAATATATTCTTTTTATTGCTAAAGTAAAAGGAGAGAATGGATTTTTCAATAGGTAATTAGCAACCTCTGCCACATTTCCCACATAAAGAAAGTTTCAAATGTCCATAGATAAAAATTACTTGATAACTCTGGGAAGTAATATTTCAATTCACTAATTTATCTGAAAAATTCTTTTCAAACTTATTCATATTTTTTCATGTTTCTTGAATGAAAAAATGGAGATTTTAATAATACATAATGTATCATTCTATATATGCCATAATAAGAAATGGTCATTTTAGTTCAAATCAGAATAATAGGCCCTTGAATAATGAGCATGACCAATCTGAAATAACCTTTTATAAAATGATTTTATGTAATCAATAGTAATTTTAGGAAAATAATTGCATTCATGCCCCTTACAAGGAAATGTTAAATTTAGCCTTTAATATTTGGGTTTAATGTTGTTACCAAGAAAATAATATGAAAAGAGTGTATTTTCTTCAAAAAAAGTATAATTATTTAATTATAATGGTATTTATTTTCATATTTTTATGTTTCAGATCTAAAATTGGCAAACTGAACCAAGAGGCATAATTACATTGCTTATATTTGGCAAGGTATGCTAACTTAGTTGTGTTAGACTTTTACAAAACTTATTTCATTAATGAAAGCTTTCATTATCATAAAACCTTTATGTATTTTCTATCCTCTTTAATTTTATTAGAACTTTCTCAATGTAAATACTAAACACTCTTTTTAAAACATGAAAATATTCGAATCAGCACTTTAAGCATGTATAATGCTTCTAAAGGTGAGGAACACACACAAAGCAGGCCTAGCCAATTATCACTGACTGTCACTTCCCTGTCCATCCCCTAGTCCACATCCAAGTGCCAGTCCTGTTCTTTGCGACCTCACTCACCCTCATCACTGAGAAAACAGAAGATTTGAGATGTTTGGGAGAGCAGGAATTGATAAGAAAGAATGAGTGATGATAAAAGAATAGTAGAAGAGTAAAAGAAAGGAGAGAGGAAGAAAGAGAATGTACAAAGTGAAGTTTTAAGTCAAACATTAATTTTTCTCTATTTCAGTTCTCATTAATCTATTAAATCATTTTATTAAGTTTTTATGATATCCTCAAGATTAATGAACTTTGTAATGAACAACAACTCAACTTTCCTTGCTGGAAAATGAAATCCAAACAAGAATGACAATGTCAGAACATTTTTCTTTTTTCTTTTCAGAATAATACCACAGCCACTATTATCCATAAGTAAGTCAAGCACTTGGTGAGGCCGCCACTGAGTTATAGAGGATTAAACAATGAACAAGGCAGTCTAAAATGCTGCTGCTATTAGCTTGCTTATTACTTAAAGAGGCAGTGGAAGAAAAGAAACAACTGAATGAGTAAGAGGCTGAATATTCATTTATTTGGCTGGATTCCCCTCCATGGTGTGATTGTGAAGTCAACATCAATTCCCAAGGACATGTACAGAGCAGCTGCTCGAAGGCAGCTGGTTTCTGAACCGGCGGAGTTAATCTCAAAAATGTCCATTTTGCTTCCACTTTGATATAGCAATGAATTTTTCTACTATCATGATAACTGGTTAGTCATACACCCAAATCTATAGTTCTAATTTTTTTTCTCACTTTTTCTCACTTTTTAGTCATGGCTATTGCCATTTGATTTCAACTTTTAGCTGGTAATTTCAAGCATATTCTCATTTCTGCTTTTTCAGTATAGATGTTATGTGTAAAAGTCTGCTGCTTAAAGTAAGTCATTTACAGAAAATTAAATTGAAAAGTTCACAGAGAACCTATGCTTTTAAAAGCCTTGAAATTTCTCATGCTGTTGCCCTGCCTTGCTTTGGTCTTCATTTTGAATGAAATTTTTCTTCATGGTTTTTGATTATGCATTCTACTGTAATTCTCCTTCAATGCAGACCAATTTATTGACGTTAGGGACCATTCATGTGAGGAATATAAAAAGAACATGTAGACTAATAGGGATTCTCAATATAATATGAAAAGCAAGTATATAAAAATCTATAAGAACAAAAATATTTCTTAAACAAATCACAAGTTTAAGTGATGCTTTACTCTTAGTTTTTACCAAAGAGTAGAAACATAGAAATTTATACCTGAGAGCTGTTATTTTACATTTGTTATTTTATATGGTAGTTATAAATATAAGTGCTGACCAGATTCAGATATTCAATGATATTCCATCAGGAGATTACCTTTTTTTTTGTATAGCCTTCAGCCTACTCTATTTGACAAAGCAGTCTTTTCCTCCCGCCTCCACCCCGCCCCCCCGCCCCCAAGGTTGTTACGCTCATTGGTTGGACAGGGAAAGAATAATGACATTAGTATTTATAATCAACTAAACATAATAACTTTAAATAAATTCAGACAGTATTCTGTCAATGTATCTGACATTACAAGAGAATGAATATTATTTTTAAAAAGCATTAGAAAGTGAAAACTGCTCACATTCATCATACCTTGCTTACAGGGATTTTAGAAGAACCATTGTCTATCAGAGAAAAAAGCGACACAGCAAAATGACCTCCCAAGAAGTTTTAGGTACTGTCTGTTCTCAGTTGTTCAGATTTCTACAGCAATATCCTATCTGTAATTTTAAATGAAATTACTACTGCTACGACAAGCATATGGAAAAGCTTCTATCCAGAGAAAACAAAAGGAACTGTTGCTTCTGTGAATGTTAGGAAGATAAAAATTTTGAAATAAATCATACCTTATTTTGAGGGCATGAAAGGGTCATTTTAGTTATATAAACCCAATAATTTATATTCTCTAGCAATGGGAAAATATATATAAGTTTTAATGACTTAATTATTGGATACTTAAAAAAATAAATTATGTATGTTTATTATATTCAGAAATTAGATTGAAGACAATACAATGCTTCTTATTAATTAAATAGTCTTTCTTCAACAAAGCACAGTGTAAAACAACCATTATTTTGTTAAGTCTAAGCATTTCTTTGTCTGGTTGCAGACCCTAGCATTCATTAAGTATTCTCATCTATACATATACTATGGCAGTGGTTCTCAACCTTAACTAAATTAGAACCACTTGAGGAACTTTTAAAGATTTTGGTGCCAATTAAATCTTTATTTTGGGAGGAGTTACCCTTGGAGAAGTATTTGTAAAGCTTTCCAGGTGATTATAATGTGCAGTCAGCATGGGGAAGCACTGTACTAGAAAACATCCTAAGTGTGTCATAACCAAAGTTTCTGTTCTATCTCAGGATACTCACATAGGCAAATTCACCTGCCAATTAGATCATCTGAGAATCCTAAAATGTGAGTGGTGGGGTAAAATGCATGAGCTTTTTATTCTTGTGTTAATTTCACCTCCTTTCTGAAGACTCCAATTTTTAGTGCCTTTTTAACTTCTCTGAAATCTTAAGGGATTTGATTTTCTTCAACAAGTATTTAATAAATTTTAATGGAAATATACTATATAGCAAGTACTCCATTATTTCTTGCTTATTGTAATTTTTATACCCTGAAGTCTATTCTTTAAATTAAATATCTAACATCTCCTGTAAGATTGTAATGACCTTTAAGGCATAGACCAACATTATCCATCTCTGTAAAGCCGTTTAGTATAGTGGAATAGATAGACTTTGCTGTGAAACAATATGGAATATGGCATCAGACATGTATGGATAGGTATCCCAATTTTGCTATTGTGAAGTCTCAAATAAAGTAATTTCTATGAACCAGGATTATCATGGCTATAAAATATAAGTGGTAACTTCATTGGAAAGCCGTGAAAATTAAAGGAGATCTCAAATGTAAAGTACTTACCATAGAGCTGAGCAGGAAAGGCATGCATTTGTACATCCATCCATTTCTATAACAAATATTTGAGTGCTTGTTCTCTGCCACTTTTTTAAATGCTACGAACACTGAGTGAATCAAAATACTTTAATCTTTGCCCTAATGGTACTTAACTTCTCATGCGGGGACTCAGACAATAATAAAACAGATTTTTTAAAGAAAGTAAGGCAGAGTAAGGAAATGATAGTCACAAGGAATATTAGAATCAATAGGTTGGTTAGTGAAGGAGTTTTTGGAAACAGGACATTTGAGTAACTAAAAGGAAACAGAGGAGAAACTGATGTCATCTTTGAGAAGACTTCCTTTTCAAGAAAGAAGGAAACAATGATATAATGGCCCTGATATTTGAATGAAATCCATGTTTTAAAGAGATAACAAAGAGTTCACCATGGCTTAGATGCATTTAGGGAGTTACAGAATGGTAAGAAATGAAAGTGAAAAGATCATCAAGAGAAAATTATATAAAATCATAATAAAAAATGTGTGGTAGGCAAGATGGTCCCCAAATAAGTCCAAATTCTAACCCCCATAATGTATGAATATTTTATGTTACATGGTATGGGACAATTAATATTTTAAATGGGATTAAGTTTGCTAACCAGTTGCCCTTAAAATAAGATTATCTTGGTTTGGGATCCCTGGGTGGCGCAGCGGTTTGGCACCTGCCTTTGGCCCAGGGCGCGATCCTGGAGACCCGGGATCGAATCCCACATCAGGCTCCCGGGGCATGGAGCCTGCTTCTCCCTCTGCCTATGTCTCTGCCTCCCTCTCTCTCTCACTGTGTGCTTATCATAAATAAAAAATAAAAATAAAAAATAAAAGATTATCTTGGTTTTGCTGAGTGGACCCAATACAATGACATGATCTCTAAATATGGAAGAGGAAGGCAGGTACAGTCAGTGTCAGAGTGATAAAGCATGGAAAAAGTCTGATTGACCATTGCTAGCTTTGGAGATGGAAGGAGGTCATAAGCCAGGGAATCTAAGTAGATTTTAGAAGCTACATAAGTCAAACAGATTCTCCCTTAGAGCCTCCACAGAAAGCACAGCCCTTCTGATTCCTGGATTTTAGCACAGTGAAACACATTTCAGACTTATGAACTCTAAAACTTAACAACAAATATGTGCTATTTCAGGCTACTCAATTTGTGGTAATTTGTTGTAGCATCAATAGAAAATTAATATAGTATGATAAAGATGACTTTGGTGAGTCCAGAGAAGAGTCGCCTAATCTGATTAACACTTTAAGAAAAGCATTCAGCTACTCTACGGAAAATAATGTAACGTGTAGGGATCAAGACTGAAAGCAGAGAAGTCAGTTGGATAGGTATTTTAATAGTTCAGATAAGAGATGATGGATGCTTGAACTTTATCTTTAGCTAATAGATTGATGCAAAGTATTATAGCAATAAGGGAAGTAAAATATACTCAAACTGTTTGCTTTTATCAGTAGAATGAATTGTGAAGTTATTTATAATTGAAGTTAATTTTAGTGGGACTTTCTCTATTGTACATATACCACCTAATACCTTAGCAACAGAGTAAGCACTCAATAAATATTTAATAAAAACAATAAGAATACTGATGAAGATGATGATAATAATGGCAATGTAAATAGTGATGGTCCAGGATGATACTGATGTTGAAAAAGGTAAGAGGCAAAATGAAACTTAATGGGCCGCTATTGAATGTTATAAATAGGCATATTAAACAAATAAGCATATTAAATACCACTTTAATTTTTCCCCTAAATTTTTTTGCTGGAATTCTAGTGAGTTAGTGGCAGGGAGACAAAACAGAGCATAACATGACCTACACATAGATTTTATTCCATACTGATGCTTAGGATTTTCTCTTAATTTGTTTTTATTTTTAACTTTATTATCATGTTACCTTTGGTCAATTACTAAAAATTAATTTCTATGATTCTTTTTTATATGGCTATTATGTCCCCATATAATATAGAAGCCTTGTACATTTAAACCTTTTCAACATTTTATTACTGAAAGTATAGTTCATTAGGGTAGAACTTTGCTTTCCCCTAGAATGACTCAATTTACCAAAATGTTCAATAAATTAAGTTTGGTTTACATTCTACATGGATAATATCAAACAAGTTTATGAGAACAGCACAGATCAAATTCAGGACCAAAGTTCAGACATTATTAAAAAAATTACTTTTGTATGAGATGATGCATTAATTTTAGGCATACCTTGCAAACATAATAAAATATTTAGTATTGTGCTTGTTAATATACTGCTAATTTTATTTCTAAGTTCATAATAAATTAGCATATTATAAAGCAAACACTTCATTACTTTTTCTTAAAGAATTACAGAGGAAAAATGATCAGATATGTAGGTATGTATAATATAGATAATATATTCTTTTAGGTAATATTTGAATGTATGATGCTCATTTGTCTTCAATGTTTCAATTTCTATATTCTATATTCATAACCATAAAATATTTTTTGAAATATGATATTTAGGATATTAAAAAAGGAATTCAATCAACAGACACACCATACTGAAAATAAAAATGGAAACAACATGCTGAACAAGTTGAATAACTGACTTCAATTTTGACTCACAGTTGAGTTTTTGAATTACAGTACCTAACTGTAACATTTTTAGTTACTTAGATATACAACTATCCAGAGGTCACTTATTATTAGATATATTTACTTATTTTCTCACTATTAGTGAAATCTAAAAAGTAATGCATAACTAACCTCAAAACTGCATATGATTGAAATAAATGTAAATGATAACAAACTATCACTTATAAATAAAGGAAAGCAAGCAAAACTGTCTGAGCTTCTAAATGAGCTGGCATTTCTATTACTGAATAGTTTTATCCTGCAAAAATTTCATAAAACTCAGTGAAGAAAATTTTTTAAATGCTAAAAATAATTTGAATTCAAAAGAAAAATACTATATTAATTTGAAAATCTTACTGAAGTAACTATATATAGAAATTCAGAATCTAAATTATTGCATGTAATTGAATTTGCTCTTCATGCATGTATGTAGGAATATACAACAATTATGATACTGAAAAAATGGTGGAATATAATGTGATTATAATAGATACCCTATAGAAAACCCGTGTTTGTTTTTTTTGCTCGTTTTTTTTGATGATGTAGGATAGCAGTTGTCCAAGAGTGTACTTAGGCATCATACTTTTTCCAATGATACACTCATCACAAAGTAAAGCCTTAACAGTATGGGAATGTCAAAAACCAGTCTTTAAGAATTTAGTATTATCTTTAGTGCTCAGAGGGTCATTTAAAACACACACATACACACACACACACACACACACACACACACACAGACTAGATAGCTTAAACAACAGAAATTAATTTTTTCACAGTTCTGGAAGCTGGAAAGTCCAAGACAAGGTTTGAGCAGAGTTTGTTTCTTGGTGAGACCTCTTCCTGGCTTGCAGACAATCATCTTACAATGTTCTCTCATGGCTTTTCTTTGGTGAATGCATGTGGAGAGAGTACACATTCTTGAGGCTCTTCTTAGAATACTAATCCTATCTGATCAAAGCACTGCCCTACCTCATTTAATGTTAATTGCTTTCTTTCAGGTCCCATTTCCAAATGCAGTCATAATGGGAGTTAGGGCTTCAATATATGAATTTTAGGGAACACAATTCAGTCCACAACATTTAGAAATATTCCTTAATAATGGAAACTAACCTTCATGCAACACTAGATGCCAACCTTTTCTAAGAGATTTACAGATATTATCATCCAGTATTCCAACTCTATGGAATAGATATCATCATCATCATCATCTCTACTTATAAATGAGAAAAAAATGATCAAAAGATACTGAGAACCATGTCTAGGTTCATGCAATCTGTACATGATAGAATTTGGAACTAAAGTTGTCTAACTGAAGCTCTTTGTGATTCAAATCATTAATACTATCTCTAAGGGAAATACTGTTTTAAAAAAAAGGAAAGAAAAATATATTTAATTAGAATATTAATCAGGAGATTATTATATTTCTCAGGGCACGGAGAGTCTCAGATTTTAGTCATAATTAAAACATTTGAGTGATTTCAAAAATTATTCTAATATTAAAATTACAATGTGAATGTGATTAGGTATATCAACATCAAAAAATATTATGTGAAAAAGAATTTTAAATGTCAAAACTATACAAGACTCACTAAAAGTCTTTCAATTGAATACTACACTTTAATTATTCTTGCTATTTATCTAAATTTCTTCCATCTTACAAAAAGGTATATCGTAATCCTACCTTGATTTCTGCATCTTAAAATCAGAAGTCTCTTTATTCACTGAATATAGGTACATGAATGTTAGAACACCTGTTTCCTAACAGCTTTCAATGAAATCTTGAACTGTGACTTGGTCTGGAGAATTCATGAATTTAGCTATGGTTATTAGTAAAGACATACAAGTGTATTGTATTTCTTTTGTGTTTTATGTCTTGTGTATTGCTTAAATCTTTTTATGAAGTATCTTTCTAAACCTTTTAATTTTCACTTATTTAAAGAGAGTTTCTTATAAAAACATAGTTGGTTCTTGCTAGTTTATCCAATATAACATTGGCATGTTTGAGCTATTAAATTTAAAATAATTATCAAAAAAAAAGAAAAAATAAAATAATTATCAACATAGTTGAACTAAATCTACCACCTGGTTAGATGTTTTCCACTTGCTACAGTTTTCCTTTGCCTCTTTCATTCCTCCTGTTTTTCAGTCTTCTGTGAGTTTGAGCATTTTTATGATTTTGTTTATCTCATATATTGATTAGCTATGTGTATATCTTCCTTAATTTCTCATGGTTTCCCAAGTCTTTAATATTTACATTTAAAATAATCTGAGTATTCTGTCAAATAATATTACAATACTTCCCATTTGGCATAAAAACTTTATAACTACATTTTAAATTCCTATCTTCCATTTCTTGTGCCACTGTATTCATATATTTTATGTAGGTTATAAATACACACTACATTGTTCCTCATATTGCTTTAAACAGCTACTTTTTAGAGGAATAAAAAATAAGGGGGAACAAGATGTTTAGCCCTAATTTATTCCACACTTAATACTCTTCATTTCTTTCTGTAGTCCTATCTTTCCGACTGCCTTATATTCTTTCCAACTGTAGCAATTCTTTTAACATTTCTTATAGAGCAGGTCTTCAAAAGCCCCATTTTTGAGGAATATCTCTATTGAGCATAGAATTCTCAGTTGTTGGTTTTCTAATAAAAACACAACAAAATTAAAGAAAATGCATATCTTTTCTACTGATGCAGATATTAAATTAGGAGTTCATCTAAAAGGTATATATAGTCAATCCTCATCATTAGAGGATTCCTACTACATACAACTTATCTGTAATACCAAAATCAATACTTATGGTGCTTTCACAGACATTTGCAGATACGAACAGAGCCACAAAAAAATTAAGTCACCTTAATTTCATGTCCCAGCTAAGGTCAAACAAGGCAATGCTCTGCCTTCTTGCTTTGGTTCTCATAAAAATAATAATAATAATAAAAATTAAAACTAAATTAAAATTTAAAAAAAAAAATAGCCAGAAAGTGAAAACAGTAGGGGGCAGTGCAGTGTAATGCAAGAAGCTCTCTTCTCTAGGGCCAGCTGGATGGGGTTTGCAATCCCAACTCTGGCACGTGTTTATGAGGTAGCCTCAGGCAAGTCATTTAACACAGGGAAATATTTTCTCTCCTGTAAAATAAATAGACTCTACCAGGATGAGTTATTTTTAAAATTTAGGATTATGATCTATGTGAAATATGTGTGGGTGCACATATATAGATAAAGATATACATTTAGATAGATATATTTTTTCATCTAGGAGTAATGAATAGTTCAATGTTTGGTAATTCAGTGTGCGTAGCAACTTTATAGAACACAACTCTAGCAAATAAGGGGAACTGACTATGTCACTGTAAAAGCAAAAATGCATGACTTCAATATGGTAAGAAGACAAATCTCTCTTAAATAAGACTTTACTTCACAGTTAAGAAAGGACTATAGACTTAGATAAGCAAGTACCTATGAGAAGTGAGAGCAGGGGATACAGGGACTGTGAGAGAAGTTCACTTTATAGAAAGCCTGAGATACCAAATTGAGCCATTTGGATAGGATGTAATAGTTAATTCAGAAGTAGCAAAAAATTTTTGACTGAGCAAATAAGTGCTGCCATCAATCTTTGAAGAATATAAATCTGGAAACAACATAGAAATTATCTATCTGATAAATTCAAAAGAAAGAGATTGGAGAATCTGGTGACAGACCAAATAGATAGAAGAGATGAATCTTGGGGTCATAAACATAGAAAAACTGATAAATGATATGATTGGAGATGAAGCAGTGATAGGAGTCAAATTAATGCTAAAATTGTGACCCAGAATAATTGGAAAGAATAGTAATGATCTTGATAGAATTGTGAATTTAGAAAGCAGCACAGGATGAGGAGACAGATGTAAAGCATGACATCTGAACAGCTGGTGTTTTTCATTTTAAATGAAGGCAAAAGAAATACTATCAGGATGCACCAACACACAGTTGAATTCACCGAGGCATACATGTGGAAAACAGAGAAACAACAGTGGCAAACAAACCAAAATGATGCACAACCCAGCAAAGATGAATTGCTCTTTTTCAGCAATGACTTAGTTAGCAGAGGTTGCTAACCCTGCCAAATTACTGCTGGAGAAACTGAAATGTTCAAAAATAATTTTAGACAGCCAAGAAACTTCTGAGTAGCATATGGATATAATAGGAAAGAGATTTTTTTTTTTTCTCCTGATAAAGTCACAAGATGAGTAGTGTTGATTCATTGTAATGAAGCATCTGGATGTCAAATCAACTATTTCATCTTGCCTCTTCAGGCATGATTCTCATTCTTTCTGGGGAACTACAGTAAGTGGATCTGATTAGACTGGAGAGGCTCTTCTTTCCTCTAAGAAGAGTAACAGTTGAAGAGGGCATGCGCTGCCTATGTTCATGAAAAATTCCTCCCCTGGTTCTGTTGAGTTCCTCCCTGGACGGTGGATAAGATTTTCCCTTTAGGCCCCTGTCTTACACAGGGTGTGCAAAACCCTTGTCTTCCATCGATTTGTGACAGGGGAGGGAATATGCTCATAAATGTCTTGCACTGTTACATGGCAGGTGGCCCAAAGGTAAAAGCAAGAGGGTTAACCATGTGAATGTTAGTTTAATCTCACAGTTCCTAATCTGTTCTCCCTAGCTCCAAGGCCCTCTGTAGTAGCCTTTTCCCTGATACTGAATATATCTCTTCCACCAGTAAATGCAAACATTTTGCTTCACTCTTTCCACTCTCTTTCCAGGCACTTAAAGGTAAAATGTCTCTACAAGCCAGAATTTCTGTTAAACTAAAATATATGTTTTCTTTGAGTCACTGTTTTTAATTTACTATGGTCATGGAAAGAATATACAGTCTTCTTCTACCACAATTGCAGTGAACATTGTTTTTCACTCTTTTAGTTATGAATCAGTAAACCATGGATCTTAGCATAATCACAAAGCAAGAATTCAAAATGACAAACTCAAGAAACTATTATCAAATTACATAATAGATTTCACATATTTTCCCTGTGGGAAATAAAAGTTTATTTGATCTCAAATACATTTAGAATTCAAAAGTCCACAAAAGTATATGCAAAGATAGTAAATTAAGTATAAATGTTTTATATAGACAGGCAATAATGCAACTCATGCCATTTTTTAAGATTATTCAGCTAACAATTATTGATTCCCTCTTATGTGCCAGGTACACTGGAGCATTCATATTTAAATTAGATATATTTCTTGCTTGCTTTGTGTTTACATTCTGGTGAAGGAGCTAGGTATATTCCCCTCAGCTTTATTATGTAGAATTTGCATAAAGTAAATATCACCTATTTTAAATATATGAATTGATTAATTTCAGAATTTGTATAGTAATGTAATCACCATTACAATAAAAATATAGAACATTTCCATCAACTTAAAAAATACCCACATGTGAATTCTTTTTTTAAAGATTTTGTTTATTTGATAGAGAGCACAAGCAGGGGGAGCATCAGGCAGAAAGACAGGTAGAAACAGGCTCTCCACTAAGCAGAGCCCAATCTGAGGCTTAAACTCAGGATCCTGGGATCATGACCTGACCCAAAGGCAGATGCTTAACTGACTGAGCCACCCAGGCTTTTTGAGTTGGTCTCCGATCCCAATCTCCCACCTTGGCAACCATCAATCTGTTTTTTTTTCCTTCTATTTTTGTTTTTTTAATTTCTCATCAATGTTTTCTATCACTGATTTTCCTTTTCTAGAATTCATATGCATCAAATCATACTATATATATATATATATACACACACACACACATATATGTGTGTATATATGATATATATGTGTATATATCATATACATGAGTGTGTATATATATATATGATATGTAAGATTTTATTTATTTATTCATGAGAGACACACAGAGAGAGGCAGAGACATAAGCAGAGGGAGTAGCAGGCTCCCTCTGGGGAGCCTGATGCAGGACTCAAACCCAGGACTCCACGATCACAGCCTGAGCCAAAGGCAGATACTCAACCGCTGAGCCATCCAGGCATCCCACAATATATATTTCTGTGTTTCACTTAACTTAATGTTTTTGTAATTATCCATGTCATGTTCATTAAGATTGTACTCTTAAAATGCTAAACATGATAGCATAGTTATGGATAGAATACTTCTTTAATTTAAGTTAACGGACATTTGAGTTCTATCAAATTTTGCTTATTAAAAACAATACTGTAATAAAATTTTTCTTATTCACAAATCATTTTTGGAGACATGTTTTTATTTTACTTCAGTGAATTTTGAAGAGTGAGATTCGAGGGTCACATGATAAGGGCATATTCAATCTTACAAAACACTGCCATTCTATTTTCCAAAAAGATTGTATCATTTTGCATTCCACCAGCTATGTAGGAGTTCCATTTGGTCCATATTTTTGCCCTCACTCCATATTCTTGATCTTTTTACTTTCAGTCATTCTAGTGAGATTGCAGTAAAATCTTACTGTGATTTAAATTTGCATCTTGAATCTCTAAATGCATATCTTCCATCAATTTCAGAAATTTCAATTATTATTTCCTCAAATATTTTTCAGCCACATTTTACTCTCTTTCTCAGTGAGATTCTATTCATTGGTATATTCATCCCTCTTTAACTTCACTTTTTCCTGTATTATCTCCATTTGGCTGGTAAGACTGCTTACTGATTTGCTTGTATAAGATGATTTGATCTTCAGTTCCAAAATTACCACTTCTTTTTTTCTCATTTAATTTCTCTAAGATTAATTACTTTTTTACTTGTCACAAGCATATTTTGTTTTACATCATTAAAATTATTTTAAAGGAAACACTTTTTTAAAAATTTTAGTTTTTATTTAAATTCTAGTTAGTTAACATATGGTGTAATATTGGTTTCAGGAGTAGAATTTAGTGATTGATCACTTTCATAAGCACCTAGTGCTCATTACAACAAGTGCCCTCCCTCCTTAATACCTATCGCCCATTTAGTCCATCTTCTGCCCACCTTCCCTCTACCCGGTTTGTTTTCTGTCTTTAAGACATAAGACAAATCTCATAAGAGATTTGCCTTCCTCTCTCTCTTTTCCCTTCCCCTATTTCATCTGTTTTGTTTTTAAATTCCACATGAGTGAAATGTGGTATTTGATTTTGCCCTCTGCTTACTTTTCTTAGCATAATACCATCTAGCTCCAACCATCTCATTACAAATGACAAGATTTCATTCTTTTTGATGGCTGAGTAATATTCCATTTTATATATATAAATTTTATATTTATAAAAATTATATTATATATAATTTATTCTTTATCCACTTATCAGTTGATGGAATTTGGGCTCTTTCCATAATTTGGCTATTGTTGATAATGCCACTATAAACATCCAGGTGCATGTACCCCTTCAAATCAGTATTTTTGTATCCTTTGGGTAAATACCTAGTAGATAGTTCAAAAGTTCTATGTTTAACTTTTTGAGGAAACTCCATACAATATAGTATTAGCAAGTATATGGTGTATATTAGATCTCCTAGCTTCTCATCTCATCTAACTGCAACTCTACACCCTTTGACCAACATCTCCCATCCTCCTCCCATCCCATGCCCCGGCTCCTGGTAACCACCATTTTAGTCTCCACTTTCAAGAGTTTGAGTATTTTAGATTCCCTGACTTATTTCACTTAACTAAGTCCTGTGGCTTCATTTGTGTTGTTGCAAATGACAAGATTTCCTTCTTTTTTAAAATTGAATAGCAATCCATAGTTTATATACTGAATTTCTTTATCCATTCATCTGTCAAAAAACAGGTTGTTTCAATATCTTGTCTAATGTAAATAATCTTGCAATAAACATGGAAGTGTAGATATCTCTTTGAAATACTGACTTCATTTCCTTTGGAGATACACCCAGAAGTAGATTGATGTATCATATTTTTAATTTTTTGAGGAACTTTGATTCTGTTTTCCATAATATCCGCACCAATTTACATTCCCACCAATAGTGTACAAGGATTCTGTTTTCTCTTCTTCCTCAACAACAGTTGTTACATTTTGTCTTTTCAGTAATAGCCATTCCTAGAAATGTGAGGACATATTTCACTTAGCAGTCTTCAATTGTATTTCTCTGATGGTTAGTGATGCTGAGTACACTTTCATAAACCTGTTTGTCATTTCTATGTCTGCTTTTGAGAAATGTCTATCAATATTCTTTGTCCATTTTTAAAATTGGTTATCTGTTTTCTTGCTACTAGTTCAGATCCATACATCTTGGCTGCTCTCCATTCATTTATTTTTGCTTTTGTTGTCTGTGTTTTTGGTGACATGACCAAAAAAATCATTACCAAAACCAATGTCAAGAACATTTTTTCCTAATAGTTTTACAGTTGCAGGTCTTATATTTAACTAAATCTATTTGAGTTAACTTTGTATGTGGTATGAGATGAGGGTCCATTTTATTCTTATGTACATAATATCTAGTTTTCCCAACAAAATGTGTCAAACAGACAATCCTTTCCCTGTTGTATTTTCTTGGAACTTTTGTTGAAGAGCAATTAGACCATAAATACGTAGACTTATTTCAGGGTTCTCTAATCTGTTCCATTGATCTATACATCTATGTTTATGCCACTATTATGCTGTTCTGATGATTATGCTTTTGCAATATATTTTGAAATCAGGAAGTCTGATAATTGCACACGTGTTCTTATTCAAGATTAATAGAGTATTTGAAGTCTTTTGTGGCTCTCTATGAATTTTAAGATTGTTTCTTCTATTTATGTGAAAAAATATCATTGGAATTTTGATAGGGATGACATTGAATCTGTAGATCAGTTTGGTATTGCTTCATTTGTGTCTTCTTTAATTGATTTCATCAGTGTCATATAGTTCTCAGTGAACAAATCTTTTGCCTAATTGATTAAATTAATTTTTAAGTGTGTCATTATTTTTGATGCTATTGTAAATGAGATTGCTTATTTTAATTTATTTTTCAGACACTTCATTGTTAGTGTATAGAAACAGGATTGATTTTCATATATTGATTTTGTATCCTACAATTTTACTGAATTTATTAGTTTTAATAGGTTTGGGTAGATTCATTAGATTTTCTATATATAAGATTATGTGATCAGCAAAAAGAGACAATTTTACTTCTTTTCTGATTTTGATGCCTTTTATTTCCTTGTCATGCCTAATTGCTCTGGCTAAGACTTCTAGTACTATGCTGAATGAAAGTGATAGGATTAGGCATCCTTCTCTTATTTTTGATCTAGAGGAAAGGCTTTCAATTTTTTACTGTTGAATACAGTAGACTGGTCATATTTGGCTTTTATTATGTTGGGATACATTCCTTCTATATAAAATTTGTTGAGAGTCTTTATCATCTAAAGATGTTGTATTTTAGGGATGCCTGGGTGGCTCAGCGGTTGAGCATATGTCTTTGGCTCAGGGCGTAATCCTGTGGTCCCCGGGTTCAAATCCAGCATCAGGTTCCCTGTGAGGAGCCTGCTTCTCCCTCTACCTATGTCTCTGCCTCTCTCTCTGTGTCTCTCATGAATAAATAATTATTCTTTTAAAAAAAGGATATTGTATTTTGCCCAATGTTTTTTCTGCCTCTATTGAAATGAACATATGTTTTTCTTTCTTCATTTTGTTATGTGGTGTATCATATTTATTGAATTCAGTATGTGGAGGCATCTTTGAATCCCAGGAATAAATCTCATTTGATTATGGTGTATGGTGATTTTAATGTGCTGTTGAATTTGGTTTGCTAGAATTTTGTGGGAGATTATTGCATCTATATTTATCAGGGATATTGGCTTATAATTTACTTTCCCTGTAGTATCCATATCTGGCTTTGGTATAAAGGTAATGCTACCTAGCCATGTAAGTGAATTTAGAAGTATTCTCTCCTCTTCTTCTTCTTCTTTTTTATTTTTTTTATTTTTTAATTTTAATCTGATATTGACAGTTCTTCCTCAAATGTTTGGTAACATTCACCAGTGAAGATATCTGGTCTTTGCTTTCATTTCCTGGGAGATTTTGGATTACTGATTCTATCTTCTTCCCCACTATTGGTCTGTTCAGATCTTCTATATCATCATGATTCAGTTGTATATTTCTAAGAATTTTCCATTTCTTGTAGGTTATTCAATTTGTTCATAGTGATCTCTCATGATCTTTTTTATTTCTGTGTTATCAGCTGTAGTATCTCCTCTTCCAATTCTGATTTTATTATTTGTGTCATCTTTTTTCTTCTTATGGTCTAGTGGAAGATTTGTCAATTTTGTTTATCTTTCAAAATACCAGTTATTAGTTTCGTTGATCACTTCTGCTGTCTTTTTAGTCTCTATTTCATGTATTTCTGCTTTAATCTTTACTATATCCTTCCGTCTGCTAACTTTGGACTTCATTCATTCTCCTTTAGTTTCTTGAGATGTAAAGTTAGGTTGTTTTTTTGAGATTTTTCTTTTTTCTGGAGGTAGGCATTTCTGTAAACTATAAATTTACCTTTCAGAACTGCTGTATCCCATACATTTTGATATGCTGTGTTTCTATTTTAATTTGTCTCAAGGTTTTTTTTTTTTTTAATTTCCTTTTTTGGAGGACAAAACTCAGTTCTGTGCTTTTTCCCAACCACACAAAGGATTGTGGGATGTAAGAGGATGCCTGTCCCGTTTCTCTGCTACTATTCCAGGGGATATGATTATATAGGCAGTTCAGTTCTTGGAATGAGTTAGTACAGAAACTGGCTTCACAGAGGGTATCCTAAAATGCTGAGAACAGGGCCACTTTTACTTGCTTTTCTTCTTAATAAAGGATACAAAACAAAACAAAATAATGAAGCTCTGTTCTGTCTCATCCCAATCTCCCAAGGCAGTGTTAGCTGTAAAGAAATGTGTTCCCTTTCCTTTGTTTCTACTTGTCCCAGGGCAGCAGGTTCTGCAGGTCACACAGCACTCAGTATAAGGCATAATAGAAGTTGATCCCATGGAGAATGGCCTGATAGAAAAGGAGCACACTCCAAAAATCTCACTTTCCCCCACCAGAAGAGAAATCATAGTCAATCATCTCCCTTGGAGCAGAGCAAGTATGGAGAAGGGATTGTTGAGGATAAAGTGAAATCACTTTTCTTACCCATTTAAATGTAACTATTCTAGTAGAAGTCTAGAACTTCTACTTCTTAGCTGTATACTGAATTTTCCTTCAAGGTATTTTGGCACTAATATTATTGTTAGATTATTGTTTCTGTGGAGGAATGAGAGGTAGGGTTTGCTATTACCCCATCTTTCTGACATCACTCCCTTAAAGTCTATTTCTTGACCAAATATTTCAGTCTTATTTCAGATATTTTGAATTGAGCTGCTTTGTCTCTGTTTGGCGTATGCTTCCTTCATACTGGTCAAACATGTGAACAGACAGATTTCAGGGATCTTCTGCATGATACTTTTCAACCTGAGATCGCCCATCTACTTATCCAGCAGTTTTCCCAGATTTAGGTTTCTGGTTTTTTAAGCAAGAATGACTGTATATTTTCCAGCAATATCAATATCCTAGGTGCCATACTGGAATGTGGCTGGCAACAAGCTAAATGTTGTGAAAACAAAAACTCATTGCATATGAATCTGTTATTCTAAGTATATGTGCTCAAAAAGAATTTGCCTGCTTTGTTTCACTCTCTAGTTTTTCCAGGTAATGGCTTAATACATCTAGATTTTATAGCTGTGTTCTGCAGAGGAATTAGTCCTATAGGAACTCAATACAAAGGAAAGCATGTTGTGTTTTGACCATGTGGAGATTTTACTTTCTTTCTCAACCATACTGACTTCACTATACTATTTTTTCAGTTCGGAGAAAATTTTAAAGAGCTTTAGGTATTCAAGAAGAATATCAGTAAGAGTAGTAAACCCTTTAGGAAAGAGAGAACATGCTATTTAATTTTGAATCCCTAGTGTTTAGTAGTGTCTGATAAATTGTAGTTTTGGAGAACCTTTAATTAATGGACAAACTTTTTAATCAGTCTCTTTTTAATCAGTTTAATATTATTGCAGCACTAATTTACTGTGACAGCTTATAAGATGTAGATGTTTTCTCTCACACAATGTAATGCATAAGAATGACTTTGATGACATATCTAATGTGTATTCCAGGACACGCCAGTTACAAAAGTTCTTCCAAGGAGAAGACACAAAGCATTCATGATGAAATGCTACCAATATTATATATGTTTCTCTTTGAGAATTACAGAATAATTAAAATATTTCATGAAAAATTATTTTATAAATTAAGGAAATCTATCTCTTCTCACTGACTATCCCTTTACACTGCTTTGATTTGTATCATAGTATTAATCTCCCAGTGATATATAATGATATATAGAGAGTCTCTATGAAATTAGCTTTGCTGTCTATCTCTTTAAGGATATAAACTCCATGACAGTAAATTCCATATATATTATATATTTTTTTTTTTAACTGTCCTATCCCAAGCTCAAAAAAAGTGCGTGGCACTAAGGAGAAATAAATGAATAGCAGCATCCCTTGGGCATTCATTCAGAAAACTCTTATTAAATACTAATTAGATGTGAGACTTCATTGTAAGTTCTGGGTATAGAGAAAAGAATAAAATGCTGTATCTCTCATTATGAAATTTACATTTCGATAATTTCTGGAGAAATAAAGAGAGCAATTATAAAATATATTATAAAATAATATAAAATTACAGTAATTCATTGTCATCATATGTGGCTGAGTTGAAAACAGAATTGAACACAGAGTAGCTCGTCTGGCAGTAATTTAAATATATTCAGAAAACCAAATGGAGAAATATATTTACCTTCTAAATAAAATGAACAGTTCATTTTTCATGTCTCAGGATATTTTACTACTTTCACTTACAGTCCATTAATTATATAAAATATTAAAAGGCAGTGCTTTTCTGCAAAATAAATTAAGAGACATTATGTTTCAATAGTTTTAAAACTCCATTTTTCTCATTTATTTTAATATAAATCCATATAGGCAAGATAACCTTGTACTTATTGCCATGAAGAAAAAAAAAAGATTGGAGATTGGGGATGTGGTCACATAACAAATCTTTTAATACATAAACTATTATGTGGAATTTGTACTTTTTTTGATCCATAGCAGTTACCTTTTTTCATGTATTTCATTGTCAAAATGTACTCTATAATATAGAGTTTAATTATTATAATTACTTTCATGAAAGAAAGAATACTTACAGAAAATTGTTTTTTGTGTGTTTTTTAAGAAATGAAGAGAAAAATCTTGAGTCTCCTCATTTGTTGCTAATTTAGCAAAGAGTCACCACATATGAATTTAATTAAGAGCTACCCATGCCTCATTTACCACTCAATGAGCTATAACAGGTTTGGAAGAGCTACTGCCAGTTTTCTGAGTTAATGCAATATTTAAATTAATGACATTCAAGGATAATATATGAAACTTCTAAATTGAATTTATACAAAAAAAAAAGTTACCTAGTATATGATTTTGTATTCAACAAGGAAATTTATCTCTACATTGTCTTCTTTGAAGAAATACAAACTGAGATGCACACAAAGTAATGCAAATTCTATAATCTTATTGATTCATATGTTCCTATTTCTCATAAATGTCAAATATTGATTGTTTGAAGTGTTTTCCTGATAGTGTTCTCCTAATGAATTTTCCATTAAACATTTATCTAAAATTATGCTGCTTTATAATCTTTACTCCTTTGTTGTAATAAACACATGTAGTCTATATACACATATCTCATTCTAAACAAATTATATAACTTCTTTGTATTACTTTTTCACCTATAATAAGATGAAAAAATATATCTCAAATATATGATAATTAATATGGCAATACTTTAAATCATATTCAAATGTATAACTTTCATAGTCCTCTAGAGTTTAACAATGTGACTTTTATCTACCAAATAATCCTCAAATAATTTGAAACATGGGGACACCTGAGTGGCACAGAGGTTAAGTGTCTGACTCTGTTTTAGCTAAGGTCCTGATCTCAGCATCCTGGGACCAAGCCCCATGTGGGGCTCTGCACTCAGTGTGGAGTCTGCTTAAGACTCTCCCTTTTGCTCTGCTCCTCCTCTCCCTCTGCCCCCCCCCCCCCCGCACTCTCTCTCTCTCTCTGAAATAAAGTCTTTAAAAAAAAACTTGAAACATGAATTAAAATGCATAATAAATAATTTTTACAATATTTCTGTACCAATTATATCTTTTATCTAACCAAGATGGAATAAACTGAACAGCCTAGCCCTATAAAAAGTTATTATATGACTCATGGCATTTTCAACTTTTTGAATTTTTGAGTGAAATGCCATACTTTTTTTCCAAAAAGGAAAACATTCAGAGAGCCAGTAAATTTTTGAGATGCACATCATCACATATAACACTTTTCTGTATCTATCTATCTATTTATTTATTTATATATTTATTTATTTATTTATTTATTTATTTATTTATTTATTTTTAAAGATTTTATGTATTTATTCATGACAGACACAGAGACAGAGAGAGAGAGAGAGAGAGAGAGGCAGAGACACAGGCAGAGGGATAAGCAGGCTCCATGGAGGCAGCCTGACATAGGGGGACTCGATCCTGGGTTTCCAGGATCATACCGTGGGCTGAAAGCAGCTCTAAACCATTGAACCACTCAGGCTGCTGCTTTTCTATATTTATTAAAAACTTGTTGCTTAACCTATAAGTCCAATATTCACTTTCTTTCTTATAAAGTAACTATATAATAATACCTGATTTTAAATATAATAAGTAATAAGCCAACATAGTCCTATTTCCTTGAGTTGAAACCTAATGTAGTATATTGAAAATTATTCATTATGTATTTAAAATAATAAAAACAAACTATAAAATAATACAGTCATTATTTAAACTATTTTAGAGTAAGTAGGTAAGTTCAAATGAATTGTAAAATGAAAAAGATAAAATAGTCATATCCATTAAACTCATCAGATGGTAAAACAGAATAGTAGTAGGATACCTGGATTGTAGCACTTCCTATATAAAACTATGTTATTAACATTTGTAATGTAATTCTACAATATTATTATTAATGGGGGGCCTGGGTGGCTCAGTCGGATAAGCAACTGTCTTCAACTCAGGTCATGATCCCAGGGTTCTGGGATCAAGCCCCAGGTTGGGCTCTCTGCTCAGTGGCGAGACTGCTTCTCCCTCTCTGCTACTCCTTCTGGTTGTGCTCGCTCTCCCTGTCAAATAAAATCCTTTAAAAAATAATAATAACCAGTGATAACACTTTGTATTTCTTCATTTTAAATAGTTTTACTGTCCTATTTAATAATATAATCATTCTAAAAGGAAAGAATCATGTTTCATTATTTTGTTATACTTTTTACTTTTATAAGCAGATCTGCCTATAACCAGATACCTCATAAGCACGTTATATTAGAAAACATATCAGAAATGAAGTTTCTGTGTCCTATTAAAAGAAATGTTTGTGTAATACTCAAATTTTGGAACTTACTTGTTATATTATTTCAAGGAGGAAATATTATTTCAACTGAAAATTGTCCCAGTTATTCATCCAATAAAATTTGATTCTGTGAGGAGCACGAAATTTCTCTGGGAGGGATACTATGACAGCATTGCAAGCAGAAGAAAACAATGATACTGCAAAGTTTCTCTGGTTTCCCATACTTCTGGATAAAACAAGCATATTTATGACTTGTTATTATTAAAAAATAATTTTACTAAAAGACGAGAATCATCTAAGAAGTTCTGAAAAAGCAATTTTAATAATCTAGGTAAGGTGAAATTTATTTTGAGTTGAATATAATACTGGAATTTGTGATGTTATAATATAAACTTTATATAAAATTAGTGTGCATATGTATGAAGTAAATGTTTGACAGCTGACAAAATGTGATGCTTTTTTAAAATTGATGATGAATGTGATCAAATTGCTATCCTGTGATGTAGTTCTTCTATTTCCCAAGAATCTTTAATGATTAGGTAAATTAAGCATTTGGAGGTATGACAGAGATGGTTTTGCAGTTACACATGCTTTACAATCTGTGATAATTATATTATTTTGAAATTAATTTCACACAGATAATAAAAGTTTGTATTTGTATTTAGATAAATATTTCATGCCAAAAAAAGGCCTCAATTTGTTATTTTTAGTTCAATTTGAGGTAGAAACTATAGGGCTGAAGTGCTAAGCTATTCTTATCTGTTTTTGTTTCCTCTCTCTCTTTTATTTAGTTGTATAAGTGTGCATTTGCCTCTGTTTTTTTGTCTATTGGTTTCTACAAGACACTTACACCAGTCAAAACTGAATATTAAAAAACTTGATAAAATCATAGATATTACAGATCATCTTACTTTTTCCCACCTAAATGTTTGTTAGCAAACATAAACTATCTGAAATAATGATAAAATATCAATGGTGATCATATTACCATAAATACTAAGAATTGAAAAGAATAAAAAAAAGACCCTATTAATTCAACAGGACTTTTAATCTTGATATCCTATGCCTTTTCTGATTAATATATTTATTTTATTACAAATCAATAAACCATTTGTTTTTCTGCTCAGGTATGGAAATCAACTATGATAAAAGGCCATTAAGTCTTTATTTTAGAAATATGTCCTCAGCAGGCACATATTTATTTTAGAAAAATATTATCTGTGCTTAAACAATTCTCATTGTCTATTCAACCAATACTCTTTTAAGATATAAATATAAATTTCTGTTTGTATACTTTTTTTTCTAATACCATTTTTCTTTATGATATATTCTTTTCAAATGTATTTTTCATGACATTTCTAATATATATTTTTTCTATCCAGGGGTTTTGCATTTTATGTTTACTTCCTGTTGCAAGTATTAGGATGAACTAATATAAGTTCTAAAATGTATTTTTAATAATTATTATAGTATTAATTTAAAGGATTTCTTAATTATTCCACATAGGATTTTAACATATTTTATTCCTTTTATTGGCAGAGGCATAGGAAGACAAAGGAAGGGATTGTGAAAAGAGGAATGTTACTATTTTTATACCATTTAACTTTCTCCTGTGATTTAAAGTGGTTTTCTCAAGGGCAGCCCCAAGGCCTAGTGGTTTAGTACCACCTTCAGCCCAGGGCATGATCCTGGAGACCTGGAATCAAGTCAGGCTCCCTGCATGGAGCCTGCTTCTCCCTCTGCCTATGTCTCTGCCTCTCTCTCCCTCTCTCTCTCTCTGTATCTCTCATGAATAAATAAATAAAATCTTTAAAAATAAATCAATAAAATGGTTTTCTCAAATACTTTAAAATATGAGAAAAATTGTAATTATTTCTTTAAAATCTTTAAAAATTATTTCTTTAAAATTGTAATTATTTTTTTAAAAAGACATATACATGGACTCACATGGAATTATAATATGTCAAGGACAAAACAATCAACAATATCTAAGAGTAAACCATTTATTTTAAAGAAGCTTTCAGACAGAAGGAACACATACACATATATGTTACTCCACTCATCTGCCTACTGTAATATAATTTAGAGATTGCTCTTTATCACTTATTGCCTCCTTTTTTCTATCAAAAATACCCTTCTTTCATTGGCAAGATATGCTTCCCTCCCTATTGTGTTGTAGCAGTCACTCAGAGAAATTCTACCTAACTCTAGGTTCTAGGAGGACTCACTGTCTCTAATAGGGCATATCATCACCCTACTCACTGTGATTATTCTAGGGATGGGCATGTCAATCATTTTGAGCTAAAAAGAAAAAGTTCTGAAGGCTTAGTACTAAAACAATGTGATTTTCTTCATCCATAGGAGATGAAGCACTGACATTCTATATTTCTCTAAATGAGGTAAGATGTCTGTTCTTACTGAGAAGGATGACTCAGAGTTGAAGCACACAGACTAGGTTTATTGTCAGGAAATGGAGCAGGAATGCTGATGATATCATTAACTTTTTGATTAAAGGGTACTGGAAGTGAGAAGTATTCCAAAATCCTTTCACAATGGAAGTCTAAACCAAAAGTCTTACTTTAGCCAATTAATGACTCCATTATTTTTCTTTAACTAATGTGTGTCTTTCTAATTGAAAATGGCAAACATACATAATAAGTGAAAGATGATGACAGTATCATTAGACTTATCATAATAGACACGAGAATATAGTAAAATCCTGGGTGATAGATAAGTGTTGGGAAGAAGTAAAAAAGAATTATAATCAAAGGACTCTTTATAGCCATGATGACCTTCATCTATTAAGAACAGAGAATAAGTGATCCCTGGGTGGCGCAGCGGTTTGGTGCCTGCCTTTGGCCTAGGGCACGATCCTGGAGACCCGGGATCGAATCCCACATCGGGCTCCGGTGCATGGAGCCTGCTTCTCCCTCTGCCTGTGTCTCTGCCTCTCTCTCTCTCTCTCTCTCTCTGTGACTATCATAAAATTAAAAAAAAAAAAAAAAAAGAACAGAGAATAAGGGCAGCCCGGGTGACCCAGAGGTTTAGCACCGCCTTCAGCCCAGGGCCTGATCCTGGAGACCTGAGATCGAGTCCCACATGGGGCTCTCTGCATGGAGCCTGCTTCTCCCTCTGCCTGTGTTTCTGCTTCTCTCTCGCTCTCTCTCTTTGTGTCTCTCATGAATAAATAAATAAAATCTTTAAAAAAAGAACAGAGAATAAGATTGTCAGGATGCAAGTGTTCAGTTGGTATACTTCCTATGTATTATGTCTGAGGTCAATAGCTGGTGAACTATTCTGCCACAATTATTGAACTAGAAAAGATCTCAATGAATGATAATTTACAGCAGAAGAGATGAATCTTGATATTTACATAGTTAAATGAATTATTATAATGTTTCTGGAGATTCAACAAGAAGAGAGATATTGTCAAGTCAGAAACTGTGAAGTGTCTTATCACAAACTGTCTTGTGCAAGACCCTTGCCATAATTTTTATATATTTGGACAGAACACAAAACTCTGGGTCAGATCCACAAACACAAAATAGCCTCCAGAGCAATACCTAGTATCAATTCTCCATGCCCCAATTCCCACAAAGTGACATGATGAGAGCCAGACATACCTGTGCATGTGGCAGGTTGTCCCACAGGAAAGAGCAAAATTATGAGATTCAGAACTTCAGTGGGATAGCTGATACATCTGTTCACCATTCCTTTCAGAAAGACTCAAGCAAATCTTTGGGGAAGGGTGGAGAAGTTGAGATATACATATAATTGAAATATGGTGGACATACAATATTATACCAGTTTCAGGTATATAACGTAATGATCTGTCAATTCTATACTTTACACAGTGCTCACCACAGTAAGTACCATCTGTCACCATACAATATTGGCTATCTTCCCTGTGTTGTACTTTTCCTCCCTGTGACTTATGTTATAACTGAAAATTGTATTTCTTAGTCCTTTTCATCTATTTCACTCATCCTCCCCAAATCCCCAAGGTATCTCTTTGTAATATTACCAAAGGTAGGCAAATATCTCTGAGGGAGAGGAAGAAGACTTTTTATTTTGGAATATCTCGAGGAGTCTCCATCTTTTAGGAGATAATACGTCTGGCTTTAAGGCACATTTGCTGTTCACTCTTTCCCTTTCCTTGGAAACTCCAGATTATACAGGAATGCAAGAAATCAATGGAAAAAAGGGTCTCTTAACATATTTTATCATATGCTATGTGATAAAGTATACATAGTTTAAATTATCTCAGCAAAACATAGGAATTGATGGTAGGAAGGAGGATAAAGTAACAGGAGAAAAAAGCTATTCTAAGGATTCATCTTGGGAGAAGGAGGGGAAGAGAAATAAAAAAAAAAAAACTGTCTCTGGGAAAATATACTTTTTTTTTTTCACTTTTATACTTTATATTACAACATGTAACTCTAAGTTTATGATTGCTAGGAATGGGAAAATAATGATAAAAACTATTGAACATGTTAGTAGAATGTCCAAAATGAGAATGGGAAAGATAAAAAACTTGACACATTTAGCAGACATGAAAATAGAAAAAGACAATATTAATAATGATATTGAGTTAGCATATGATTAAAAGTTAATTGATAAATATCCATTTCCATAAGACAGTCAATGTCAGTTAAATATGAACAACATCCTGCCAAATAATGTGTTATTTATATTCTAATAAAATAAAATGTATTCCAGTATGATAAAAAGATATAAACAAATTGTTCCTGAAGACATTAATATCAAAGTAGAAATTAAGACTAAAGGGGTCATGAAGTAAGGAAAGACATAAAATTACAATGATTATATAAAAACAAATAAACAAATAAAATAGAGAAACCAAAATTCATTTAAGTACAAAATAGGAGGGATACCTGGGTGGCTCAGCAGTTGAGCATCTGCCTTTGGCTCAGGGCATGATCCCTGGGTGCTGGGATGGAGTCCCACATCAGGCTTCCTGTGTGGAGCCTGCTTCTCTCTCTGCCTGTGTCTCTGCCTCTTTCTGTGTGCCTCTCATGAATAAATAAATACAACCTTTAATTTAAAAAAAGAACAAAATATGATTAGTAGGGAAACAAATGAAGTAGAACAAATTGAAATATCTTTATCCTTTTATTCAACCAACATGATGCTTTTCACATGTCTTTGAAATAGTATCTAAATTTGCACTGGAGGGCCACTGGGGTGGCTCAGTGGTTTAGCACTGCCCTCAGCCCAGGGTGTGATCCTGGAGACCGGGGATCATCGTGTCCCATGTCAGGCTCCCTGAATGAAATCTTTTAAAAAATAAATAAATAAAAAGAAATAAATTTGCACTAGAGACTAAAAGCCAAATTTTATTATTATACATCAATAACATAATGTTACATATAAATAATAAAGATATTCCAGATCCTTGATCCTTGATTATTATACATCAATAACATAATGTTACATATAAATAATAAAGATATTCCAGATCCTTAAAAAGAATATTTTTAAGAAAAAAAAACTGAAATCATATGATAATTAGGAATAATGAGAACATTTATTCCTAAAAAGAAATACAAACAAATTATATATTATCTAGGAATAATAAGAATGAGAACTTTTTATTTTTATTTTTATTTATTTTTTTTTTTTTTAAGAATGAGAACTTTTTAAAAACATTTTATTATTTATTCATGAGAGACACAGAGAGAGAGGCAGAGACATAAGCAGAGGGAGGAGAAGCAGGCTTCATGCAAGGAGACTGATGTGGGACTTGATCCTGGGACTCTGGGATCACAACCTGAGCCAAAGGCACACACTCAACCACTGAGCCACCCAGGCATCCTGAGAATATTTATTTCTGATATATATGTATATAATCATATATAGTTAAAATAAATGCAGATAATTGTATTTATTTAAAAATATGACTAAATGTTAATAAAATAAGTTCAATTTAATAAATTAGAAATATGAAACTAAATAATAAGCATTTAGAAAGAACTTAATGAGGCCTCTGGGTGGCTCAGTCTGTTAAGTGTCTGATTTCAGCCTGGGTTGTGATCTCAGGGTCCTATGATGAACCCTGTGGTGGATTCCACGCTCAGCAAGGAGTTTCTATGTCCTTTTCTCTTTGCCTCTGCCCCTCTCCCTGCTTATGTTCTCTCTCTCTCAAATAAAGAAATAAAATATTTTCTTTTAAAGAACTTAATATAATAAGATTAAATAAATAGATTGGAATCTTCTGAATAGTGAGATTAATCAATAAATATAAAAGTGGATTTTTTCTTTTTTTTTTTAAGATTTTATTTATTCATGAGAGAGACAGAGAGAGAGGCAGAAACATAGGCAGAGGGAGAAGCAAGCTCCTTGTGGGGAAGCTTATGTGGGACTCGATCCCAGGACCCTGAGATCACAACCTGAGCCAAAGGCAGACGCTCAACCACTGAGCCACCAAGGCATCCCTAAAAGTGTTTTTTGTTTGTTTGTTTTGTTTTTTCAAAATAGAGTCATAAGGGCCATAATAACTCTGGAAAGAAGCAAAATTGACAGGGTTTTTTAAGGCTAAGTATAGAAGAATACACATCTTTTCTTATCTTACACTGGGATGAATTAATTCATACCCAGTTTTCATGAGAGCTGGAAAATTCATTCAGCCTATCCCAGCTATTTATTCATGAGAGACACAGAAAGAGAGAGAGAGGCAGAGACATAGGCAAAGGGAGAAGCAAGATCCATGCAGGGAGCCTAATGTGGGACTCAATCTCAGGACTCCAGGATTATGCCCTGAGCCAAAGGCAGATGCCCAACCACTGAGTCATTCAGGCGTTCCTCATTTTCTCTAATTGTACTTATATATTTGCATGCTGATTTAAGGATCCTTAAAATACCATGTATAGTATGTATAAATGAGGCTTTTATATTCCTGATTTGCTAACTGTAAGTGATATATGGTTTATATAATATTTACTAGTATAGTTGGAAGAACACTTTGGTTTTTAATGTTCATGCATTTCAAGAGCCAGTTCCTCCAATCAATAAGGTGAACATTTAACAATTAAAGAAATGCTATTTAAATGCATATAACCTTGGGGAAATTGTTCACAATCACTCTAATAAACTGAAAGTCTAACCACTTTTTATTATTCTCATTTTAAAAACAACATTTACAGTACAGGGAGTAGGACTTCACCTAGAGAGCTACTTCCTGAGGTGCCCCATCTACATCCCAATTTTTCCTTTTCAGCCTAAGATCTCAATGTAATCGTTCTCCAAGGAAACTCCTGTTTCCTCAAGACTTACAAATTTTTTTCTATTCAGAGTGCCAAACAGCTAGGTATCAAGTTGGTCAAGTGGAGCAATATGTCAATTAAAAAAAAAAAAAAAGTAACAAGCAACAATTCATGTACTACAACAGTGTAAGCAAGAGACAAAAATTAAGGGGCCAACTAACTACTCTTCAATCCCTGCATCACTACCCCCCCCACTCCCCACTCTACCTCCACCATAGGATGGCACCAGGACTGCATCAGGTGGTTGTACCACAGATATGGGTAATCTCACTGCCAAGGAGGTCCAAAGGATAATTGCCTCTTTACGGATATGTGGGCCAGATCTATTGATCTGAGAGGAAAAGGGACTAAGGGTAGAAGGGTAGTGAGTCAGAGTATCTTAAACCCCTATGCAATGTCCCTGATAAGCAAGCCTCTGACTAGAGAGACGCTGGACTGGCTAGCCTGAGGGCAAGGAGAAGAGATTGAGACCTTGACTCTAATTCCCTGCAGAAAACTACAGGGCACTGGAAATGCACCAAATCTGGTGCGAGGAGGGCATCATTCCCCAGGGGGCTGTCAGGTAAAATCTTGTGTTTGCCAATGGTTCAAGCCTGAAATATCACATATAGGATTTCTGTCATGGAGCCAGTCTGCTTACATAGCACCTATACTAGAATTCTCTTAAATCATACTGATGTGATCAACCAGAATTTATTCTACGATTCATTCATTTATATCCTTCTTGGTCTTCACAGTAGAAACATATATTGGTAAAAACTTTCATTGTTTATCCACATCTGGTTCTCCATCCTTTCCAGACATACTAGAGGATTACACTTCCTTGTCCTCTGGAAGTTAGGCAGAACCATGTATTGTGGAGGCCAAGAAAATAAGGTCCTTCCACTTTAAGTTCAGCATTAGCACAAGTACAGCCATCCCAGGCCCCTGGGAATAAGAGCTGAAATTTACATTACTTCAGTTACAGGAAAAAAACAGCTTACAGCTTAAAAATCCTAGAAAGCCCCATATTAGAATGAGAACAGAGCCCAAGCCAAGGGGCAGGAAGCCCCATATTAGAATGAGAACAGAGCTCAATGCCCTTTAAAGCCCCATATCAGAATGTAAACAGAACTTGAGAAATTCCTCCCCCCACCCCCCTTCTGGACGTCCCCTAGGCCAGCCCAAAAACCTAAGCTGTAACCCACATCCGGTTCCAAGTCCCTGCTCCGCTGTGTCGGGTATACTTGGACCCAACCTCGAGCTTGTAAATAAACCCTCGTGTGTTTGCATCGGTGTCGGCTCCTTGGTGGTTTCTCGGATACATAATCTTGGGCACAACAGTATGATTACAGAAAAGTAATGGGTACCAGTTCTAGACAAAAATCTTTAATTGTCAGTGAAAATTATTTAATTATTATCATCCCTGGTAAGAGATAAAGAAGACTGAACGAAGTATACAATTTTAAATTAATAACATATAAATTTGAAGACGATATATCATTTTTATTTTATAATATGCCTTTTAATAAGAAATATGTCCAGGGAGTTATCAAAACAAAATAATGATGATGATGATAATGATATATTTTTAAAATACATTTATATTCATTTCAGCATAATTAACCATGAACAGATAAATCAACTTAGTTCGGTTAATTTGACTAAAGATCTTTAACTGAAATAGATCCATACATAGTTGTAATATCTTCTAATTACTAAAATAAATTTTGTAATAAATTCAATTCTTTTTTTAAAAATTCAATTCTTGAATGAATTTATAGGACATAAAAGTAATTTGAATCAAAATATATTTTGACACTATAGAAAATGGCATCAAAATTAAATACAATAATGAAACTTAAGATTATTTTTTTTAAAATTTTATTACTTAAATCTGCATTAAACATAACAAAACTAGAAAATAATTTGGTACTCCCATGTTCTAGGCACAGGTGTTTTTGTATGTCTATTTTATATATTGCTAAGGAAAATTATTTCAAGATGTCTGCTAGGAAAATGTTCTAACTACTATATTAGAGAAAATGTAAGAAAGGAAAAGTATGATATTAAAAAGATTTTTTTAACATCTAAAGCAAAATGAATGTTAAATTACAATTCCTGAATGAAAAAAAGAAATTATAACTTTCTTTTCAACCTCATTACCTATTACAAATTAATAATGCTATTCATACATTTTATAACATAAATAAATAACAACTTATGTAAAAAAAATCTACAAATATTTTTATGCATAAAAAGCAGGCCTACTAACTAGAATTCTTTCCCATTGGGTATTTATTGTTTATTAGGGGCAAACAAAACTGAAGCAAAAGCAAAAAAAGACTTATGAAAGTGTATTTTTCCCCAGGGCATCATTATGCAAAAAACATAATAATAGAAATGTTCCTAGTATAAACTTAGGTCATTTTCTAATCCTCACCGAAGGACAATTTTGAAGACTTTCAACACTGGAGAATGTTGGAAGTACAAGTGAAAACAAAAACATCATTGAATTTAATTTTTTAACACAATCTGAATGAAAACTAACTTGGAGTTTTTTAGACTATATTATTTGTACCAGAGAGAGAGAGAGATTAATTCTGTCTTTGTCCTCTTCTTTACATATTATTTTTAATATATTTTGTGGATTAATTTGTTGAATATTGTTTATGTTGTTATTAATTTGAACAAAATAAACTAAAAGAATGTGACAGGCGTTCCAACAGAGAGACAAAGATATCCATTTCCACATGAAGAATGAAGAGCATTGATATTGAAAGTGGAAACCATAATGAGAAGTATCAACAGCAGATGTTCGTGAAATATCTCTGACACATGGTAATCACTAATGACAAAAAGCTCTGCAATAATAAGACAATTCTACATGTCAGTATATCAAGAAATCTCCTGTAAAATGTTTATCAAGAAAGAAAATGTCCTGCAATAGGTTTGTTGAAAAAATCCCAGCATGTGTTAGGTCCCTAAACAGAGTGTGATCATTTATAAATGAAATAAATATTTACAAATAAAATACTGTGACTCTTTCCTAGCATTCCACTATTTAAAGTACTTATTTTTTTAAATCTTATTTTAATTGTAAAGTTCAAAGATACACTTTCTCCTCCCCTACCTGAGTATCCCCAAGTCTTTTATCCTATAGTGTCACAGTTCCTACATCCCTAGTGGCCACCAGGCAATTCTTACACAGGCCTGTAGAGGTGCTTTTTAAAGGAAACACATTTTGATGTGTTAAGGAAACAAAGAAGTACAGATACTCAGCCTCCAAAGGGTGGCATTTTCTTTTTGCTTCCTTTAGTGTAGCTCTTTTAAAGGGTCAAACCTCTCAAAATTTTTGAGAGTATGATGCCATTGTGCTGGATAAATGAATGATCTGATGACTTTCCATAATCACTCAGCTTTCATGATTCCTCTGTACAATAAATGCCAATTTTTTGACATGAGGATTTCCCCAACAACTGAAGACAGAGATTTGAGTACATCTCAGAAAATGGACTAGATTTTGTTCTACTTAGTATAATGAAACAATGAGGTTCCATTAGAAAAATAGTTTAGAATAATCAATATAAGGAAACTTCCATTGTGGAGGCCGAGAAAAATCAAGGCCATTCCACCTCAAGTTTAGTGTTAGCACAAGTGCAGCCATCCCAGGCCCCTGTGAATAAGAGCTGAAATTTACATTACTTCAGTTACAGGAAGAAAACAGCTTACAGCTTAACGTCCTAGAAAACCCCATATTAGAATAAGAAAAGAGCCCAAGCCAAGAGCAGGAAGCCCCATATTAGAATAAGAACAGAGCTCAATGCCCTTGAAAGCCCCATATCAAAATGTAAAGAGAACTTGAGAAATTCCTCCACCCCTTCTGAAAATCCCCTAGACCAGCCCTTAAAACTAAGCTAAAACCCACCTTGGGGTCCAAGTCCCTGCTCCGCTGTGTTGGGTACACTTGGACCCAGGCTCGAGCTTGTAAATAAACCCTCTTATGTTTGCACCTGCACCGGTGCCAGCTCCTCGGTGGTTTCTCATATTCGCAATCTTGGGCACAACACCATTCAAAGGATATATCAGGGGTATTTATGCATTATGGTCCAGCTAAGACTGAATAATGTAAAGTTACAGGAAAACTTGGAGTTTTAAATGAAATCCAACTCATTCCAACACCTCTAAAAGGAGCCAGACTATTCAAATAAATGGAAGTCGTATCTCATAAAAAAAGTCAAGCATAAACATAACTCTTCTACTCTGACTGCCTATTGGTTAAAATAATTCCTTATTCTAACTTCTCAGTTTCTCTCTCTTTTTTTTTTTTCCAAACCCTATTTAGCTGTGTACTTCTAGCCTAAAATTTCTTTAGGTTGACTTAACTTGTGTTTTTAGAGTTAGGCCCAAATACAGGTTAAAGACATCGCCTTTCAGACTGCCAAGTCTGCTCCTGACTTTTGATAGCCGTTACAAGTTTAAGGACCAAGGGTCACCCTCATTTCATTAAAATTGTCACTTTGGTTCAGCTAACTACTAATTCAGGGGTCTTCATAGACTACTTCAGTTTCAGTAATTCCCTATAATGTCTCACTGAACTCAGAAAAGCACTATATTTACAATTACGGTTTTATAATAGCAAAATGATTAAAATTACTATCAGTCAAACAGAAAAACATAGGATAAAGACTTCATATTCTTCAGCATCCAAGCATGACAATTCTCAAAGAGTGTCGCCAACCAGGGAAGCTCACTCTTTGCCTAGGTATAATTGGTTGAATCTTTGCCCCTGTGGTTGCACTCATCTCCAGGTCCTTCTACCCCAGAAGTTGAGCTGATATCACATGGCTCAAAACCCCACAACCTCCGATTACAACCATGTAATCAACCAACAATGTTGGTCTTTTTGACTTGGCCAGCCTCTACTCTTAGTCATTGTTTTAGCATAAACTATCAACTGGCCCACCAGGAGTCACCTCATTATCTATTAAGTGTGGCCTGAGGGACTCACCATGAATAACAAAGACTTCCTATCCTCTGGGAAATTCCAAAGATTTAGAACAATTACCTTCTCAGAGCTGAGACCAAGGGCCAGACTTCTCTTGGAGTAAAGTTAATTCTTCACTACATAATGATGCATTATGTGGTCCATGTTCTCTGACTTGGTCTTTGCATGCTCTTTAGTGTCTAATTTTGTTTTCTTTTCTTTTCTTGGTAAGGTGACAGTGGGTTAGGAACAGCCTTGATCAGTATAATCAGCCAGGTCCATATCCTCTCTGGCTAGCCTTAGGGAGAGGAGGGAACTATTGCCTTCTCTGTTTTTCATTTTTACTAGATTAAATTTTATGACATTTCCATTTCTTTTTTTTTTTTTTTTAAGATTTTGTTCATTTATTTGGGGGTGTGGGAGAAGGACAGGGAAAGAAAATCCCGAGCAGATTCCATGCAGAGCCCCATGCAGGGCTCTATCTCACTACCCTGAGATCATGACCTGAGCAGAAATCAAGTGTCCGATGCTCAACTGACTGAGCAACCCAGGTGCCCTAAGACATTTCTATTTCTAAAAATTGTCAAATGTTGTTAATTCCATGTAGCTCCAACCTATTTTGTGTCCAGATTAAAGATATAATACTACTCAAGGGTGACATATTTCATGGTCAAGATAGTTTGGAAATGCATATTAAAAATTCTTTAATTTTACCTCTTCATTCAGCTTTAACCAAGTCATTTTCCTCAGCATATTAAAGAAATCATGTTTGATCCTGCTGGGACCAATAAATTGAAACTTATCATTAGTACATATAGTTAGATAAACATTCCTAATGAGTTAGGGACAAGTGGGGCTAGGCAGGGCTAGGTAGGAGCCCACGGAAGTAGGCTCATAAAAATCCCCAAAATGCTGAGTGTAATGAAACCAGAGGTAAGAGAGCAAGCCAGACCACCATGCTATAAGGTAACCAAAATCATCAGACTCTAAAAAGGAATAAGCCATTAAAGATGTTATCACTAGTCCTTACTGAATGGTGATATCAATGTGGATATGTTAAAAGGATTTAGGTTGCCTGATGTGGCTCTCAATAAAAGACCAACCCTACCAGACCTTAGTGGCAACCCTGTTGGACCCCTCTCACTCCTTAGAGCTTTCTCTGTATCTTTACTTAGTAAACTTCTATCCCTTTACTCACTCTCTCATGTCCCCAAGATTCATTCTTAGACTCTGTGAGACAAGAGTCAAGCTCTCCCATATCCCTACAACTCTGAAAAAAGAAGCTAGAGAACTGAATGGAAGATGAAAATGTTGCCCATTTTAAAAGACTTTTTGAATGACACTATTTTTCTTCAAAGAGTTGTAAGAATTTCCAATACATCTTGTAAGTATTGAAAATTAATTCGATCACATTTCAGGTATACTGTAGAGAAAGCATAAAGCATAATTTCTTTTTCAACTGTAGTAGCAGTGTTAAACTTCAGTTAGTCAACAAAATACAGAAAAGAAAAAGGAAAAGCATAACTATTTTACATCTTATTTTTAAAACATTTAAATTTTTACCATTTAATCTAAACTTTTAAAAATTTTAGAACTCAACGTCTTGAAAACAAATTTTAAGTGCATTCCTATAAAAAGAATAATTATTTTTTTAAACAATTGATATATTTTTATATTACAAGTTGGTTGGATTGTATTCTCCCAAAATAAGATATGTTGAAGCCCTAGTCCCCAGTACCTCCAAGTGTGACTTTTTGGAGATAGGTGCTTTTAGAGGTAATACATTCAAATGAAATCATTAGGGTAGGCTCTATACAATATGAATGATGTCCTAATAAAAAAGGAAATGTATACACAGAGACAGGCAGGCTTAGAGGGAAGACAACACGAGGAAATAGAAGCCATCTACAAATCAAGGAGAGAATCCTGAAATAGATCCTCGGATCCTTCCCTCACAACCTTCAGAAAGAACCAATCGGCATAACACTTTGATTTCTGACTTATAACCTCCCAAAATGTAAGACAAATTTGTATTGCTTAAGCCACCACTAGGTGGTAGTTGGTTATTACAGCAGCCCTGGCAAACTAACATATTTTCCTAGGTAGTACTATTACTTTTTTTTTTTTTTTTTTTTTTTATTTATGATAGTCACAGAGAGAGAGAGAGAGAGAGGCAGAGACATAGGCAGAGGAAGAAGCAGGCTCCATGCACCGGGGAGCCCGATGTGGGATTCGATGCCGGGTCTCCAGGATCACGCTCTGGGCCAAAGGCAGGCGCCAAACCGCTGCGCCACCCAGGGATCCCGGTAGTACTATTACTAAATAACGAATGCAGTAATACTAAGGTAGTATTTATTTCTGTAGTAGTATTTTCATTGCAGTTTTCCCCAATAAAATTAATGTTGGTGAAGAACTATTAGAATCTGCTATATGGTGTCTTATATGTAAAAACTATATAATTCTGTGTACATGTAGCAATTGAAAGTTGACTATTACAATGTTAAATTCAGTATGTAACTTCTTATGTAGTTTATTGTTTTAAAACAAAATTCAGTATTCTGAGACACTCAAAAGATGGCAATTTTGCCTTTAAAGAAATTATACTGATGATGGGACATTTAGGCTCCATGAAACAACACTGCTAATACTTGTATCTCAGACTAGGCTTTACCATTAAAACTGCAAACTCAGGGTGCCTGGGTGGCTCAGCTGGTTGAACAACTGACTCTTGGTTTCAGCTCAGGTCCTGATCTCAGGGTTTTGGGATAGAGCTCCTCATTGGGCTCTGGGCTCCATATGGAGCCTGCCTAAGATTTTAGCCTTTTTCTCTCCTTCCCCCTCTGCCCCCTCCCTACCCTCTCTCTCAAATAAATAAATAAAATATTTAAACAAAACAAAAACAAAAACTCATTCAAGTCATACAAGACATAAATCTATTAAAAGCAAATTAAATATTCAAAAACACCAGGTATAAAGATTTAGTATGTACACAGATTTAAAAGATACTCTCAAGACCAAATACTGTGCATTTTATCAAACCTTTAATATCAATGCTTAATTGTCTATAGTGTATGGGTTTTGTTACCTTCTTAAAATTGGAAATTACTTTACTTATGAAACCTAATAATATTAAGTTGGAAATAAAAATAGGAAGTGATTAAAGAATGCCAAACAAAGGCTTATGAGTTCTTTGTTCTGAAGAAGTAAAAATATTTTAAGAATTCTAAGGCAAAGACATTGAAAGATAAGAATTAGAAGGTATGGACTGGTTGCAATATCTAGAGTGAGGGGAACAGAGAAATGTTAAAAGCAGGATCAATTTTAGTATGATTACAATATGTTTAAGCATTTCATATAACAATCACTCATATTATACTTGAATGCTTCAAGGTTTTTCTTCTTAATAAATTCCATTTGTAATTCCTTTCAATGAAACATAGAAATTCCTATATTTAAGTTGTATCTTACTATTTTCTCTTTAGAATTTTTTATTCTGCTTTAAATCATGTCAACCTGGCAAGTTCTTCAAAGTCAAGAATCTGTGTTTGCCATATTTATGTATTTCATAGCATGTTATACCATATATTACATGTAGTAAACCATTCAGGAAATGATCAATAAGAAAATAAAAGAATTTCAGGATACCAGAATAACTGCCTAACACTGCTCAAGAGCAAATCAAAATTTTACTGTTATATTCCTTTTATATATTTTATAGCCTTTACATTGTGAATCTAAAGATTAAAATTGAAATATAGTAGTATTTTTATAGGTTTTTAAAAAAGATTTTATTTTATTTATTCATGAGAGACAGAGAGAGAGAGAGAGAGGCAGAGACATAGGCAGAGGGAGAAGCAGGGTCCACGCAGGGAGTCTGATGGGAGACTTGATCCTGGGACTCAAGGATCACACCCTGGGCCAAAGGCAGGCGTTAAATCACTGAGTCACCCAGGCATTCCAATATAGGTTTTGTCTTTAGCAGAACACCTGATTTTTCAGGACCTCTATCATTCCTGAAATTGCCATCCATTAAGAAATAAACACTGGCAAGAGAAAACAGATACTGAGGATAAAACAGCTATAAGAAAAACAATAACCTGGTTTAATAACAAGATAAAGTTAAAAATGACTTGTTGCCAGGGTAAGATTTGGCTTGTGGAGAAGAAGATACTTAGGCAATTGGTATGGAGCATGACCAAAGGAAGAAAATTTAAGATTTACTGAATTAGTCTTTTGATAATCAATCATGACTGATTTAAATTAAGAGGCTTACCATAACCCATAAGTTGCAATGAACAAGGCAAAAGGAATATAAAATATTAAAGTAGTCATAATTTGATGCACTATACTTTAAGGCTTCTTGGTAGAATTTTGGATGTATAAGTGTATGTTTGTGCTCCTATGCAAAAGCAAGGAAAATGTGTACGTATAAATAAATATTTTCCTATCATTTTGTTGTTGTTGTGTTGTTAACAGTTTCCTGGAGAAAGGACATAATTTTTTTTTTAAATGTTGTTCAGCTTACTCTTGTTAATATACAATTTCTAGTAAGCTTCGAGGCAGTTATCAGCCTTTTAGATTAGTGTTACACTTATAGCAATGGTTCTCCACTGGGGATGATTAAGGGCTCCAGGAACATTCTGCAATGTCTGGAGATATTTCTGATTGTCATAATTGGGGTAGAAGATTGCTACTTACATGAATTGGCCTCGTGGACAGAGACATGCTGTTAAACATCCTATGATGTATAGAGTAAATTCCATAACAAAGAATTATCTCATCCAAAATATCAATAGTGCCACAGTGGAGAAATCCTAAAGTCAGAGAGCCTTGTTGACTTTGACTTGACATTTAAGCATTCACATTCCTCTGTTGTATCATTAATAAATTCTGTAAAACCTTTTTGGAATTTATTTACATACTCAATCTAACATCTTGTGATAATGTATCCCATAAAATAATTACACACTATATAAAGCAGTCCTCATTTGTATATAATTTAGCATTCCCTTTTGCAAACATGTTATGAATACGGATTCTATTTCACCTGGCATACTAAGAGTTATGCTCAGTTTGTCTGTTGTACTTGTTTTTTGTTTTTCTTTAAGAAAGACCTCATTTTATCCTCATGCTTATGAATACTACAGATCTCTGTTACGTTAAATAACCCAAAAAAATAGGAAGATATTGGTATTGTGATAGAAATAGTTATTCTGTATTTAGGGGTACCTAGGTGGGTCACTTAGTTGTGATAGACTAATGTCTGATTCTGGATTTCAGCTCAGGTCATAATCTCAAGGTCTCGAGATCAAACCTCCGCATCAGGCTCCACACTCAGAAGGGGGTTTGCTTGAATTTCTCTCTCTCTCTCTCTCTCCCTCTCCCTCTCCCTCTGCCTCTTCCTCTCTCCACACTTGTACGCTTTCTCTCTCTCTCTCTAAAATGAATAAATCTAAAAGAAAGAAATAAAGAAAAAGAAACAGTTACTCTGTATTTAGTTCACAAATGTCTTAATATCTTCCCTGCCCAGATCTTAGTTTCACTGGCCAATAAGGGAAAAACCCATTTACTCTGGCACTGAATCATCATGAAAACCATGGTATCCATTTGCAACAACAGCAGAATGCTACAAATTAAGGAAATTTTGATTATGAATCACAGTGTCTTGTTTGTGTGTAAAACAGACTATAGATTTATACCTTTTTTGGCATGCTCAGATTACATATGTCTTGTTTTTCATCCAAACCACAGTTATCTTGCCTGTAAGTGAAGAATTCTTATTCCTGTTGGTAGTATCCATAGCAAATAACACTGCTAGTAAGCCTTCCAGAGACTAAATCCCAGTGCACTTAAGTATCCTAAATCCTAGTATTTTCTAGATAAAGACATAAAGAATGACAGATGCTGAAAGATAAAAGACTTTAGCTCAGTTTCATAAATCAGAGGTCTGCAAAACCCAGGTTTGCTACAGGTCAGTACTTGTTTTCCACAAAAATGAATGTTACTGGACTGAAGGTTTCTGTTGCAAAGTTTAAGGTAAGAATAGTATTTTGAGGTTCTAACAAAATCAAGGACAAGTTTTCCTTTTATAACTCCTTGAAAATAAAAAAAAAAAAAAAAAAAGAACTCCTTGAAAATATATGTAGACAGAGGTGACAGTACCAGGAGAAAAAGAGGAATAAGTATTAGAGGTTAAGTGAGATAGGCTCCTCAAAGATGTTGGAGAAGACAGAGTTAGGATGACTTGGTGAGGTAATACTTGTGGCAAGAATGAACACTATTTTCTTCAGTGATTACTTGAAAAAAGAAAAATACATTTTTTTTCAGAGAGAAGGAAAGGAAGTTACATTGGATGGTCTTTATCATTTTTCATGCATAATACAAGATATTCTGCTGAGCAGCAGTGATAGACATGAGATTGGGAACTTTAGTAGCATGGATATACCTAGAAAAGCAACCATGAAAAATGTGACAGAGAACTTAAAATAAATTGATTATTTACTAAAAAGTGATGACCAGCCAGTAGATGGTAAATTCTTTATAATGGAAATAAAATAAAAGTAAGCTGATTCAGATCTCCACACCCAGGTAAGGAATCAAGGGTGTAAATATGTTTAATGAAAGTTTATACAGTCACAAAAGGAAAGAAAGAGAATTCTCTCAAAGATGATATAAATTTACAGACTGAGAAGAGTCAAGGAACTGTGCTCCATAAGGATGACATGAAAACAGTCAGTAGAAAAAACAAAATAGAAAATATAACAGTTGTTGAAGAAAATGGGCATATGGTGAGACTGGGTATTTAAAGTCAGATTTTTTTCTCTTTGCCTCTGTCCATAAATGCATTTACTCGACAAATATATTGTCACACCATTTTGGGTGATATACACTGAAATGCAAATCTTGCAAGAACCATAACAAAATATTGCCCCCTCTCCAAAGAACAACAACCAGCAAAATAATGATACTTCAGCATAGCTTGTTGCTCATTATCCACTGAATAAAAATATATTAATAATATACCTTTAAGTATGTATCATATAAAATTTTTAACTGACACTAGATGTTATACTTGAATATAATAAACTTACCCAAATTTAAACAGTATTTTACATAATCAACATTCTATATCTTAGAAATGTTAACTCTAAAATAAAAGTCATAACTACTTCTTTAGTTACAAAGTTATCACTAGGTATTTTAGTTTTAATTCTCTAACAGACAATTCGAATTTTTGTTTTCCATCTACACATCTAGTTTCAATTAGTGCTATGAAACAAACAAAAAAAATTCTTAAAAACAAAATCATATGGGCACCTGGATGGGTCAGTCAGCTGAGTATTGGACTCTTGATTTTGGCTCAGGTCATGATCTTAGGGTCAAGAGATCAAACCCCATGTCTGGCTCCATGCTTAGCACACAGTATGCTCTCTCTCCCTCTTCCTCTGCCCATCCCCCAGTCTCTCTCTCCTTCTCTCTCTTAAGAAATACAATTAGGGGATCCCTGAGTGGCTCAGCTGTTTAGCGCCTGCCTTCGGCCCAGGGCATGATCCTGGAGTCCTGAGATCAAGTCCTGCATCAGGCTCCCTGCATGGAGCCTGCTTCTCCCTCTGCCTGTGTCTCTGCCTCTCTCTCTCTCTCTCTCTCTCTCTCTGTGTGTGTGTGTTTCTCATGAATAAATAAATAAAATCTTTAAAAAAAGAAAGAAAATTAAAAAAAACATAGTATAATCCAATTAATCTAGCTTCATAGAGCACATAAATATATGTCCCCTTCAAGAACAGAATATTAAAAACTCATGTGGTCTGAGCTTTCTACCCATAAGTAATCTGCAAGACAGGATTATTTCCAAAAACCAACTACTTGTTTTTTCTCTCATAAATATTTTTGAAAAATCATTTAAGACTTGGTTGTAAAGAAGCAAGCTTTTGAAGTAATGAAGATTACATCCTCAGATTTTTTTGTATAAAAGAATTTCATCCTGACACAATAGATTAATTTATTAGCTATCATGCTGGAGTTCATCCTCCATAGCAGCCTTTATGTTATGATCAGTAAGAAGTGTCTGATTAGACATCTCATCCCATTTTAAAATGCCATTGACAAGCAGAGGTATGAGGATAGAAAGGACAGACATAGGCTTCTTATTAAGGGTGAAACCACAATATTGACAATATGCATATACAAGGACCATGTAGTATAAATATTTTAGACGTTAGATCCTTGGGATGCCTGGGTAGCTCAGCAGTTGAGCATCTGGCTGCCTTGGGCTCAGGGCATGATCCTGGAGTCCAGGGATGGAATCCCACATAGGGCTCCTTGCATGGGGCCTGCTTTTCCCTCTGCCTGTGTCTCTGCCTCTCTCTTTCTGAGTGTCTTTCATGAATAAATAAATAAATAAAATCTTTTAAAAAAATAAAAGTTAGATCCTTGAACTTTGGTTATTCACGTTGATAATGAAGTTAATTGTAATTTTCTCAGGATTATGTTAAGGATTGAATGAAATACTGAAAATTTTCTATAAACTCTTAGTATCTATTAATATCTAGCACATCTGCAAAACACCCATTCTTTCTAAATATTCCCTCTTCATTCTTTTTTTTTAAATTTTTTATTTATTTATGATAGTCACACAGAGAGAGAGAGAGAGAGAGGCAGAGACACAGGCAGAGGGAGAAGCAGGCTCCAGGCACCGGGAGCCCGACGTGGGATTCAATCCCGGGTCTCCAGGATCGCGCCCTGGGCCAAAGGCAGGCGCCAAACAGCTGCGCCACCCAGGGATCCCCCTCTTCATTCTTTTTACTACTTTTGTGTTGAACTTTGTAGTTTTTCTGCCAAATGGATAGTGTACTTCCTTGCCTCTAGAGTTTGGGCTCATCATAAGGAATACTTTGGCCAATAGTACCTTGTCACATGTAATGCAAACAGACTTGAAATACACTTGCATCACTGAGCTTATTTCTTTCTCTTCTTTCACAATATGATAAGAACATACTGCTGACGCATCAATGATTTAAAAAAAAAAAAAAAAGGAAAGACACATGAAGCAGATCTGAGGCATTTGGAGACAAGCTCAGCCTAGCTCAGCTATCCCTCAGCAAAATGCAGATGCATGAGAAGAAATGATTATTGTTTTTAAGCTTATGAGCTTTATAGCTGTTAAACAACTTTATTGTTACAAAATCCAGATTATTTTTGTCTTTAATTTTGTTAATGAACAGTGAAACTATAGAAGTCTCTCATAGAGAGAAGACTCATAAATTAGAGGACCTATAAACAACTAAACTGTAGTCCACTAAATCTTGACTAGAACCTTGCAGTGTCAGTGCCATATTTTGTCATGTTGAGACATCTTAATAGTTTTTGATCCATAGTCATTAAATCACTATGAAATTTTCATAAATGTCATTATGCTAAGAATGACACTGAGTGGCCAGAACCTCAAAACTAGTCTCAGTCTGGGATGCCTGGGTGGCTCAGGGTGTGATCCCAGGGTTCAGGGATCAAGTCCAGGGATGGAGTCCCACATCGGCTCCCTGCATGAAGCCTGCTTCACCCTCTGCCTGTGTCTCTGCCTCTCTCTGTGTGACTCTCAGAAATAAGTAAATAAAATCATTTTAAAAAAACTTAGTATTAATCTAATTTACATGCATGTTGTTATGTTATAGAAAACAGTGATGTGCTACTATTCAATTTTTTTTCTTATTTTTTTAAGATTCTATTTATTTATTCATGAGAGACACACAGAGAGAGGCAGAGACATAGGCAGAGGGAGAAGCAGGCTCCCTGTGAAGGACCCTGATGCGGGACTCCATCCCAGGACCCCAGGATCACAACCTGAGCCAAAGGCAGACGCTCAATCACCTAACAATCCAGGTGACCCCTATTCAATTTTTCAAATAGAAAAAAAAAAAAATCCATACATTTGAGGCATCTACAAAGCACATATATACCTAGTGTGAGTGCTTGGTCATGATAGTGATAGTAATAAAAACATGTTTGTACCCAACAGATTTATGAGATATATAAGAAATGAGGTGCTATGTAGGTTACTTTATTTTTAAATATAAAAATTGATAATGAAATGATGTGTGATTCTAAGATTTTTATTTTTTTTTTTACTTATTCTATGATGTTTCTAAAAATAAAAACTAAATTTGATTAGAAGCACAAAAGCAAACAGAGGATGATGAGTGATTAACTGTAACCAGATACTACTGCCACTCCTAGGCTAAAAACCAAATAGAAGAATGTTGTGGGCTGAAATGAGTACCCCTACCCCCACTCCAAATTCATATGTTGAAGCTTCAACCTCCACTATCTCTGGATGTGACTGTTTAGGAGATGAGGCCTTTAAAAGGTGATTAAGTTAGTGAGGCCATTAAGGTTTGCTCTAATTCGATCTGACTGGCATCCTTATAAGAGGAGAAAATTGCTTACACACAGAGATACTAGAGATGCACACACACAGAGGAAAGATCACATGAGGACACAGCAGAAAAGTGGCCATCTGTAAGCCAAGGATAGAGACCTCTGAAGAAACCAAACCCTGCCAGTACCTTATGTTGGACTGTGAGAAAATACATTTCCATTGTTTGAGCCACCCAGTCTATGGTATTTTGTTATGGTGACCAGACCAAACTAATGCAAAGAAGACAGCTGGAATCTTGGTGGGCCAATCAGACAAGAGGGGAGCCATGAGAAAATATAGCTGCTGGGAAAAAGACTGCAATGCAGAGGAGATGGATGATGTCTCTCCTCCTCTCACTCTTCACTTTCTAACCATCTTTGCTAATCATAAGGTGGAAAGAATACATTTGCCAGCTCAATGCCTCTGTACCAAGTTTCAGAGATCTTGTTAGTTCAGCTAAAATTGGAATCTCCATCTAATTAAGTTTACAATAATGACAGTGTTCCTCAAAATTAATCAGACTTAAATTCTGGTGTAAAATATATTCTCCTTATCATTGTTTTCTAGGCAGATTGAATTTTAGGGTTGATCTTTTCTATGTAGGGTAATTCCAAAGTCTTATATTGAAAATAATAACATAGCTGTTACATTTTCAAAATATATCTTTATTTTGGGGCTCAGTGATCACAGAATTTGTTAAATTTTTGTAATGAACATGTATATAAATGTTCCATGGGTACAAAAATGGATATCCTGTATATTTTTTCTATTCAAAAAAGAAATATGAATATTGTTATTTAGTAATGAAATTAATAACTTGGTTGTATTTTAAATATATAATTAGCTACTATGGGCTATTAAAGCAGCCTAATTATTAAAATAATGTATACTAATATTTTCATTTTCAAAGCTTTATTTCCATTTTTACATATAATGTTTAACAGTATTGATTTTGTATACTTAGTTGATATTTTGAGGTGTATGTGAATTTATGAATGCCATATTTAATTCATAAGTTGAGCTTATCAATACAAGGTGCCCATTTTTAACCTATTTAATAATCTTATTATTAATTCACACTTACCTGATGTTAATAGTGGCATTTAGTATTTCCTTTTATGTGGTTATGTATTCGACATTTGCAAATTTTTTAACTTGTATTTTGCACTTGGTTTAAAAGTGATTTTAAGTAGTGCATAATTATTTATTTTCTCTAACCCAGCAGGATAATCTCTGATATTTAATAACCCATTTACCATTAATGTAACTATATGTATTTTTATATATTCATATTTATATTATTTATTATATATTTATTTATATAAAATTTTACACATATACACATCCATATATACACACACTTGATTTCTTCCTTTCTTTTTTTTTTTTAAAGATTATTTATTTATTTATTCATGAGAGACACACAGAGAGAGGCAGAGACATAGGCAGAGGGAGAAGCTGGTTATATTTGGGGAGCCTGATGTGTGACTAGATCCCAGGACCCTGGAACCACGAGCCAACCCAAAGGCAGATCCTCAACTACTGAGGTACCCAGGTGCCCCCTGATTTATCTTTTGATCTTTCTTGAATTCTCTTGCTTGATGAAAGTTTTCTTCCATCACTCTTTATTTTGACTAGTTTGATCTGTATTACTGTCAATTGTCCTCTTTCCCCTAGTTAATCCAGTGGTTCTATTGTACAAATCTATTCTTACACTACTATGCCCCTCCCCAGATCAAAAGAAATCAAGAGATTAATGTGATATCTAAAATTTCGACCTGCCCTGCAGTGATCTTTAAAACATTCTCACCTTCCTTCCATCTGGCTCTGATGTTTGGCCAAGTTCCTGTTATTCTTTGTAATGTATCTATTATATTTAAAAAATCCTCTTCAGCATAAATATTACCAGATGAGACACTCCATTTGTACTATTTTAGACTTAAACACACATACATAGGTAAATAAGAGAGAGAGAATGGAAGAGACAGGGAAGGGGGAGGAAAAGACTGTGAGAAAGTGAGTAGAAAGGTTGATTACTTACCACAATCCTTCTTCATCTTTTCCTGTTCTTAATTCTAGTTTGTTTTATGTCCTTTTGCCAAATATTTCATACAGATATGAGACATAAGTAATATAATTTCTGGATCCTTGAGTTTTGCAAATATCCTTCTATCACTCTGATTGATAAATGATATATTTCTAGGTGCATATAAGAATATTGAATTTCAAGCTTATTATTTTTTGCATTATGTAGATTCCATTCACAGTCTTCTGTTTACAATTTTGCAGATAAGAAACCAGTCTTATTATTTCCACTTTTACAAATCTTTTATTTTCTGTAATCGGAAGTTTGTAAGATGTTCTGTGTATCCATGGAATTAAAAAAAAACAAGCACCAATATATGCTTATGGGTTGCGTGTGTATGTGTGTGTGAGTTCATTCTTTTGGCCTTGCTTTGAATTAGGAAAAAAACAAACAACAACAACAAAAAAACCCTTAAAACTGCAGAATTTCACATCGAGATTTTTTAAAATGTATATATATTTTAATGTTTGTCTCTCATTTGATTCTTTTTAAAAATTCTTTGTAACTATTTTAAAAATCTTTCTATGTTAACAGCCATTATCTATAGTTTAACTATTTTCTCTCTTTCTTTATGATTTTCACTTTTCTGGAATTTTTGCTCTAAGTTTTATAATATTTCTTCCTTTAATCTTCCAGCTAAGAATTTACCTATGTAATGGAGAAAATTTTTCTCAATTTATCTCCTGACTGCTTGAAGTTCAGGAAAAAAAAAATAAGTTCCATAAACTGATTTGTGCTACAAAAACATCTTTCCAACAACACTGAACCTTACTTGTAAGGTAACTGTAATCTTGGACAACAGTGAGGGTGAAGACATCTTCCATTCTTTGTGCTCCAGGAAAAAGCTTACTGAAAAGAGCCAACCATCCCCATATGACTTAAAGAAAACTCATGGATACCTCTGTATATACTTATAACAAGACCAAATATAAGATATTTCAGATTTCCATTCTTGGTCTCTAAATAACAATTAGAACAAAATACTGTTAACCAAATTTGGTTAAGATTTTCTCTTTCAGATTTTCTCCTGAAGTCCCTATACTTTTTTGCCCATCATCAGCCAGAACACACATATCAACTTCTTTTCAGCCTCTCCTAAGAATAGGCCTTAAAGAATAGGTCTTAAAGTAAAGGTAGTCTCTGATCTACCAACCAATTGTGCCACCTCCATTCATCTCTAACCTTGTTTACTTCTCTCTGTGAAAGGAAGATAATTTTTGCTTCACCTTTGGGATGACAGTTGCAGTTTTCTCAACAGTGCCTCCTCCCCAACCCGTGCTTCTGTTGCAATAGCATCTTTCCCTTTTTTGGAAATAAGTCTCTCCTTACAAGCTTGGTATGATTTTTACTTTACAGCCTAAAATCAATCTCTGTTTCTTTCTATCTCTCTTTTTTTCTCATTGTTTTTCAAATTTCCTCTTCTTTCTTCCAATAATCCCACTTTCCTATGAATTGTCTGTTTGATATGTTCAGTTTGTTTTTCTTTTCCATCTGGATCCTAGAACACATTAAGAACATTGACAACGTTCTTGACTACTCCTTGGAGCTTGGCTTCAGGTACTGACTTAAGTGAGTCTCAAGAGGTATGGGAATAAGGATCTTCCCCTCTTGTGGGCTAGACCTTTACCAGCTTAGAGGTTGTCAGTCCCTTTGTCCAGGGACTAGGAGAAAGCTTTTCTCCTCCTAAAGTGGACTACAAATTTTACAGCTTTCCTAGCTTCAAGGTTACAGGCTTCAGTCCCTCTGATTTACTAATTTTCAACCTCTTGGGAATCAAAGAAAATGCTACCTTTTCTCTCCACACTTCAGAGATCTGCTCAAGTCAGTGATTCTACAGAATCTCTGTTCCAAGTGTTTGCCCTGAGACATTCAACCTGTAGTCTCTCAGTTATCATTTGATCTAAGGAACAAATATCTTGTTACTATTTTTCTTTAGACTAAACTATATCTGTTATCCTCTCAGCTCAAAAAAGCTATTTGATTGTAGAGACATTAGTAGTTGGCATGAGAAGTAGTTAGGAAGCACAGTAGCAAAGCTTTGTACTGCCATTTTCTAGGATTTCATAGTTACCTCTTTTTAGTGTTAATAAATTCCCTAATTGTATATCAATACTATGTGATCTCAAGGTTTCTTAAGAAACAGAAGTATTTCCAATAAATTTAGGAAAAAGAGAGTTTGAGTGTGATCCCAGAATGATCACTAAAGATAAAAGAGTGAGAACTCTGCTAGAAGGAGGATGAGATTCAACACTATTTGTAATGTTGGGCAAGCTAATGAACTTAGGCCTTGCTATAGCCAAGGTTAAAATCAAGCAATCCTTCACTTATAGAAGCATATGCCAAAGTGATAACACCACCTTAAGTAAACAAAATTGCCTTTGCCCAGGCATATAACATTAAAAATGCTATTGGTAATATTTATGGAGAATTCCCAAAGAAATATAGCCTATTACCTCACTTCTACTGAGAATTTTTGAAAGTGTTTGCTTGTGTGTACTTACACAGCTAAAAAAAAGTTAAGTGAATATATCTGATATAATATAAACTAGCTAAATAATTAAAAACTACAAAATATATCAGACTATTGAGCAACAATCGAGTTTATTTCTGATTCTGTTGCACTCAAGTAAAATAAATAAAATCTACAAATTTATGCAGGGGGAAGCCCAGGTGGCTCAGCAGTTTAGCACCACCTTCAGCCCAGGGTGTGATCCTGGAGACCTGGGATCAGTCCCACATCAGGCTCCCAGCATGGAGCCTGCTTTTCCTTCTGCCTGTGTCTCTGCCTCTCTCTCTCTCTCTCTCTCTCTCTCTCTCTGTGTGTGTCTCTCATGAATAAATAAATAAATAAAATCTTAAAAAAAAAGATCCATAATCTCTCACTTGATCCTCCTTGCTCACTAAAGACATTTGAGGAGTGATTGGCCAAGATACAGGTGTCATTGGTCTCCAAGGATGAGAGTTTTGGGGGACCCCTGAGTGGCTCAGCGGTTTAACACCTCTGCCTTTGGCCCAGGGTGTGATCCTGTAGTCCCAGGTTGGAATTCCACATCAGGCTCCCTGTATGGAGCCTGCTTCTCCCTCTGCCTGTGTCTCTGCCTCTCTCTCTCTCTCCCTTTCTCTCTGTTTCTTATGAATAAATAAAATATTAAAAAAAAAAAAACTTATGCAGGGCACTCACATTGTCTAAAAGTTGCTATACTCAACAGAATTCATAGTAAGGAGAATGGAGAGTTTGGGGAAGAGTAATCTATGAAATTGTCTTCTATTATAGTCAAACCTTATAAAATAAGAAAGGAGTAAACATGACCTTCAATCAGCATAGAAAAGAATTTTTTAAATATTTTATTTATTTATTCATGAGAGACACAGACAGAATGGCAGAGACACAGGCAGAGGGAGAAACAGGCTCTATGCAGGGAACCTGATGTGGAACTTGATCCCTGTACCCAGGATCATGCCCTGAGTCAAAGGCAGATGCTCAACCGCTGAGCCACCCAGGTGTCCGGCAGAGAAAAGAATTAATGAAGTTGGCAAAAAAGAGTAAAGAAGGAAAATACAATTGCTGCTGAAACAGAAATTAACACTATTGAGTAGCCAAAAGGCAGTCAAACTAGTGTATCAAGAACTGGAAGAATAGAGAATCTAACCCTGTGAAATAAATGGTAAAATTTGCTAGAAGTTACCTAGGTGAAATCAACATTTGGTTCCCCACATAAGATAGATTTTACCAATAGTTTTTATCAGTTTTCTTTTGATAGTTACATATTGACAACCAGTACAAATGAGAATATGAAATCCTGATGCAATCTTGCTAGGCAATCTGTGTTAAAACTTTCTCTGCTACTGGCTTAATTGAATGCTTTCTAGTTTATACCTATTCTGAATTTAATAGAAAATAATATATGCTGCACTTTTGAGGATGATAAAACTATTTTGGCTAATCATATTTATTAAGATACTAAAATAGTATAACATAATTATTTAAAAGTATCAGTATAGTTATCAAATTAACACTTATTTTAATACTGTCTTTGTCCATATTGATGACAGAATTGTCAACCATTGAAACCAAGGAAGCTGGGAGTTAAGAACAAAATATATTGTAGAGAAAAACAAACAAAGACACTGAACTCAAAGTTATCACAATAAAAATGTTTCTGTGTCACAGAAATAAATTAAAAAGGAACAATATGCAATTATGTAATAATTTTTAAATAAAAATACATTTTTGTAAAAATAGCCTAAGGAATTAGAGGGACAATAAATATATCAATAACAGTTGTAGGGAAAAAATAAAATGTTAAAGAATTATCTTCAAGAAAGTGAATTCAAATGAATGCCATCCATTTATTCAAAATTTATTTATTGATCTCCTACTCTGGGCCACATACTGAATGAAGTGCTAGGCACCCAGTGATAAATAAACCCTATGTGGTGGCTGCTTTATATTGTCCCTTAGATTATGGGGGGGTGACTAAATATTATAGTTTCTTGTGTTTTTGTTTTGTTTGTTTTTCAGGAGACAGGATTTAGAAAGGAACAATTTCACCCTGATCTCATTTTGGAAAACTAACTAGAAGAGGTGACAGAAATGAGAATGAGTGTAGTAGTTAAATTTTTTTGCAAGGAAAAACAAAAAGAAAATACAAATGAGTGTCTGATCTAGGCTTACAGGTGAAATATCAAATGAATATCTGATGTATGTTGTACAACAGCAAAACAAAACAAAACACAAAAAAGACAAAAAAAAAAAAAAAAAACCACGAAGGAAATCTTAGTCAGATGTATTAACTAACGTTTCTTAATATTAAAACTTCTCAGGGCGCCTGGGTGGTACAGCTGGTTGAGCTTCTGATTCTTGGCTTTGGCTCAGGTCATGATCTCACAATTACAAGACTGAGTCTCACATCAGGCTCCCTGCTCAGTGCAGAGTCCACTTAAAACTCTCCCTCCCTCTGCCCTTCCCATTGTGTGTGTTCTCTCTTTCTTAAATAAACAAATAAATCTAAAGTATCATGAAAGTAAGAGAAAGACAAATGGCACACACACACACACATACACACATATATGTAGTTAGTTAGCTACTTTGTTAGTGGGTGTTCTAAGGCATGTATTTAAAATGTGGACTTAATAACACCGCCAACTAAAGATATTGTGAACCATCCACAAATCTTGTACTTTAAGTTTTATGCTGCGATTGGATAGGGTTTTTGAATTATCTTCCTTTGAGATGGGGAGATAACTGCATGTTTGAGGGGGAAGGAGAATAAACGAAATATTTTTGGACTAGAGGTCTGTTGATGCTAGTTTTTAGGGCTGTTCATAAATATTTCACTCATCAGCTTCCTATATAAACAAGTTAGTTTTATAATTCTGCCTTTAGTTGAATACAGCCAAATATAGTTAGTATTGGACAAATGTAATTGGGAAATTCCATATGGATGGCCAGTTAAATAGGAGTAAAAATAAAATATGAGTGACACTTCTCAGTGAAAACTTCAAGATAGTAAATGGTTTGTCATTCACCTCTTCCCTCTAGCATTGCCACATGAAGCATTAGAGAAATATCAACCCCTCCATCAACCTGGATGCAAGATTCTGGATGATGTGGAACAGTGGCCTCAGTGACCTTGTGTTGGACATGCCACAGAAGTGAGCAATAAACTTTTATCATTATAAGCCATGAAAATTGTACAGCTGCTTTACTGAAGAAAACGTAGTGCACACTGATTGTTAAAACAATTGTTATTGCCCTAAAATTAAGGCAAAAAGAAATAAGATAATTAAAATCATGCTTTGGAGAAACAGTTGATAATAATAAAGAAAATAAAAAATGTAATGTTAAATAATTAAGTAAAAGCTGTAAAATTTGATTTTGTGAAAAACTATATATATTATGCCTATGTATGTTTATATTAATGTAGGCATGTGTCTATACTGTGATAAATGTATGGATGGCTAAGCATGAAAATATAAATAATAATTATGCATGTGAGATAATGCTAGTTCTGTATTTAACCTCTTTTTGTATTATCTACAGAAACTTAAAAAGTGACAATCATAAAAATAAAACATATAAATATTTATTTCTCCAAATTAACAATGCATTCAATTTTTTATGCAAATTAAAATTATTTTCTTTTCTTGTTTAGGTTTTTAAATATTTGGCTTAATTCAATGCATAGGAAAATTGCAGTCTACTTTTATAGATACTTTTTGAAATGAGTTAAGGATGCTATTGATTTTGTTATTAGACTAAAATTGCTTTGATAAAGAAATATATCTCTAAAGACTTTCAAAGTATCATAAATGGACTGATACAATTTTTAATAGCTAAAGTATAGTTCTCAAAAAAACCTTTGGCTTCTACTAGGAATTTATTTCCGCTGCATGATTTTACTGAAGAAAATGTTAAACTTTTTGTGGTAATCCTATACCTTAAGCAAATGTATCTTGATTGGGATAAAACTACAGTATCACAGAGTTCAAATAAATGAATTCTTATGTCATATTTTAGGACCAGTGTGGATGAAAAGTAAAGAGAAAATGAGGCAGACAATCAATATCTCTGTTAAAAATATTAGAAAAAAAGCTAAATGTCCTGAAATAGAATAATATATTCACTATGTGTGAATGAACAAGGATATGTGGCTTTGAGAACAGGTGTGGTGGGTGCATGAAAGAGAAGACAAGTTTAAGAAAATGTATGCAAAGAACAATGCTGGATCAATGTATGTAAGTGTATTAAGGTGGCTTTAGAGCTTAAAACAGAAACATAGGGAAGCTTGACATGAAAAGAAAGAACCTTACCTGGCAAAGACTACCAAGGATGTTTCTTAGCTCTGGTCAAGATAGCAAACTAGCAGTTTGCTGGTCCTCTGGTCCAGCTCAAAATTAATTTAAAAAGCACAGGGAATATGAATAACAGGAATACCAAAGGTTTTATGAAAAATTCTTGAAGAAACTGAAGTTTGACTTGAGTGGAATGTATTTTGGGTGGTGGCAGCAACTTAAAGCCAGCAGCAGATTGACTCGGCACTGAACGGTTAGGTTGAAGGAAACGTTTCAATGTCTTCCTTGATCATTCTTCACATTGTCTTTGGAAATTTTGACTGTCCCTTAGCCAATTGTTGAGGTAAAATGCAGTATAAAAGTCTTGCTGGAGTCTTGAGCACAGACCATCTTGGTTCTTTTCCTTTCCCATTTTCTTTCTTGTCTGAACTCCTGAGGCTGGTGTATTCCAACCTAACGACATTCATCAACTTTTAAAAGACTTTAAAGTGAAATGCTGAAGAATGAGAGCAAAGTGTTCTTCACTGCTTCCCTCTCTAAATACAGAATGGCAGCTATAAAGATGGCATCAGGATTTAGGAGTCCCACTTGAAAGAAATGTAAATGAAGAGAAGAAAGGGTTGAAGAAATAATGAGAATAAATTTCTCAGATCTAGAGAAAGATGAAAATGCACAAATTGAAAGGATTCATAGAATGACAGGAGAGATCAAGAAAATTCCACATATAGACACATTACAGTGATATTTAGAAAAATCAAGAAAAAAGTTCTAAAAGTTTTTAGAAAGAAAGAACCACTTTTGGGGTGCCTGGGTCTGTCAGGTCATGAGTCCTGGGATCGAACCCCACATCTGACTATCTGCTCAGCTAGGACCCTGCTTTTCTGTCTCCCTCTGCCTGCTACTCTGTCTCCTTGTGCTCTCTAGCTAATAAATAAATACATAAACAAAATCTTATAAAAAACCTCAACAACCTTGCTTTTATTAGATGAATATAAGACATTTAGAAAACAATGCTTGATGGTAAAATATATTTAAGGAAAATAATATTATAATATATTTAAGTTTTATTTTTAATACACATTTTATATAAAAATATAAATGTATATATTTATTTATAAATCTTATATAAAATATAAATTACATTATATATTTAAAATAATGTATTTAAAATAAAAGTATTACAATGTCTTAATTTTTAAAAGATTTTATTTATTTATTCATTTTAGAGAAAGAGAGAGCATAAGCAGGTGGAGAGGAACAGAGAAGGAGGGAAAAAGATAATCTCAACCAGCCCCTGCTGAGTATGGAGCCAACACTAGGGCTTCAACTCCATTTTGGGACCCTGAGATCATGACCTGAGACAAACCAAGAGTCAGACACTCAACTGGCTGAGCCACCTAGGCACCCCCCAATGGGCATTTTTGAGAAGCTTGAAACATTTGCTCCAAAATTTGTATATAGTGGGACAGAGATCCATAATTATGCAAGCTTAATTGCTAACCAGGAAAATAAATAAAGAGGGATTGTTCAACTATGGCTTTACTGAGGGGGACACTTGATGGGATGAGCACTAGGTGTTATTCTATATGTTGGTAAATTGAACACCAATAAAAAGTAAATTTATAAACAAAAAAAATAAAAACAAATATAATTACATCAAAATAAGAATTCATTTGAATGAAGGACATCACTGAAGAAGCTATAGAAGATATATTGGAACAGTACATTTATGATGTCCAAAGAGACAAGAAAACGATACCTAGAATATGCAAGATATTTTTATAATCAACACGAAAATATTCCTTTAAATGTGAAGAAAGAAATTCATAAAAAAGGAAATACTTAAGACTAGCATGTATATGAAGAGAAGCTCAGATTTGTGAGAAACAATGAAATAAAAAATGAAACAATAATATGATAACACTAGTTGTCAATATTTTGGTTCTCTTAATATTAGGTCATAAGACAAGGTCTTGTTGCAAGTACTTCTATGAAGTAATCACAGTAAGTACAAATGACGAAGTAAGGAAACTAAGTCATGAATGGGAGAAAATCCAATTAAATATGCCTTAATGAATAGGTAACTGCTATAAGAAAATGGGTCCAATCCTGTCAACAATTTTTGTAAGATTTATTAATTTACTTTAGAGAGAGAGAGAGATTGAGCATGGAGATGAGGGACAGAGAGAGAAGGAGAGAGTCTTAAGCAGCCTTCACACCCAGCTCAGAGCCCTACAGGGCTCGATCTCATGCCCCATTGAGCTCATGACCTGAGCTGAAACCAAAAGTTAGAAGCTTAAACAACTGTGCCACCGAGGCACCCCAAATCCTGCCAACAATTCTGAGAAAGGACATAGCATATACCTAAGAATTATTCTACTAAGGAATTGAGAAGTGCAGATTTAATCCACAAACTTCTGCTCTCTCATTAGTTGCAGACTGCCCTGAGGACCTGAAATTCCTGGCACAAGCAGACTTCATTGAATGTGGGTTGAGCAGATACCAATGACTAAAGTCCTTGGTCAGAGGAAAGCAGAAAGCTGGCACTGGAATTGGGAAGCTATCAGTATAAAGGACTGCTGGTAAGTAAGCATCTGGGGCAGAGAATTTACAGTATCTGCCACAGTCCTACCTCTTGCTTTGCTCAAATCCACTCAAGACCCACAATGAGCCTACTCTGTCAGTCTTCAGGTATTATTATAAGGGTATTTATTATATTTCCACACTCTTGTCCCAGACTATTTTTTTTCAAGGAGATATGTATAGTAAATAGCCTTGAATGACGGATGTAATGTCTCCTTCTAGAACAAAGTTTGGGGAGCAAAACTTAGCATTTCTTTTTAAATGACTGGGTTGCTGTTTCACATTTCTCAACTATACCACTGCTCTACTGTGTGTGTGGCATCCAAATTGTCTGCTATTTTGTAATGCTGCCATGGGATTGGGGACCAACACAAATATCAAGTATACAGTGCTTGCTGGGTTGGCAACAGTAATATCCTTTGTCTCTAATATGGGAGGAGTCTTGTATCTTCTTTCAGCATCTATCAAACTGGCCTGCTCACTTGTTAGTTTGCCAGTATGGGAGAATCACAGAACTTTCACCACCACAATTTTGGGGAAAAAAAAGCCTTAAAATATAAGGGTTAATAAAAACATCTGCCTGAGGACAAAATTGGTCTTCAGCCTTTCCTTCCCCTTCCACCTATTTGAGACTCACATCAGTCAGTCTAGGTTATTTGCCCTGTGAGGTGACATGGACTTTTATTCCTGAAAGATCTAAGCCCCTGGTTAGCTTTCTTTTCTTAGGCAGTGTTTCATATGTTAGCCACTTACTATAATAATGATCTCTTAATGACCAAGAGGTGCTCCATACTTAGTTTGTTTTACTCGTTTACTGGTCTATTACTGGATATTGGTATGAGAAGTCAAAATGACAAAGTTAGTCAATGGTAACTAGGTTCAGAAGAACTCTGTGCCTCTGGTAAAATGACTCCCTCTACCCTCAACATACACATCCTGCATCCAATCCAGGTAACAGGTCCTAAATCCCTGGGAACTTAGTTTCAAAGATAAAAAGCACAAATTATTCCTCAAGTAGGTCACTGCCAAAGGGACCCATTCTAATTTCACACTCTCTTTTTTGATGCTATATATTTTAGTAAATAGAAACAATGAGACACATCGAGCCACTTGGATAAATATATGTACCACATTCTGAAGGACTGTTCCCAATTTCACAATGCCATCCCCAAATTAGATGCTCTAGCAAAACTTTAGGAGCACTTCCAGGCTGGCAGCTTTGGGGGACATGGTATGTAATATAATCAGCAGATCTCATGGTAATCTACACAATGTAAAACTTCCTTTACACTAAATATTAGATGCTCTAGCAAAACTTTAGGAGCACTTCCAGGCTGTAATATTAGATGCAATTAGATGTAATTAAAAAATTAGATGTAAAATTAGATGCTCTAGCAAAACTTTATTAATATTAATATTAATATATTTATCTAATATTTATCTAATATTAAAAAAATAGATGTAATATTAGATGCTCTAGCAAAACTTAGGAGCACTTCCAGGCTGGCAGCTTTGGGGGACATGGTATGTAATATAATCAGCAGATCTCATGGTAATCTACACAATGTAAAACTCCCTAAACACTAAAAATGATTATTTTGATAGGAGACGATATGCCATGCTGACATATCAGCATGTTTCAAAGCTCTCTAGTAATGGCTTTTGTACCAAATCTGAACATTCTCTGCTCATTCCTATAGATCCATTCACAAATCTCTTCCCCACATCTGTTTTTCTCTAATATTTCAACCTTGCTCTTTCTAAGTCACTGCCCAACTAATCAATCTATTTTCCACCCTCCAAAGTGAAAATAAAAGTGGGTGTATATCTTTATCTCAAACTATTTCTCCCTCTGTGCAAAACTGATGCTCCCATATGCTGCTTGAAAGTCTGCCCACTAGAATTTTTCCCTTCAACATCATTCTTTTTTTTAAGATTTTGTTTATTTATTCATGAGAGACACAGAGAGAGAGAGAGAGAGAGGCAGAGACACGGGCAGAGGGAAGCAGGCTCCATGCGGGGAGCCCAACGTGGGACTCAATCTCGGGTCTCCAGAATCACGCCCTGGGCTGAAGGCGGTGCTAAACGGCTGAGTCACCCGGGCAGCCCTACATCATTCTTTAATGCTACTCCTTATGTGATAGAAGTCCATTTTCAACATATATATATATATTTTGTTGAAAAAATATATATATATATCAGTCACTGATTCATTCTTGAACTGGTCCTAAGTGTTTTCTTCTTCCATCAGCTGATTGTGTAAAACCAGTAATAGTTGAGGGGCAGGTATTGGTATAACAATTGTAGCTGATGTTGGGTTCTGTTCATATAATTTATTTGGGCCCTCTGACTCAACCCTAATTGAGTGATTTTCATTATGTGATGGATTGCTACTGTGCCCAACTAAATTTATTAAGTAGTGTATCTGATAATCCAACTTTGGATTCCAATTGAAAGAATCAATTTCATAGTCTGTTGATGCAGTATTTTCAGGTACTAAGTCTGTTATAGGGTTTAGTGGAAAGCTACAGGCTACTTTCAAAGATCAATAGTAATTACTATTGACTATTTATTAATAATTATCTACTGCAAAAGGCATGACCTCATTCCAGTACCCTAGACCTAGAACCCACCTTTTGGTGTTTTCTTACACTCTTTATATGGATACCTAACCCTCATACAGATTCATCTCTTTTTCTGGGCTGTACATGAAACAGGTAGCCCTTTGATCCTCTGTCCATTATTTGAGTGGGTCCAGGAACAAAAGTGGAACATTCAGGAAGTCTTTTCTATCAGCAACTAGAAAGAACACATTTGCCAGATCAATAACTGTGCATCGAATGCTAGAGGCTGCACAGATTTATTCTACTAAAGGTACCATATCTGACAAAGTAACTGCAATTGGACCTATTACTTGACCATATTAGATAGCCCACCATTTTTCATCATGATTCACTTTTATTCTCCCTGGGATTATATAAGAAAATTAAACTGAGATCTAATGGAAACCACTACACTTGCATCCTTTAGGGTTTTCAGGATTTATCTAATCTCTATGATAAATTTTCTTACTCCTCAGTTCAGGAGCCAAGGAATGACTTCAGCAATGTGCCAAGTATATCTGTATATTTTATATATTCAAGGAGCTTGAAAATGACCATGAGGTAGGTCTGCCAGCCTACTGGACTCATTATGAAACAGACTTAGGCCAGCGTTACATTTATCACCTAGACTTAGGTGTTTATTTGTTCTAATTAGGGAGATGGAGAATTTGAAAAATGACTCAATTATCGACTCCTTCTAGTATTCATTTCTTTGCAGTATGACTTTGCAGTTCAACAGGTAGGGCTGGGGTCATATTTCCTCATCTCTGAATCTCAACTGGATCTTTGACTTGCTTTGACAAATAAAATGAAGTGGAAGGATCACTGTGCCTGAGTCTAACCTAGAACCTTACACACTTCTTTCTATTGAATCTCTGTCTCACTATTCAGATGAGTATGAGTTCACCTTCTAGAGGATGAGACACTATGTGAACCAGCCAAGGTGATCCTAGACATCTGTCTGTTAATAGTATATGCTTGAGATAACCCATTTGACACAATTGAGCCAGATCTAGAACAAGAACAACAACAACAACAAATCCAGCCAATCCACTGGCTTGTGAATAAATACTCCTTTAAGCCATTGGGTTGTGTGGCTATTTGTTGTAGGATGCTATTATGACAACAAAAAACTTATACAAAACTACTTAAGCAGTGTATTAGAACTGGCTGCAGGATTTTAATCAAATCTGCTAATATTTTCATCCTGATTCATCAGATGTCACATCGATAAATTCTCTTGCTAATCAGCTTTATATTTTGCCTCCTCTTCCTCTGTGTAGTATACTCAAAGTCTCTTTTTTTTCTCCAACTCTACTGAGAAATAACTGACGAATATAATTGTATATATTTAAAGTGTACAGTATGATTATTTGATATACATAGACATTGCAGGATAGTTACAAGATCAATATAATTAATATATCCATCACCTCATACAGTTAACACTTTTCTGTTGTTGTTGTGAGAATGCTTAAGATCTACTTTCAGCCATTTTCAAGTATAAAATACTGTATTATTAACTATAGTCACCATGTTAGATGTCAGATCCTTCGATTTTATTCTTCTGCTGTTACATGTTGGTGAGTTTCTAAAGTTTTTAAATGAATGATCCTTTTGTTCACATAATATAGCCCATACTTCCCACTTAATAGATGCTAAGACTTCAGCTTAGTTGTTGATTTGGGAGGCAATAAAGACAGAAGACAGAAGGTCATGAGGAAAAGTATCAACATACTATCTATCTTAAGTAAGGCCATCCTCAATCTTGATATTATATAATTTCTCCCCTTCCAAAGCAAGAGATAGGACACCATTTCTCCAGTTCAGAGGGCTCTGAAGAATCTGGAGTTCAAAGTTGTCAAGTGAATCTATCCAATGTCCTTTCCTTATTTTTGGCATTCCAGTCCTCTATCAAGGGCTTATGTTTGCAGTGAATATGCCTTCTGGTGGTTTTTCAGCTCTTAAAATCAAAACATGGCTTTGATTTTTCAGTACAATCTGACTTTTGGCTACTAAAGATATGGGTACTTCTAAATTTGCCATGAAGGGTTTCTGGCATGAACAGTGTACCTCGAATTAATAGTCAACTGGCCTGAACCTGTCATTCTCTTTCCTTTCAGCTTCTAGGTCAGTAAAAAAAAAAAAAAAAAAAAAAATGTAGTCAACTCCAGTATCTTTATAATCACTACTGCTCTAATATGTTGCAAGTGCTTTGAGCTCTTGCATGCTCATGGTTTTCCTTTCTACTCATATCTGATTTCATTTTCCACAAATGAGAGTATAAGTAATTGTGATGTTTCAGCTCAGTATACATTATTAGTTTGTTAATTTGATACCATTTGTCACCAGCAGTGGGATACTTGGTGCCTTTGGACTAATTCCTGTATTTCATTGTGATAACCACTACTATTGCCATTCTGGTATGCATTTCCTTAAAATAAAATGATGAGTAAATGTTTGGTATGCAAGTCATTTATCCAAGAGGAAATCACAGAAAGCACAAGTGAGAAAGTGGGGAAAGTGATAGGGTTGAGGAAAGAAACAGGTTTGGTTTTGTGGGTGTACAAGCTGTATAGTCGCACAAGGCTTAAGCTAAGAAGCTAAGAAGGGAGCCACACATAACTTAGTGCACTGCTGTCAGTATTTTGAAATTCTTAGTAATTTTATTTTTAACTTAGGTTTTGCAAGTGAAGTCTGATAGAACAATGAAGCATGCATGTGAACAGAACAAATATGTGCAATACGCATACCCAATATCTTTTGCTATACTATTACATATTGCTTTTTTTTCATGTCCCCTGTGTATAGAATGTCAATACTGTGGAAATTAAGTAATACTTCCAATATGTCATGTAAGTCTTCCAAAAAAAAAAAAAAAAGCAAAACTAGAGTTAGAAATATGAATCTTAAAAAGCTAAGCCATTAAGGAAAGAAATAACATTTCAAGAACAGAAGGTGATGGAGGAGAAAATGAAGAGAGACAGAAAGAAAGAAAAAGAGGGAGATGGAGAAAGAGAGAATGAGCTAATAAGAGGTTAAAAAGTCAAAAATGTCACAATTATACTTTAATAAGTAGATGTCAAACTTTTTATAATATTTTTCAAAATGCTAGTTTTCTGAGGAATTTCTATAATACTTCATAGTGGGTAATTAACTAACTGAACTTAAGATTTGTTCGTGGAAGGAAGTAAGATGTTCAAGAAGGATTATTAACTTTATCCATTTATTAATGACAGTGTTATAATAGGTTATAAAAGGAAGTCAGAATAACTTAAATTTCTAATTTTAACACTTAATGATTCTTGATATGACTTCTAGAAAAACATTATCATCTCTAAATACCATAGATTTGAAAATAAATCCAATTTTATGTTATATGACATAATGATTTTGACTATGGCAATAAAATAGTAAGCCCAAAATACAAGCAATGTTAATTAAGTAATAGTATCTATATTTAAAGGACACACAAAGTTGGGTATCTGAAAAATATACCCTAAGCATTTTTTTTCAGAAAATGCACTATGAATACAAATATTTTTATACCAGATTTATAATATATTACCCTTACGGAAATACCAGAGAATTCAGTTAAATCAAAAGAAGTAAATAAAATTCACTTATTAGGAAATCATTTGGAAACAATTGCCAACTTTGGTACATAAATGTGTACAAGTTCTGTTTGGGAGAATAATGGCTCCCCCAAAGATGCCCATGTCCTGGGAATATGTTACCTTATATGGTAAGAGGGAGTCTACAGATGTGATTAAGTGCCTTGATATAAAGAGATTATCCTCAACCTGATCACATGAAATCTTTTTTTTTTTTTTTAAGATTTTATTTATTTGAGGGAGAGAGAGCAAGAGAATGTGCAGGAGTGGTGGGGGAGGGGCAGAGGGAGAAGCAAACTCCCTGCTAAGCAAGGAGCCTGATGTGGGGCTAGGTTTCAGGGTCTGGGATCATGACCTGAGCTGAAGGCAGCTGCTTAACCCACCGAGCTACCCAGGCTCCCCAAATCATATGAATTCTTAAAAGTGGAAAATAATGGAAGAGAGATGTCAGAGAAATGCCACATGAAGAGTCAACTCATCACACCTGGCTTTAAAAATGGATGACAGGGATCCCTGGGTGGCACAGCGGTTTGGCGCCTGCCTTTGGCCCAGGGCGCGATCCTGGAGACCCGGGATCGAATCCCACGTCGGGCTCCCGGTGCATGGAGCCTGCTTCTCCCTCTGCCTGTGTCTCTGCCTCTCTCTCTCTCTCTGACTATCATAAATAAATAAAAATTAAAAAAAATAAAATAAAATAAAAATGGATGACAGAGGGTAGGAGACAAAGAACAAGATGCTTCTAGAAGCTGGGAACCACCCTCAGTTTATAGCCAGCAAAAAAAAAAAAAAAAAAAAAAAATCAAGGACGTCAATTCAAAATCTCAGAGAATTATATTCTGTCCACAACCTGGACTGGCAGCAACCACATTCTCCTCTACATTCTCCACAAAGGAATGCAGCATACCAGTACTTTCATTTTAGACTAGTGAGACTCCTGACCTACAGATTTGTAAGATAATAAATTTATATTGTTTTAAGCCATTATATTTACAGCAATTTGTAACAGTAGCAATAGTTTGCTCATGTCATTTATTTATCTTTGCCCACTCTGTACAAGCTATTCATCTTTTTAAACAAAAATTTGAGTTGAATTTTCATAACATTTTGTTTCCTGTTTTATTTACCCTACGATGTACTGTGAATATCAGTCATAGGAAGCAATACAATGGTTGAGAGTTCAGTTTATGGAGCCAGACTGCCTCAGTTCAAATCAATTATCTGTCTTATTTACTAATCTGTCCTTTGTTTCTTCCTATAAAAAAAATGAGAGAGATAAAAATAGTACTATTCTATCTGGTTGGCATGGGAATATAATGTGTTATTATGTATAAACTAACCAAAACAGCATTAAATACACTGTAAGTGAAAAAACATGTAATAATCCTTTTAAATGTTATTATTATAACCCATTCTAAATACAGATCTGTGTCTTTAAGTGTTAAAGTTGCTATAAACTTCCATTTTAAGCACATTGCATAATACAGTTTAAACAATCTCTAACATATTTAATTTATGCTTTTTCCTGTGTGTAGTTTTTGCTGTGTAACAAACACTCTGAAACAAGGTGGCTTAAAACTGCAACCATTTAATTGGATCATGATTTTGCTGGTTATTCCGAACTGGGCTAACTCAGTTCATCTCTGCTGAGCTCTCTCTCTCTTGTATCTGTTGTCAGAAGGTAGATTGTCTGGTGGTTGGATGTTCCAACATGGCCTAATGTGAATGGTTTGAAGACTGTCAGCCAAGTTGATGGAATTATCAGGCCATGTCCTGTCATCATCTGGTAGACTAACTGGGCTTATTCTCATGGTGGCAGGAGACCCAGGAACTGCAAGAGAGGATGAGCCCACTGTGTGAGTGCTTCTCAAGCCTCTGCTTCCATCACTTTTGCCAACAAGGTATCAACCCAAACAAGTCACAAAGGCGGGAGTGTCAGGGGAGTTCAGAAGGCAAAATAACAGGGAGGAAAAAAAATGTGGCCATTTTTGGAATAACAAATATGATTTGCTTTTACTTTCACTTTTTTTTTTTAAGTTGATGAACAGTGCCAAATGAATTTACAATCTCAACTTGTCTAGAAAAGCCCCAGTGTGCTTTCTCTCAGTAAGATTTCTCTGGTGCTATTAATCAAATAAAATATTTTTAATAATTCAGTTTCTAAAATCACTGGAAAGATAAACATCATAATATTAAAGTAATATATGATGTGTAATATATAATGCAGTATTTGGCTAATTTCTTGCTAATATGAGAATTTATATAATTGTAATATTTAATGCACAATGCCAAATTATAAGTATAACATCCAGTTATAATTTTTAAATTATTCTCGGTGATTCTTTTTGGCCACACATATTTTAGAATCTATTGAATTTTTATAATTGAACTACATTTCATTGTTATTGCTTCCATTTTCTTACTCTTCAGTTGCAATGATAAAATATCTGTACTTAATTTAACTGCTATGGACCATCATGCCAGTAATAGAACATAATAGAAACCACAAATTAAACATTGTGTGTGTGTGTGTGTGCACGCATGCATGTGTGTGAGTGAATTTAAAGTAGATAGATCATATATACTGACCATAGCATTATAACTACTGAGAGAACCCTGCACAGGTTTCTATTACCCATTGCTGGTGGTTTTTTTTGTTTTTGTTTTTGTTTTTTCCTAAGCTCCTGGCAGTATTAGCAATCAGACTTGCAGAGACTCTTATACAAAAACAAAGCAAAGCAAAACAAAACGAACAACAACAACAACAACAACAAAACGTTATACTATCACCAATAAAAAAGCAAATTAACTGTTAGCATATAGTGTAAAAATGTGCTAAGAATTCTAAGATAGTTTGTAACTGTTTTCAAACCTAGTATTACTTGATCTACATGAAATTACTATTTTTTTTAAATAATCATTTTATTGTTTACATTTCCCTCTAGTTTTAAAGCTCTAGGAAAGCATATAAATGTCCTTAAGCTTAATAATCTGACTCTTTAATGATGGAATGGTATTGATTCACATTGTTTATACTTATGTTTGAAAACACTGTGAAGATATATGTGAAATACCAGTATGCTCTAATGGCCCAAATTATGAATTCTATAAATTTCAAAATGTGATTTGTTCCCTTTTGTTCCATAGTATGTGTATTTCCTAAAGAATGATGCCTTTTGATGCTGTATATTAAGAAGAAAATCAAGAAATTTGCTTTCCTTAAGCAATGTATTTCTTTAACTCCTCCATTTTGGAATAGCAATTGTAATATCCCCCCAAAAAATATTTCTTACTGAAGCTTTTCACTGTTTAAGACAGAATTCTAGATAAGAACATGAAATTATGACATGGGAACGGATAAGTACTCCGTTATCTAGACTCCAAATAATGCCATTTTAGGTACAATCCAACATATCTTTTAAGCATAATCAAACTTATGCTGGAGCCAAGAGAGACATGTGCTTATGTCACATAGAGAATAAGCAAAATCAAGGCATCTGGTTCAGTGAGAAAATATATCATTTTGAATCCATGTGTTGTTCTCTTGCTTGAAAAATCCAGGGTAGTTCCACTACAAATCAAAATGCAGAATAAAAACAAAATAGAATGCTTTTGTTAGGTATTTCTCATAGAAAGAAGGGAGTTTTTCAGTGTTTCAGCATTGCTCAGATTTAGAGGAGCAACTGAAGAACTATGGTTGCTTGAGTATAGCCATGCATTATAATTATAGACTTTTTTTTAAAGATTTATTTATTTATTCAGAGAGAGAGAGAGAGAGAGAGAGAGAGCCAGAGACAAAGGAGAAGCAGGCTCCACGCAGGAAGCCCGATGTGGGACTTGACCCCGGGTCTCCAGGATCACGCCCTAGGCTGCAGGTGGCGCTAAACCGCTGCACCACCGGGACTGCCTAATTACAGACTTGTCTAGCTTATCTTTGAATTAGGAAATCCCCTAGGTAGAAATACTGATGTATGTCTTACATATGTATATATGTAAACTTCATAGAATTGGAATACCTTCCTACTTTGAGTGGGTATTTTATTCAAAGAATGTGTGATGGAACAAAAATAAAATAACTAAAACTTTTTTGAAATTAAAAAGAAATACCTAACAAGACATCTAAACAATTCAGAAAAAATTATTTAATTATTCCTTCTTCCTCATCTCTCCTATTCTGCTAATAACTCACACACAAAGTGGCTATTTCCAAAAACTCTTCTTTACCTGTTATTCCAAATGTCTCCGACTAACCTCTCCAGCTTCTGCATTTCCCTCTTCACTTTCCACCTCTGCCTTCCCCTTCTTTTACAGTTTCCAGTGTAATTCCTTTAAGCTCTCAGTTGATCCAAAGCCCTTCCTACTCATTGCTTTGATCTACATAGTAAGGCCCTGAAAAAATGAAACATGGCATCTATATTTGAAGTTTGGAGGTGGGGTTGTTTACAGAGAATCGAAAGGTAAATAAGCAATATCATTCTCCTGATACATGGGGGCAGGCAGAGGTTGTGATCAAATGTACTCATTACTAAATGTTTTTTTCTCAATGCTTTGCACTTATCAGCTTATTAATCTCACAATAACCCAATAAGGTATGTATAATTATTACTTCTATTTTGCAGATGAATAAGCTCATATCTACACAGGTTAAATAACTTCCTAAGGACCCACAATAAGAAGTAAGGCTTTTTTTTTTTTTTTTTTTTTTTTTTTGAAGTAAGGCTTACTTTTAGGCCCAACTCCAGAAGCCACACCCTTATATGTCCAACTGTGGTCCTGTGTTAAACTCACCTATGCCAATATTTTTAGCCCCCATCACACATGACTGACATAAGTTAATAGGTGAAACTGAACCATAGCTGGAAAGGAAGAGAAGCATATGCAGACATGTATGCCTTGCTTAAAGCTGAATGAAGGCAACAATTCCTTAACAGTAAAACATTAATTTAGCACAAAGAGCCAGGTACATTAACTCAATGTTTATGTTGTTTTAATTACCATATTGAAATAAAAAATTCACACTAATCAAATAAAACCTGATAACACTATGCCAAATGTTTTTACAATTCACTAAAACTTTTCTAATATTCTATTTTTCAGCTTATAATAAGTTTTCTTTTGCTGGCCACTAATGCTGCTATTATCATGTGGTATCTTTGAAATTCTCTCTTAAGAATCATATATTTGTTGCTATTAACATTCTTGTACAGAATTCCAAAAATAGTTTAGTGACTTTAATTTTTCTTATAGAAAAAGGTAACTGAAATGTAAACTTTTTTCTTTTTTTTTTTTTTTTTTTGAGGTGTAAGTGAATTTTTATTGGGAAGGGAAGTTGTCAACTTAAACAGCAGCAAATGAAGAATGAGTAAGGAAACTTCCTGTTGTCACAGATACACAAGACCTCCATCATATATGATACGGGAGGCATTTCAATTTGTGACCCCCAGCGCAGAAATGCCAAACGCTTTCCACTCAATCTAATACTTCTGGATTCCTACCAAAAAGGAATACATTACGAGCATGAAAAGTTGCTTACTGAAAGGAAACCCCTGAAGAAGAGTAGGGGAGGGAATGTAGAAATTAAGAAGTTATGTGGAACACTTTTAAATTGTAATGACTACATTTCATATCTTCACAGTAATACAAAACACAGTCACTTGCAGAACTGGTTCAGATTACTTAAATACCAGATACATTTTTAGTGCTCTACATAAGTGTTTGGAAGTTACTTATGTTTATATGAAATGAAGCTATTAATACTTTTCTACAGCAGTAACTGCACACCAGGAAGGCCAAGACAAACACAAATCAAGGAATGGAGTTTTCCCAAAGCTGTGGTGTGAAAAGACTATAAACAGTTGATTCCATACACATGAATGGGTTTCTTTGCTATAGGAAATCCAAATGGAATAAGGAATGGAGATGGGTAAAAAGGTTTCTCGAGGGGAAGAAGGATGACCACCCTGTATGCATTTAGTTTTCTGCCCCTTCTGCTGCATCACATTCTTCTCCTGCACTGTCTGATGTCCATAATGTTAGGTTGTCTCTAAGCAGCTGCATGACGAGGGCGCTGTCTTTGTATGAATCTTCATTCCGTGTATCAAATTCTGCAATGGCCTCATCAAAAGCTGTTTTGGCCAGAGTGCAGGCAAACTCTGGGTTATTAAGGATCTCGTAGTAAAATACAGAAAAGTTAAGAGCCAGCCCCAGGCGAATGGGGTGTGTAGGTTGCATCTTTCTTGCTTATATCAAAAGCCTCTTGGTAAGCTCCTTGGGAATTATGTATCGTTTGTTTTCGGTCATCACCACACGCAACTTCAGCAAGGTACCGAAAATAATCTCCCTTCATTTTCAGATAGAAGACCTTACTCTCTGGATTAGTGGCGTTGGCTATTAAATACTTAACCAACGATTCCAGCACCGCGGTGCAGACGGACCTCCGCTCGGACTCCACTTTCTCCCGATTGTCCTTAATCAGCTGCAACTTCTTGTCCGAGGTGTCGAGGTTTATTTGAGACAGAGACAGAGAGAGAGAGTGGGGGAGGACCAGAGGGAGAGGGACAAGCAGACTCTGTGGTGAGTGCAGAGCCAGTGGTGGGATTTGATCCCATGATCCTGAGATCATGACCTGAGCTGAAATCAGAAGTCAGCTATGTAACCAACTGAGCCACCCAGCACCCTGAAATGTGAACTTTTCAATAAAATTTGGCAACTGGAAGTTTAGTATTATGGGGCTCTAATTTGTCAAGTTCTGGAAAGCATTCAGCAAGAATAATTTCCTGGCTCACTACCCATTGATATTTAACACCGATTATGTAAAATGTTCCTGAAAGGACTCCCTTGCTAAGGAAAATGTAAGAACTAAAGTAATTCTTTAATCTCCAACTTTTTCTAATAACCATTGAAGCATTTGTTTTAATGCTTTTTATGTTTTTTCTTTGTTATGTTAGACATATGTCTGCTGAAAATTTGTTCAAATCATGAATTATTTTTAATGAAGCTACAAATATTACTTGTTAAAAACAAACAAACATGTCAATTAAGTGGTTCACTCTTATTTTGGTAAGAAACACTGCCCAAGTGCTAGTCCTCCACCTGGCAAAATGTGATCCGGTGAAGTAGTGTGAATGGAGAAATACAAACACACAATTATGATAGAAAAATCAAATATGGGCAGCCCGGGTGGCTCAGAGGTTTAGTGCCGCCTTCAGCCCAGGGCCTGATCCTAGAGACCTGGGATCAAGTCCAGGTCAGGCTCCCTGCATGGAGCCTGCTTTTCTCTCTGCCTGTGTTTCTGCCCCCCCCCCCCCTGCCCCCCCGTGACTCTCATGAATAAATAAATAAAATCTTTTAAAAAATCAAATATCAGGCCTTATCAATGACTAACAAGAAATATATGATCATAAAGTAAACATGTATTGATATGGAAGCCAGAGAATTTATCAATTTTGTTTATCTCCAAAGAATCAACTCTTGGTTTCATTGATCTTTTCTACTATTATTTTAGTCTCTTATTTATTTCTGACCTAATTTTTGTTATCTTATTCCTTAGACTAACTTCGGGCTTCATTTTTTCCTAGTTTTTTGAAGTATAAAGTTAGATTTTTTTAAAGACCTTTCTTGTTTCTTGAGGTAAAACATTTATTGCTATGAATTTCCTTTTTTTTTAAATTTTTTTTTTATTTATTTATGATAGTCATACAGAGAGAGAGAGAGAGAGAGGCAGAGACACAGGCAGAGGGAGAAGCAGGCTCCATGCACCGGGAGCCCGACGTGGGATTCGATCCCGGGTCTCCAGGATCACGCCCTGGGCCAAAGGCAGGCGCCAAACCGCTGCGCCACCCAGGGATCCCTGAATTTCCTTTTTTGAAGTGTTTTTGCTACATATCATAAATTTTGATAAGTTGTATTTTGATTTTCATTTTTCTCAAGGATTTTTTTATTTTTTCCCTCTCTCTCTTTGGATTTATTCTTTGATCCATTGATTGTTCAGTAGCATGCTATTTAATTTCCAAAGGGATCTGGTGGTGTCCCCTGGTGGTAGTCATAGAGATTGGGGCTCCAGATGAGCCTATATTCTCTTTTCTGAATGATAACTGGTGATCTGGAGCAAGGGAGAGGCCATGTCAAGATGGCATAAGCAGCCTATGTTTGTTCCTTGAGAGTAGGTCTATAGACCACTACATGTGCGCCAAACTTAAGCCTTCCCCTCAGATTGAACCTCCAGGACAAGAGGCTAGTGAGTGTGATTTAGTTCATTTGTGCCCTGAGGGTGGGAGCCTGAAAAGAACTATCTCTCCTATTTTTACAGCCCTATGGAACCCAGGAATGCAATCCCCCCTGCCCCCAGTTACCAAAGCCCGGTGATTAAGTGGTGTTCCTTGGGTGGCAACCACAAAAACTAAGGCACCGTACATGGGTAATGCTCACCCCCCTCCAGGAGACACCGGTACTCTGGCGTACAGCAGTGGATAAGCATGAAATGAGCACGTAACCTCTGAGGTCTCTGGAAAGTATTCTAGTCCGCCCCAAGATGCACGTTTAATTAGAAACTTGACCCTCAGGCCACAGTTATGACCATTAGTAAATTAGCCTCCTTTACAGAAGATCAGAACTCATGTTCCTTTTGCTGTGCCCTGGGGATGTTAGATGTTTAAGAACTCTTTCTCTGTTGATTACAGTCCTATGGGACCCTTGATGTAAGCCCCACTAGCCACCAAGCCAAGCAATGTAGAGTTATATCCTGGCAGCAGTCACACAAATTGAGTCATCAGTCAGGAATAAAAGCTCCTTTTGGATAACAGGGATTATTAAAATCCTGTGGGACCAGGAAAATCCAGCCCCTGGTCTTCAGAGCCCAGTGATTAAAAATGTCACCTGGATAGTAGCTGAAATAATTGGGGCACCAAATGTATGTGAAAGCTCCCTTTCAGGAGATCCTGGTGCTCTGAAGAATGACAAAGGGAGAACAGAGATGGTGCCCATCAGTCTCCATCCCTGGAGAGTGTTCCAGCAGGCTCCTACACATGTCTGCCTCTCAGACTGATGCTTACTTTAAGTGAGCAGTAAGCCTCCCTTACTTTATGTGAGGTCACCATCAGCTGCCTCTGAGCAAGGCCCTTGGAGGTATGAGTCCCAGTGCACACATTCTGAAAGAGGTGTTGTCTCAGATCAGTCTTAGGACAGGAGCCCTGTTGTTTTTCAAAGTTAGATGTTTTGGGGGTCTCCTCTTTCAACTGTACATCTCAAAAGTTGGGATGCCCAATGTGGATTTTAATACTTTGCTCCTCAGGGAAAAGCTCTGGGTTTTGAGGTCCCTCCTGGTTGTGGAAGGTGCACTGGGGCCAGGGTTCATTTGAGATTATTTTGAATATCCCGGTCTCTCCTACCCACTTTGATGTGATTTTCTTCTAGATTGCCTGATGTATAGTTCTCACACAGCCAGACCTTACATTTTTATAAGAGGAAATTGTTTTGTTTCTATCTGTAGATTCAGTGTGTCCAGAGAGGAGATGAGTTCCACATCTTCTTAAATCATCAACTTGAACTGGAACTTCTATACAATATTCTTTTTTTTTTATTTATTTTTTTATTTATTTATGATAGTCACAGAGAGAGAGAGAGAGAGAGAGAGAGAGAGGCAGAGACACAGGCAGAGGGAGAAGCAGGCTCCATGCACCGGGAGCCCGATGTGGGATTCGATCCTGGGTCTCCAGGATCGCACCCTGGGCCAAAGGCAGGCGCTAAACCGCTGCGCCACCCAGGGATTCCCTGGAACTTCTATACAATATTCTTAAGCAAATTTTTTTCTTTTCCTTTTTTGTTTTTGCAATTTTTTTCTTTATTTTCAAATTAACATCGGGTATCTAAGGACTTCTTCAAATATATATTTATATATTTTTATAGAAAATATTTTATATATTTATATATAGATATATAAAATGTTTTATATATTATTAATATATAATTATATATTATATTTATTATAAATACATATTTTCTATAATATATATATATTTTTTGCAGCTCTGTTAAATGTAGAGTTAGCTAATTTAGACTACTGGCTTTCCGCTAAAATAAATAAAATGTATATGCATTTTATTGGGTTAGTTTTATTAAAGTTATCCTCAATTACTTTTCCTCAAACTAACTTATACTTTTCATAGAAACAAGTTCACACATGAATTGTGATAAATACACTCCCACAATAGTCTCTGTAGGCATTTATTTTATTTACATGATTATTAATATGTAATAATACCACAGTATTATGCCACAAAATCAGTATGTTCTAATTAATTTATTAAATATATATAGCATTGCAAATTATAAGAACTGATGTTTCTATTATAGCTTTTATGAAAATTATACAAATTATTTCGGAATCCTAAAAAATAACTTCAAAACACAATGTTTCAGTTTTTATCAAAAACTTTCAAGTTTGCATTGCTTTTTTTTCAAAGACTGCAGATTAATCACCTGGGATTTTTTTTTTTAATGTGCATTGCTTTAGGTTGTACATAAATCTTGTAACAAAGGAAATCCCTGTAATTCAAAGAACCAAAGTACTTTTACTTCAGCATGCTGTTTTCCCCTACAGCCCTGTTGTTGCTGATTACTCTCTCAGTTTAAATTTGAAATAGAAAAATAAGCTTGCCAAGTTTAAAATCAACACTGCTGTGGTGAACTCTTCTTACTAAAAAACATAATTTCAATAAAATTCCAGATGTTGCTCTTCATTAAAAAAAAAACAAAAACAAAATCTTTATACTTAAGTAGGCATTAGAATGAGGATACAGGAAATATTTTTTGTTCCTTCAAAAAATACTTTTAGAATGTGAATTCCCATTGGGCATTTTAGGGGTAATAACCAATGCCATGGTTGTATATAAAGAATGCATTATTGGGAAATGGGAGACCAGGGTTCTGGGCCTTTTTCTTCTGGATGATAGAGAAGTAAATGTGGATATTAAAACCCGTGAAGGGTATGAGGTTTACCTATTTGCAAACTACTTTAGAGCCACCCAGTCTCATAGATGTTGGCAGAAAATATGAAATGCCTTGGTCTAACAGACTTTTACTCAGAATGCCAGGTAGTATGAGCTTCATGTTTGCATTTGTTGCCCTAGTCCCAAGTGGCAAGGGGGTCATATAGAATGGCCCAGGTGGATGCTGTACACACAGTGAATTTATACCACAGCTGAGTAACCCCGAGCTAAGGAACCCTCTCAGTCACATAAATGGGCTGCTAGCAAACCTGTCAATCTATGTCCAGGAGGGAGACATTATCTTTATTAGTTTGGTCAGGAAACAAATTTACCCTGTGTCTGGGTAGAGGAGACACTATTTACTATCCTACTAAAATGTCTGTTATACAAGCATCCTTGAAAAGGTAGGCCAGGAAAAAAAAAAAAAAAAAAAAAAAAAAACTTTGCTTAGAATAACAGGAAAACCTTAGAGACTCATGGATAATTATCTTCCAATATTACCTACCCATGTTTCTACACCATCTTTGTTTCAGGTAAATTTTGCCATGGGCATACCACTCTCTCAGCTACTATGATTCATCTGCCCAATAGGAGATGCTATTTTCCTCAAATAGAGATGTAATCAACAGGACTCCAAGCAGCAAAGTAAAGTCAATCTACAACATTGACTTCAGCCACACCCTCCAGGGTTCTTGCTAAGCAAATTTGCAAAACCCTCAATATCTACCATATAAAGCCACATTACTATATTGACATTTCCACTTGTCCTGAGGCATTAATCCAGATACAACAGAATTGTATAAATTCCACCTTGATCTACAAGAGGAAAGTCTAGGGTACTTGGTATCATCCATCACAACTTTGGTTGGTTGAGACTGACTGGAATGCCTTCTGAGGCTGAGGTGGTATTTCCTTAAACACTTGAAGATATCTTATCATTCACCTAAGACACCAGTCACTGTGTTCTCAGAAGAGAGAAAAATTAACCTGTGATTCTCAGACAGAAAGCAGAGTTCCAAGGGGACAGAATGAAATGCCCCTGTATGAAAGTGTTCACACTTACTGGGTTCCCCAAGTAGGACTTGCATAGAGTTGAGTATATCCCTTGTGGTTACCCCACTGACTAGTAGGCATAGGGCACCAGTTCATTTAGAATAATTGAATCTAGTTCTGTTGAGTGACCTTCTGAGACAAGTCAGGCCCACCTGTCCTGTTAGTCCATGCCACCAGCCAAGTGGTATTCATTCACCCAAAAGAATGCTAGAGGGGTGCCTGGGTGGCTCAGTTGGTTAAGCATCTGCCTTCAACTCAGGTCATGATCCCAGGGTCCTGCTTCTCACTCTCTTCCTTGCTTGTGCTCTCTGTCACTATCTCTGTCTGTCTCTGTCTGTCTCTTTCTCTCTCAAATAAATAAATAAAAGCTTAAAAAAAAAAGAATGGTAGAGGATGGGAAAGACCTCCAGAGGCATTTTGAACTGGGTACATCCTTGCCAGTCTTAATCATCTTTTCTTCTAAGATTAATAGCAATCAAACTATGGTCAGAGTTGTATAGCAGATGATAGATCTAGCAGTCAATTAAATTTAAGGCATTTGTACCAGTTTGAAAAAGCTGCACCATCAACAGAATTTTTTTCTCCACCCATAGAATTTATTAGTAAAATTCCATAACAAGACAGGAAAAGCAAAAGTGTTCCTCATACTTTTGCTGTACACACAGTGTACAGGAGCATATCTAGGAGCATTTCTGGAGCATTTCTAGGAGCATATCTGTCCACAAAGTAGTATATGGTGGTGTCTTAATTCTCTAGAGCCCAGTACCTGGTCCCAGACTTTGTAAACCCATTGATCAGTGAGCAAGACAACAGGGCCCAGTCAAAGATAAGCAATAATCTGCTCAGAAGGTCTTTTCACCACAGATTTAATTACCATTCTGATAAAATCAAGAACTAGGGATGGCCCTTGCATAAGCCTTGAGCACAAACACAGGGGACTGTTCAGAGTCTGACTGCTTAGCTGCCACTAGGTCCATATGGCCATACACATGTCTATAAACCTGAGAACTCAAGTATTGCTAAATGCTGCACTTGTAACAAACATTGAGAATCTACCCCATGGTCAGGGTAGACAAAGACAAAACAATACTGGTATTATTCATATTTCTTCATATTTCCCAGGGTCCAAAATATTCCATCTCAGTTTTAGATTTCATGCTATACCACCACTTCCACAAAATATGATGTCCATTTTAGAAGCTCTAAATTCATTTTTTTTCCAATTATTCTTTATTTGAATCCAGATCTTTTGTCTGGAAGGGTCATGTTCAAGAGAGACACAGGCACTTTTGTAAAACATAATTAGAATTCAGTTTGAATCCTCTATTCTCCTTTGATGAGACCACCAAATGGGACATGTACTAACATGGTGGATTGAATTTCCAAGTAGTGAAAGGAAAGACATTACTCCCAGAAATGTCAGAGTGGATCCTGAATTTTCAAAATATATCTATAGAGTTCCCTATAATTCCTCACTCATGATATGTCATGATAATTATTCAGAAAGCAGCCAAGGGGAAAAAATCGTGTCTGGGAAAAGACATATTCATTTACTATGCACCTTGCTAAGACATGTGTGGACTAGGAGAAGATGAGGGTGGTAGAGTCAAACTATCAGATCTTTGGTCACTTCTGGTATAAAACAGCCATAGTTGTCAAATTTTAAGTAGTCTAGGAAGTCAAACACAAGATACAGATTAGATTCAAAAGTCATAGTGCTATGACTTGGGTTTGTTGTTTAATAATCTAAAAAAAAAAAAAAAGTCAACTTTTTGATCCACTGATCACCCCATAAGAGTTCCAATGTCCAACTGGTCAATCTAGCAGGAGGGGAAGTAGGCAATGCCCACACGATATCCTTCCTCACCCTATCTTTGACATTGAGACAAAGAGTTCAAATTTTGGAGAGTCACATGTCTAGCATGCTATGAAAGACTCTGCATTAGACACAAAGATCCAGGCTTGATCAGCAACTTGATTCCAATCTCATCGGAGAACAGGCCCTCATTGTGGACATCTGCATGAGCGATGCAGACAGTTTAATCACTAGCTGTGATTTTTTATATAGTTTATGGCCTCCTAAAGGGGTTCTTTAATCTACTAGCTTATAGTTTTCCCAGGGAGAGACCAAATAATTAGTTAGACCATTGGCAATAGCTCAAGAGTCAATTGGTTTCAGCAAAATCTATGTAGCTTGCTTTAGGCAGTGGGGTGCAGGATAAAGTTTCTCCCAGAAAGATAGTTGCATTTTTTTTCATGTAAAGCAGAAGAGTCACCAGGACTGAAAACAACTGCATCCTTAAATATACTGTCTTAGTCTGAGTTCAGTCAGGAAATAGAATCAACATTGCATGGTAAACATGGGAAGTTATTAAACTTTTGTATTTTTGTATTAACAAAAAAATTATTAAATACTGATAAAAGAGTGAAAATAAGACATAAGGACATTTTATCTGGTATCCTAGTAATGAAGGATAGAACACAAGGAAGAACAAACTTGGAATGGGACTCTTTGCTTAAGACTAGGGTTTTGACCAAAGTCTGGTTCAATCCACTGGACAGCAGAGAAATTCAGAATTCTGCAGAAGAGTACATACTGATCTACAGAAGAAGGCTAATGGGTGCAAGTAAGCCCTGCAAAAGTTTACAGAGGAACTGGCAGCTCAGTGGAAATTCCCTGGGATACAAATCTATAGAATGAGTGATAGCCAAGTAGTAATAGTAAGGACCTAGTGGTGACACTCTGGGCCTCAGTTTTCAGAGAGCGATCATGGTGCTGGTACATTAAGGATACTGGTTTCCAATTTCACAGAGTTACAGGAAAATTTTTGCTAGGTCAAAAACCTGAGAATGCAAGGTTGGCAAGGGACCATGTGTTCTGGATGTATGATTGAGGGAGTGCTCCATCAGATGTTCTTACAAAATCATCATACAGATTTGTATTGACTCCAATGTTCAAGTAGTATAACATGGTGCTAAGTTTCCTTTTTGGTTGTTGAAGCTGAAGAGACAGCAGTACTTGTGCCACTGCCAGAGGATAGAAGATTGTGAATCAACCTACATATTCCTAAGAAACTATTTGCAAGCAGGTTTCTGAAGTTTTTCAGGGTTACTTAGGCTTCCCTTCTAGTAAAGCTGTAATACACCACAATGAGAACATTGAAACTGAGGCTTCTAACTTACCAAGCAATAGGACATCATCTATGTAGTAAAACGTTAAAAATGATTGGGTAGGAGTGTTTGCACAAAATTGTGACTCACTTTTTACTGGTGGCAAATCGCAGGGCAGTTTATCTTACTAGCATTTCTATACCAGAACATGTTTGCTTGGAGGACTAATTTTCTCTGCCACTTCTGGGATGTGTAAGTACAAGCACGTAACACATCAATTTCTACTATACATTTAGACCTAGAAGCAACAAAAAGAGAACACTGAAGTAGCTTAAAGGACTCAACTCTCAAAATTACATTAGTTTCTTCCCTTACTGTAAACTTTGTACAAATATTGCACATAATCAGGGTACCCATACACTCCATGTTGCTGACTAGGATGATCAGTTGGGTACTTGTATCCAGAAAAGTCATACAAGTTAAAGTCTCTTCCTTTTTGAAGTCCTTCTGCATACTTGGAGACAGGTATATGTACCCTTCAGTACCATCTGGACACAGAGAAACCTGGGCCTCACCTTTAATTATATTTCTTCTTAAAGTACCTGATGTTAAAAAAGAGAGAGAGATATTAGAATGTGTAGAAGGAGGGAATAGCTTTATTCCAGCAAGCAAGATTTTACACTCACTTTCAGTTTTCAGTAGCATACTGTGTTCCTGGACTTAGTTAAATAAACTTTGATTTTGATCCACATAAAGTTCTAGATTCTCATTGATGACATAATTTATTTCAACTTTGGAAACTCCTTGACCCTTCCAGGAGGAAAATGTTAACACCCTCTTGTTTTGATAGTCACTAGCAGGTAGGGCACTGGAGAGCCCCTATATCAACCCTTCCTGTTGACACCTTGGACAAGAGCATTGACTACCATATCCCAGGGACTTGTCTCATATAATTTTATTATTTCTCTTTGAGAAAGCCATTCTCTTTCACCACCTCATTTTCATCACACAAACTGTCAAGAACTGGGAAGGGTCTGACATTTACCCCACTTGCTAGCTAAAATGTTCACTTGCCATGGTTTCATAGGCACATGCAACATCCAGTATTTGGTCAGAGACAAAAGAGTTTGTTACTCATAGCAGTAGCTGTAGCACTTGAAATTTAATGGAGCAGAGGTATTTTTACAGATTTTGGAGTTGCCTGTATTTTATTTACTCTCCTAGAAGACTTGGAAAAAAAAAAAAAGAACTACGAGATCAGGTCAATCAGTAATCAATTCAAGGCATACCGTGGATGCCAGAAAACCTTCATGGCAACACCTTTTTAAAAAAATTTTAATGGTGGGAAGCAATGCAAAGTTAATTGAGCGATAGTAAAGTGTTAGTACAAAGCTCCCAAGAGAGTAGCCCCATGGCAACATTTAGGAAGACCCACATTAACTGCAGTTAAAGGTAGATTATGCTAAAAATCATTTGTGATTTCAAGAATTATACAGCCAGAAAACAGATTAAATACCCACTCTCATTATCTCTTAAATGCTAAAATAGGTTCCAGTTGCTTCATATTGTATCCAAAACTTGGTACTCTCAGTGTTTTCAAATTTTATCTATCCTAGCAAGAATATATTAGAATCTTTTCCCAGGCTGCTTACTCTACGAACATCCTTGAAGAGTCTATAACAAAACCTGCCAATGCTTTTCTCAGAAGACAGACAGAAATGCAAGAGATTCATGGACAACTGCCGCTAACTGTCATTAGCGGGCAAATCATTTTTGCTTTCTGTGAACACCACTCATTTATCACAAGCTTGAAATCTCAGTGCTATTTATGTCAGAGAATTGTTCTGAGAAATAAATAATGTAATTTAAAATGGAAAAAAATTACTTTCTTACACTTAAAAGTCCTATTAAAATCTTTAAAGTAATTATAATGCTATCTATGTCTTAAATATATGAATTATATCATTATGAACTTTGACTATAATCCTTAATTTTATTTTATTAGGTGCCTCAATTTCTATTTTGGTAAACATGAATTTATGCTGACAAATAAAAGTGAAACAAAATCTTCACACTTTTGAGATCACTTGACCCAGTGGCTAGGGAAGATACTGAAAGCTTTTTAAACAAACAAGTTATATCGTAATTGGATGACCGGAAATTTCTTCAGATGCCATAGCTATTCATAGTAATTAAGATGGGCAGGTATTGAATGTTTCATCTCCTTGTGATAAAAATTAAAATAATTATTAAATTTGTATTAAATATTCATAAATAACCACACAGTTGGGCAAGTCTCTCTTTAATGTATTTATGTTATTAAATACACAAATAATTCTTTCCTTTTATAAGTTATTCTTTTGAATATTAGTTATCTGACTTCTTGCTGTTTAGAAAGCATAAAAATTGAAGTGAAAGAGGTAGGGAATATTTAAACATAGGATACAAATCACTGTATGATAGCAGCCTCTCTTTTTAGAACAATGTCAACTTTGAACTTCTTATTTTTATCACAGTGTGATCAAGTAGTGAGATTTTTCATGGCCAACATGTTAAATTGACTTGTTGCAATGTCATCTGCCTAGATAATGAAAAATGTTCCCAAGTCAAGATCTGCAGCCTTGTTCAAAACAGGTTTAATATGCCTGTGCTGTGGCTGCAGGTTACAAGTGATGGTTTTCTTAAAAATTTCCATTTATCTTGTAGGAGAATCGCAGAATATTCTTCATTGTTTGTAGAAAGTTAAACGGAATGACTTAATTTAGATCCAAATATCACAAATTGCAAGAGATCATGACAAGTGTTTTCCTTCAGTATTGTGTTTATTAGATTCTATGAAAAATGTTCATGTTTGACAGAAAAAGTTCATGTTTAGCTGTAAATGGCATTTTCATTTGGAATATTCTTGGTCCTCATATTTGTATCTTGGACTATGTAGTGAGTAAAGAGTTTTAACCTTATGCCTCTCCTTTGTAGGTACTAATCTTCCCTGCGCTGTTCAAATCTAGAATAAAATAGCATTATTTAAGAACACTTCCCTCCTCTGTATGGCTTATAGGTTTAAAGGAGGAAGATGAGGTCATGTTTGTTTCCTTTTAAATTTTTCTTACCAGTCTTGAAAAATATAGTTCCATAAAGATGAATCGTTTATGAACCTTGCTATAGGAAGGCATGTTGATAACACAATAATGGTTTCTGTCTTCTAGAATTGTGAGGTAAAATATGATGTGATGGCTACAGCTTTTCTTCCAAACATTTTAGTGAAAAATACAATAGGTCTCTGCAAAAATATTAAATCATTTTTGCAATTAAAATGACAAAGAGAAAGAAGAATAGAAAATGGACTGATTCTAGAAGGTAAAGGTAATTGGAGACATCTCCTATACTACCTTATAGGAGATGCTATTTCAATATAGGTGCTTTCCTGACAAAAGTTACATATTTAAAATAGGAAATTAATTTAGTATGTAGTCATAAAATTATATTTGACCTAAAACAGATAGAAAACATATCCAGAGAGAGGGTGCGTGGGTGGCTAGGTCAGCCTTTGGCTCAGGTCATGATCCCAGGGTTCTGGGTTGGAGAATCTTGTGGCTGGCTCCCTGCTCAGTGGGGAATCTGCTTCTCCCCTTCCTTCTGCACACCCCTTCAATGCTCTCTCTCTTAAATAAATAAAATCTTTGAAAAAAAGAGAAAGTATATTCAAAGGAAGATTCATGTCATATTCAAATAAAGAAGGTAATTATACCCCTGATTTGTTCCTTCTGGTAGCATAATGCTGTGCTCTTAAACACCATTAGGAAACTCAATACCTTAAGAGTACACCTTTCTAAAATTTTTTTTTTAATTTTTATTTATTTATGATAGTCACAGAGAGAGAGAGAGGCACAGAGACACAGGCAGAGGGAGAAGCAGGCTCCATGCACCGGGAGCCCAATGTGGGATTCGATCCCAGGTCTCCAGGATCGCGCCCTGGGCCAAAGGCAGGCGCCAAACCGCTGCGCCACCCAGGGATCCCAAGAGTACACCTTTCTTTCGAGCTTTATACCATGTATTAGAATGCATGAACTCTCACCCAACAGATACATATCAAGAGTTGTGTTCTTTATTCAAATAATTTGTTACTTAATAGTCTAAGTTCCAAAGAGCGACTTTAAAAAAATCTACTGTCAATGAAATTATTTATAATGACATATTTGTGGAATAAATTAGTTTCATGTATTTCTGTTCTTTAGCACTCTCATCTCCAAAATAGAAATCTAAATATAGCTGCCTCATAAATATCTTGTGGTGATTAAAATATTAACATAAATTTTATACACACAAAGCACTTAAAAGAGTTAAAAGGGAAAGAATGAATTCTCAGTAAATATTGGCTAGTTCTAGTTTTGGTTATATTTGAAGTAATAATGGTGGTAGTATTAGTAGTAGTAGTAGTGGTTGATTCGAAATTACATTTGAAATGATAGCCATTTGAAATTTTTACTCATAACAATTAGTTTTAGTTAATAACTAATTATAGTCATAGTAATTTCTTATGAGTCAAATGTATAAATGTTATTGAATCTACTACAATAGTTACACATGTAACTCTAAATGTCATTCAGGTGTGAAGTCACTTTCATACTGTAATAATTTAAGTGACGTACAAAGGCTTTCTGCACCACGGCCACTTCCGGGACTAGAGAACACTGAGGATCTTGTTAAAAATTAGCTGTCATACATCTCTTTCTCCTATAAGACTGAAGGTCCCTTGAGAACAAGAAGTTTTCTGATGCAATTCCTAATGCTTGTTTTTGGTTTTGTTTCTTTTAATCGAATTAAGGAACAGCAGTTGCTGATTGAACTAATGACCTAGTCTTCCTTTAGAGAAGAATCAGAAAGATACTTTTAATTGTTTACACTAACCAAAGGGTAAAGGTGATTTGTCCTTGTTAAAAATTCACTCCATCATGTCTGCCAGTCTGGGATCTAGTCTCCTGTCTTGCTGTTGGGGTCTTTTGCCAACTCCTCTTCTATCCATCTATCTTATCCCCTAATTCTTACCCAGGCTTCATTTACATGAATTCAACTTTTTCTTTTTTTTTTTTTTTTTCCCTTTTTGTTTTTTGTAATCTCACTTCAGTTGTCTCATTTGAGGTAAAAAAGATACAAGATATAAATGTACCAATAAATTATCACAGACTGAACGCCACGCAGTTATAGAAATAAGCTATCACCAGAAACCCAGAAAGTTACAATCTTTCCCCTTCCCAATCACCTTAATATTCCTTTCCTTTTCACAAAGGTAACCATTATCTTGATTTTAACATTAATTTACACATAATATACATATATTTATATGTTATATAATACAGAGTATATATAATACACACAATGTATATATACACACACATATTTAGCATAGTATTTTTATGCAAAGTATACATAAAGTACAGAATATACATAAATACATACAGATATAGATATATATGATATCTGGCTTTCATTCAACATCATGTATTCACCTATGTTGTTAAGTGTTGAAGCATTTTTTTAATCTTAGTTGTGCTTTAATATTACTTTGATTAAATCTATCGAATTTTATTCATCCATTTGCAGAAGATGGATAATTGAATTTTTACTGATATTTCTTTGTAGGTTTCTTTATAATGCTGCTCTGGCTAATCTTGTAGCTGTCCCTAAGTGACTATATACACAAATGTGTTATTCTACTTAGGAGAAGAAACACTGCGTCATAAGTCTTTTATATTTTCAACTGAGGTAGACTAGGTCAAAAAGTTTTCAAAAATAATTGAATAAATCACACATTATTTCCTTTATCTGTGTAAAAGAGTATTGCCACATTTTAGGCAACACTTAATAATTTGTTTATATTCCTTAAATATTCTGGAAACCAGCCAGTTACAAACATTCAAATAGATTCTTTCACTTGATGTTTGCTTTTTCACTTTGGTGTTTTACAATTAACAAAATTTTGGAATTTTTATGTTACTGAATTTAGGCTTTTTATGGCATATAAATATTTCCTTGCTTATACAGGGGTCAGGAGAATATTCTCTTAATTTCTTGAAGCTCTGTTTTACATTTCACATTTAAATCTACAATCCAGGGGATCCCTGGGTGGCTCAGTGGTTTAGTGCCTGCTTTCGGCCTAGGGCATGATCCTGGAGTCCCGGGGTTGAGTCCCACGTCGGGCTCCCTGCTTGGAGCCTGCTTCTCCGTTGGCCTGGGTCTGGGCCTCTCTCTTCCTCTCTCTCTCTATGTCTCTCATAAATAAGTAAAAAAACCCTTTAAAATAATTAACTAATTAATTAATCTACATACAATCCACCTAATTAATATTTTTGTATAGGATGAAGTATTAGATTAAGATTTATTTATTTCTCCATTTGACAATTTAATTGGCCCACCACCACATTGAAAAATCATATTTTCCCCACTAGTCTGTACTGACACCTTTATTGTAAATTGTCTATGTATACATTAAATCCATTTGCATACTCTGCCATTATTAAACTGTAATTTGACTTTTTTTAAATTTAATTTTTTTGTACTCTCTACACCCAATGTGGGCTCAAACCTATAACCTCGGGATCAAGAGCCACATGTTCCACTGACTGAACCAGCCAGGTGCCCCTAGTATTGTAATTTGTATAATATCTTGATAATTGATATCTTATAGGATATTCAATCTGATAAAGGATTATAAAAATAATAACAAGGAGCATACTTAATAGTGAAATCTTTAAACCTTCCTTCTAAGATTAGAAATGAGACAAGGAAAACCAGTATCACACTCCATTTTTACTTCAAGAGAGCCTTACTATCTGTGGCTCTTGAATCACTTTGTAAGTACTATACCAAGCTGGTGCATATATACACACATGCATACACACATACACAGATATTACTATTTTAATAACTTTGGGCAGAGCAAAGTTGTCATTTCTAAGTTATGCACACATTCTGTGGTAGAATACATATATTAAAAATATCTTTAATTTTTTAAGAAACCTCTATATTGTTTCCCACAGTGCCTGTGCCAATATACATTCCCACCAATAGTGCGCAAGAATACATTTTTCTCCATATCCTTGCCAACACTTGTTCAAAATATTTTTAAATGCTTAAAATTTATTTAAAGAAAACAAAAATACATTGTAGAAACACTGATTTCAAGGTGAATGGATTTGAAAAACATTGAGCTGCCTTATGTATTTCTGCCTAAACTTTGTTTCTTTTTTTTTTTTAATTGCATTTATTTATTTATTCATGAGAGAGACAGAGAGAGAGAGAGAGAGGCAGAGACACAGGCAGAGGGTGAAGCAGGCTCCATGCAGGGAGCCCGACGTGGGACTGGATCCTGGGTCTCCAGGATCACGCCCTGGGCCGAAGGTGGTGCTAAACCACTGAGCCACCTGAGCTGCCCCCAATCTTTGTTTCTATAAACTGAAATCACTTACATACAAAATATGACAGCAAACAAATACATTTTTTTTTTTTTTTTTTAAGAAAACTATCACTATTTGCTTCAAGAAACTGCCTCTGGCCTTACTTACCCTAAGATATCCTATTCAGATGTCTCTCACTGGAGCTCAGGTTTATCTCTTTGTTTCATTGAATTTCCACATTCAGAATCTTTGAAATTATTTTTGATAGGCTCTGAACCCTTGAATTTGCTGGGCACTCTATAGTTTACTTTATGGTTCAATGGACTAGCATTACTTCCTATATTTACTTCCAGCACATTAATCAGAAGCTTTTGTACTAGGAGACTAACAACTGAAACAACTGCAATATTCTCAACTCTCAGCAAAGTATGGGAATTCAAATTTTATAAAAATAATTTAAATACAGATTTAATGACATAATATATTTTTAAAAATTAGGTAATAAAAATCCTTTGCAAGGGTATGCTCCATGGTTCAATTTGTAATCTAAAAGAATTAATATATAAAAAATTATATAAAATAAAAGAATTAATACAGAGAATATGTATATCTTCACTTGACTCATCAAATGCCCATGCCTTTAACTATTGGTATATATTCTAAATAATTACTGTGTCTTATGGTTATGATTTTTTTTCATTTGGTATATATTTAACTTTTAAATCTATTTTGTGGTTAGATTATGTGGGATATAATCATGTTTCATAATTCCCAGAAGCAAAGAGCCAAGACAATTGATGGAGTCAGATGCATTGACTCATAGCATAGAAAAATGCAAGAGAAAGTAAGATCAAATGAAGATTCACAAGTAACTTCTGAATTGAAAGAAGGAGAAAAATACAAAGAAAACTAAAATAATAAAAATCATAGTATCTAATTAGGCACAATTTATAGACCATAATTAAAAGAAAGAAATATTAATAAAATGTGTAGGATATAGGCATTTTAGCAAAGAGTACCCTTTGTGTATGTATATTACAGAATAAAAAAATAATTTCATAGATCATAAGTTATTGCTTATTCTTTTTTAAATATACAACTGCCTAGTGAAGCTTTGGTTACTGCATGGTAAAAATAATGTCCTTCAAATGAGAGTCAAAAATCAATGAAATTAATGTCTCCTATTTCAAAATAGAAATAGAACTCATTAAAAAACAATTAGTGGCTTCTTTACCCAATCACACTTAATGCATACATGTGAAACTTATTTATATGTATATGTATATCAGGCACTGAATACAGATTTATGCATCACACAATACATATAAATACATACATGTATATTAATATATAACCCAATAGTGGCTTTGATTTGAGGAAGTTGAAGCAAATAAATGTTTTGATGGAGGTAGGTTTGTATTCAGAGTAGTGGTTGCAAGCTAAAATAATAGTTAAAATGTGCTACAATGTGATCACTTCAGTGGGAAATAGTTTACGGCATGCAGAGTGGGGTTTCTAATTATAAAAGGAAGAAATCAATGGATCACATAACTTAAGTCAGAGAAAGTCTGGAGAGCCAGGAACCCTCTGGGGCAGAATTTACTCTGATAAAATGGAAGACTATACTGAGTATATTTATCAACAGAACAATGGACTTATCTTATTGATCTACAACATTCTTGCTAAAGCATAAGCTAAACATATTACTAGATAGTCTAGAGTTTTTAATCCTTTAGTCAAATAATAAGGTTGAATCCTCTGCCCTGATGTAGGTCTTCACACCAGTGGCAGTGATACTAGGAATCATTTGTCTTTCTTATATGCTTTTTCTTTGCTCAAGGACAAGATCTTAGTCAAAGGCAAGGCTAGAAACTATTTTGATTCCTGCATACATGCTCTTTATTTTCACTTATTTTTCAAACTTAGAAGTCCTCTGAAGAGCTTAGACATTTTGGAAAGCAAAAACTAGAAAGACTTGCTCTGTTTACTTTTTGATCTGCTCTACACTTATTCTTAGGAAATTAAATATAGAGACAGCTGACTTCCCAAATAAAAGAAATTGGTATTATTACGGAAAAAAAAAATCCCTAAATAGTATTCATTCTGTCATAGTCATGTCTCCTCCTTCCTCAGATGACATAAATTATATTGCTTTCACATCTCAGTCAGTGCCTACTCCTTGCAAGGTTGGGGGAGTTTCAATAGCCAAATGTTATTGCCCAGTGGGTTCTGATGTTAGGGATTACAACTAATTTAGGTTTTTTTTTTTTTTTTAAGATTTTATTTATTTATTCATAAGAGACACACAGAGAGAGAGAGAGTGAGGCAGAGACACAGGCAGAGTTCTCCCTCTCTCCCTCTCCCTCTCTCTTCCTGCAGTCTCCATGCAGGAAACCCGATGTGGGACTCCATCCCCGGTCTCCAGGAGCAGGCCCTGGGCTGAAGGTGGCACTAAACTGCTGAGCCACCCGGGCTGCCCTAATTTAGGTTTCTATGCACAATTGGGACATGCTTTTTTCATAGGTATAACCTAAATTTGATTCAATAATTTTCTTCACTACCAGGAACATCTAATCAGAGTTTAATTCAAAGGCTTAGCAGTAGATTCTATGATTCTTCATTATCTTACTGTAGTTTAGCATGATGGGCTCAAAATTTTATTCTTATAAGTCTTCTTCAAATATATGTGAGTGGTGGGGTCACAGGGCAGGTGATTCATTGTAATTGTCTCACTGAATTTACTATGCCTGATTTGTTTGGCTGTTTAGACTCTGAAAATTAGAAGCATGGTTTGTACCACTTTCATTGCCATCTTGACATTTGGAATCTCGTTGACTCCAATTGGATTATTTAGTTATTGTATGTCGTGTCCCTGCCAGGAATAATAAAGGTCACTTACCAAAAATCCAATTAAAATTTAAACTCTATGTTAATAATCTGTTACAAAGAAATCCCAACATTTTTAGAAGTTTCTTTTCTCAAATCAGGTGGCACAGTATCCAGATAATTAACAAGCAGGAAATACAATTTCAATTAATGAGACTGTCTTTCTCTTTGTCTCCTTGGCCTCTCCCCCATGACATTTCACCTAATTGTGCCCCCTTTGTGAACCAAAAGAGAAAATGAATTAAGACTAAAAAAGAAGAGGAGATGATTTTTTGTTCTCTCAAAAGAATATGAACAATTCCTTTCAGAATGTGAATGTGTGCTTTGCCAGTTCTGTCTCCTCCTGTGAAGGCTACAACTAGAGAAAGAATCAGATCTACTAATGAGTATTTATAAAAGACCAATCTAATTTCAATGCCTAAATGAAACAGTGAAAGAATAGAACAGTAATTTTATGAGAAACTTTCTGAGAAATGTGTGGCTTCTGCAGCAATTGCTTTAGTAAAAGTCACTCTCAAATACATCTTTGAAGGAAGATATGAAATCCAGCAGTGTTACCTGAAGGAAGATAACAAATACAATGTTATACTTCACTCACACAAATGAAGTTGTAAAAAAAAAAAAAAAGTGTTTCCTGTTAATTTTAAAAGAATAAAGGGCCTTATTTTATTTCTTGATTAAGAGTATAATGCATTTACACATTATCGAACAGTGTTTTCCCAGTTATTTCATCGTATCTAAAGTTACAATAACAGTTTTGTCCTACTCTCGAAGACTAGAAATCATTTCTGCAGAACTGCTAGTTTTAGATCATGTATGTTTCAGGAGTATTATTTCAAACACTACCAGCTAAGGATGAAAATCCTTATTCATAATGGAGACAATCATAAAGAAAAAAAAGGGTTAGAGGTTTTCAGTGAGGCTGTTTGCATTTTAGCATAAGTCTAGAAGCACAGATGGTAAGACTTGGAAAGCTTTAGCAGTACTACAATGGTCATATTGCTTTGAAAGGCAGTGCTCATTTGATTCTCAGCAAGAGAATGTCCAAAGTGTGTCATTATTAAACCATCATTTTCCAAAACCATCACAGTGAATAGGCAGAGCTTTTAAGTGTTGCTACTTCATCTACAATCTCTAAGAAGATTTCCCAGCTCCCTTCAGTAATCTGTTGTGGAGTCTCAAAAGCTCCACATTTTTGTCCATGTTTCACTTTAATCATTGATGCAATAATTAGAAGCTATTGCTGAACTTAGTAACCTTCCTTTTATCATTCAGAAAAGAACAAAAATACAATTAATAGGGTTCTGTTTACAAATATAAATCTATTTTATCTTTAATCTATAATTTGAATACCTCAATACATATTTTAGATGATTTACAATACACACACAGTGGAACTCTGACAATAAATAAAGTAATCAGACACAAGTAATGAATGAGAGTGTAAGAGAGCTTGTTTATGCTGAAAAATCAGGCTACATATAACCACTGAATTTTAATAAAATCCTAGATTTTCTCCTTATGTCAACAAATTCAAAGTGGAGATACAGTGAAAAATTAGCTGTGATAGTCTAGAAGTCCAAGTTCCTTTTTTAAGAGGAGAAATAAAATGTTCAACACCAAACACTAAAAGTGATTTATGTTGTGGTGTTTCGTATAAGTGATATTGAACAAAATTTAAATAATGTCCTCAATAATAGTTTTATAACATCTTTAAGAAGATTCTTCTAATGAGCATTTCTTTTTTTTTTAAGATTATTTATTTGTTTATTAGAGACACAGAGAGAAAGAGAGAGAGAGGCAGAGACAGAGAGAGAGAGAGAGAGGTACAGGCAGAGGGAGAAGCAAGCTCCAAGCAGGGAACCCAATGTGAGACTGGATCCTGGGTCTCCAGGATCACGCCCTGGGCTGAAGGTGGCACTAAACCGCTAAGCCACCGGGGCTGCCCTAATGAGCATTTCTAATATCTATCATTGGTAGAAGTAGAGTTTGTAATATCAAAATGTAAACCTTGATATTTCACCAATGAATGAAACTACATCTTGAATCATAAATACTCACAAGTTCTACAAGGAGGAGTTAGTCAACAAATGCAGTCCAGGACAAAAAAAAAAAGAATTGAAATGGAAATGAAATTTACCAGAATAAAAGAATAGACTCAAATTCAGATTGATTACTGTTTTTCTCAAACCAGTTATGATGAAGCCACACTGCTCTCAGTACAATAAACATGTAGCCTCTCTACCTAAAAGCTATCGTATGGCAAAGGAAGAATAAAAAAGTGGAGCAAATTGCAGTTACAGGAACAAGTTGTAATAATAATTAATTCTTTAGCATTTTAATGTTTGCAAATTGACATAATTTTAATAATTATTATAGTTTGTCTTCATCAAAATGTATTTCAAAAGAGCTTAAAATGAATTCTTAATCCTACTTTACCATTGACAAATCTGAATAGTGACAAAATATTTTGCAGTGAAAAATAAAATGCCAAACATATAAATATTTCCCAAAGGTGAGAAAATCTGCAATGCCATAAGGAAATACAATGACTAATTTCCCATCTTTTTGTAAATGTCTTATATATTAGCTATTAAAAACTAAGATAAGGGTTACCTAGGTGCCTTAGTCCATTAAGCATCTGCCTTCAGCTCAGGTCATGATCTCAGGGTCTTGGGATCAAACCCCACATTGGGCTCTCTCCTCAGCAGGGAGTCTGCTTCTCCCTTGCCCTCTGCTCTCCATCCCTGCTCATGTTCTCCCTTGCAATCTCTCTCTCAAATAAATAAATAAAATCTTTTAAAAAAATAACTCAGAATGAAGTAACTTTTTTTTTTTTTTTCGAAAGAGAGAGAGAGGAAGGGATGAGGAGAGAGAGAGGGAAAGAGAATCTTAAGCAGGTTCCATGCCTAGCACAGACTATGACATGAAGCTCCATCCCACAATGCTAAGATCATAACCTGAGCCAAGGGATCCCTGGGTGGCGCAGCGGTTTGGCGCCTGCCTTTGGCCCAGGGCGCGATCCTGGAGACCCGGGATCGAATCCCACATCAGGCTCCCGGTGCATGGAGCCTGCTTCTCCCTCTGCCTATGTCTCTGCCTCTCTCTCTCTCTCTATCTCTCTGTGACTATCATAAATAAATAAATAAATTAAAAAAAAAGAAGTAACCTGAGCCAAAATCAAGAGTCAGACACTTAACCAACTGAGCTACCCAGGCGCCTCCTAAGTAACATTTTTCTGTACAGTAGATATTAACATATTCTTGCCAGTAGAGTCATATTACAAAGTGTCATTTTAAAATATATTGATATCAAAATTATACAAATAATATAATATTTGTTCTCTTATTTTGAAACTTACATCTGGGACTGGGAAAGGAAGGAGGTGGAAGAATGACAGAGACTGACACTTACTGAACATGTTAAGTTGGCACAGGTTTTATAGTTACAAAAAATTATTCTCATTACAAAAAAAGGGAGGCCCAAGGAAATTAAATAACTGTATCAAAATCACATTTACGGGGCAGCCCCGGTGGCTCAGCAGTTTAGCGACACCTTCAGCCCAGGTGTGATCCTGGAGACGGGGAATCGAGTCCCACCTCGGGCTCCCTGCATGGGGCCTGCTTCTCCCTCTGCCTGTGTCTCTGCCTCTCTCTCTCTCTCTGGGTCTCTCATAAATGAATAAATAAAATCTTTAAAAAAAAATCACATTTATGAAAGCATTCCAAATCAAGTGTCTCCCGTCTCAAGACCTATGTGCTTTCAACAAGAATGCAAATGACAATTGTTTTAGAAAATGTTTGAAGCAGCAATGTCAGGTCTTTCTTAGTTTGTCCATAATACCCCCATTGCTTCTCTAATATTAGACATCCACAAATATGGCCCAGTATGAACATGGTACCATAATTTTCGTAAGCACTCAGTATCAATTCATGATGATAGATCTACAATTTGAAACTATTCTTTGCCTACAAATTGTATAAATATTTGGAAAATTAAAATTGAGAATCAGTGGCCACCAAAGATCCTGGAAATAGAGAGTTGAAGGAATTTAGAGAAGGGAAATCTCCCTACCTAACAAAAAGAATCGGTCTGACAGTGATGGGGGGAGAAGGTGTGTGGGACTGGAATATGAGTTCTTTGTCCAGATAGAAGTGTAAGATATTCCAGATTGTAGGGAACTAGATGTTAACACTAAAGGATCTATTACTGAAAACTATTATAGCACTGCACAGATGTTTGTACATGTCACAAATGTATATACCATGTTAACACAAGTGAGTACAATTATAGGAAAATAATTAATTTTAAAAATGCACTAATTGTTTATATTTTCTTATTAATGAGGTTAATCATTTCCCTCCCCAGTTTTTGGAAGCGTAACCTAATTTGAAAGATAAATAAGAATATTTCAGGGAAAATTTCTATCTAATTTTCCATGTCCCCATTACTTATTGCAAGAAAGTACAGAAAGTTGGTAATAACCTTACATCTATGTTTCCCCTTTATTTTTCTCTTTTTATTAATCATTGAAGCACCTCTATTTTGTCTCTTTCAAAATCTCCAAGTCCTAATGCATGATTTTCTACATTAACTATTGTCATATTTTCTCATGCAATAAATATGTCTAATGCTTGGTTGTTAGAATTAATTTTATGAAAAGATTTCATTCAGGTATATACTAAAATACTTTATAGATATGGTATAGATACTTTTTAGATATAGTCTAAGTCTACACATTTTTGGAGGAACTTGATTTCACTATTGTTTCAGACTCTGAAGCCCTGTTTTTGGCAATTTTTCAATATAATATGATGCTTAAGTTTTTTGTTTTTTGTTTTTTTTTTCCTTTTCTGATGTTGCACTGACTTCTTTGGAAGATCATGCAATGTAATACAAATGCATAAAAAAGCTCATACTCCATTTACTGTCCTATTTCCCCTGTCATCCCCATGTAGTGCCATCATAACTGCAGGGAGTGAAAAACCCTATTTCCACATCAAAACCATTTCTATTTCCCTGATACAAGCCATAAATTCCACCTGCCTTGAGGTGTCCATTATGAGCCATTGTCTTCTGGCACAACATCACAACATTAGGTACACACACACACATACAGTCTATATTTGGAGACACTAAGATGTGATGTATCACAGACTTGAAGTGGTTCTCTGTCAGCGGACACACACCACTTCTTTATCACCTCCTGGGGCTTTGGGGTAGAACAAGACTGCAGAGAAAGGCAATACTCCTACAGGGGTGAGAATTGCAATTTTCCCCACCCCCTGTGTAAACCTGTGGATTGGAGAATTAGGCTTATAATGTGCAAAATTAAAAGAACAGTAGGAAGGAAAAGGCATATTTTTAAAGAGGATTTTAAACTGAATGTGGACTTTTTCTAAGACATATATAAGAAAAAACTAAAGTTTAATATTATTAAAAGGAACAACAAAATGCCTCTAACGTTGTTCAGGTTGTAGGAAAGAACAAAGAAGACACTCATTTTTTAATGTACTGTATTTTTGAATAAATTTGGTTCCACATGAAACTGACATTAATGACTAGCAGTTATTACATTTAAGAATCAGAGAAAAAGGGATTAGAATTGTGATTTTTAATTTTAATTGAATAGAGTGGCACAGAGAAAGAACCATTCTTACTTAACTCGTAATTTTCCAAGCTATAGGTTTCAGCACTTTTAGAAGAAATCAGGTGAAGAAAATGATAATAAACATCCAAACAGCTTTTAGAATCAAAGAACTCTGCGTGTGTGTATTAACATTTTAAGGTGCCAAGAGTGAAAAGGAGTAATGACCTTTCCTCATTCAGTTCCAATGAATAGAATAATTAGCCATCAGTCTTATTATTAGGATGTAAATCTGGACAAATTACTTCTTCTAATACTGCCTTTTTTTCAGAATTTCCTTCTATTCTACTTTTAAAACTAAATTCCTTCTAAAATTGCATTTTTTGTTTTCCTTTATATTAAGTGTACATATATTTTCTTGTGTAGAGTATAAGTATACTTATACATGTGAGTATTTTATACATTGTTTTTTTAAAATAAATTTTATTTATTTATTTGACAGAGAGAGAGAGAAAGAGAGCACAAGCAGGAACAGCAGAAGAGGGAAAAGCAGACTCCCTCACCAAGTAAGAAGCCTGATGTAGGGATGGATCCTCTGACCCTGGGATCATGACCTCCTTAAATGACTGAGCCACCCAGGTCCCCCCATTGTTTTTACATATATATAAAATATACATCTATATATGTATATAGGAAATGAGGTTATGATTTTCTCCTTTAATTTAAATTTCTATTCAAATAATTAGCTATTTAGAAATTTGGTTCATGCTTTGGGAAACATTACCCAGAAAAAAAATCTTAGATCTGAGTTCACTTGTATTCATTTGAAAATGACAGACTTTGGGTTGGGCTTTTCATTTTTTGGTATTTGGTAATCTTAAGCTATTACTACATAATAGCAATTGCCATAAAGATGTGTAGGTAATTTGTGTGTTTTTTGCATTTAGGATTTTTGACAAACATAATGAAATTAGTTACATTATTTTATATTCACAAATATATTCTTCCAAAACATAAGATATAAGAGTATATAAACTGAAAAATGGCCATGCACATGCAGTTGATATAGTTTAAGTGGGGTTCAGAGTTGATGACCAAGAAATAACTTTTGAGATGTCTTTGGAGCAAAAGTGGTTTTATTAAAGCATGGGACAGGATGTATGGCCAGAAAGAGCTGCACTAGAGGTAGTGAGGAATGACTGATTATATAAGATTTTCTATCTTATGGAGCAGAAGGTAATGTTAGGCTCCAGGAAATTGAGTCTACAGGTTTTTGGAGATGGCTTTTTTCTTGTAAATCATTAAGACAGTTGCAAACTGATGGAGACTCCTGTCCTACATGATTGTGATCTCTATCAGTGAACCATTTGTTTTTCCCTTTCTTTTGCTCTAGGGCATCCAGAAATGCCTGGGGAATGTCACATATATCCCACCTGGGAGAGGGGCTGTTATGGGTTTACTTTGTGCTTTGCCTTAGCTTGCCTTCTGCTCTCTCATCACACAAATTACATATTTTTACCCTCACTTAATATTACTCTAGCTTATTACCTGTATAATTGTTAAAAATGTGAATACTTTCAATAATTTTACATACTTTTCACATAGAAAATTATTAAAGTCTGATCCATTTCATGTGTTTTACTTTATTTATTTATTTTTTTAAGATTTATCTATTTATTTGAGAAGGAGTGTGTGCATTGATAGGGGGTGGGCAATAGGAGAGGGAGAGAGAAACTCCTCAAGCAAACTCCTCCCTGAGTGAAAAGCCCAACACAAGGTTCTATCCCAGGCCTCTGAGGTCATGACCTGAGCCAAAATCATTCAACTGACTGAGTCACCCAGGCACCCCATTTAATGCACTTTAGATATCTGAATGATCAATTAAGACAATAAGAATCAATTAAAACCATTTCATACCTTCACAGGGATGAATAGTAGATGAATTTTGTTCACTAACAAAATTTTCCTTTCTCATTTCCTATAGATATATTTGGAAAAGACAAACTCAGAATAAGCAGAAAAACACTTCACTACTCAACTAATAATATGTCTGAGAGTCAAAAGATTTGTTGAAACTACTTTTAGTGGATAAAATACAGGAACTTGGAAGAAATTTGCTGTTGGTAACTCTATTGAAAGCAAGTTGCTTAAAAGTAATTATCAGCTTTAATTCCACCATTTCCTTTGGCAGCCAAGCTAACAGCCATCTATCTTATGTAGAGTCATAGCAGCAGGTATGAGGAAGAAATTTGCAGGCCCAATTCATAGTCTTTAGAAAAAAAAAAAAACCCACATTATTATAATAAGAAATTAGAATAGCTTGTCACCTGCTGTGGGCCAGAGTACAGCCTCAGGGTTTTCCTATATTAATTCAACCTCTGGTGAGCAGCTATCCATACTGACTTTTGTAGAACAACTGGGGATTCCTTCTCTTGCTGTCTATGTATTTCAAAGGCATGCCAGAGAACTGTTGTCTGAGGGAAGAAATCTGGGACTAATTAGGCAAAAATTTCAGAATAATAATTGGTTATATTAGCAGATATACTTCCACCCAAAGTCTTTATTTTCTTAATTTTGTTAGAGTATATGGCAGATGAAATAATTAAAATGTAAAAACAAATGAGCAAAAAACCCCTGCATGTTTGAGGAAGTCTAGTGTATTATCTCATTACAGTTGTATACTGCTAGATTGAACTCTTCCAAACTTGAGTTCCAAAGAATTTAATCTAATCTAACATTAATCTAGCTATTAAAATTGATGCAGTATTAATGATGATTTTATACCCAATGTCCACACCTTCGGGTAAAATTTGAGACGTGTTGACAGAGAATCAATTTCTAACATATAAACAGTGCTGGCTATACAGGTGGAATTTCGTGGGTCCTGTAATTAACCTACCTAAGATCATTCAATTTTTTTTTTCTGTGATGTATCTTTATTTGTCATTTCTGTCTTTGAAATCTTTTTGGAATAATATTAGAAATAAATGTATAAAGCTTTATTAATCATTACATATGTGTATTTAATTGACATGTTAACCATAGCTCACACGTATGTTATGAACTGGGAAATTGTACAGTATGATGTAAATAACAAAGTTTCTGTGAAAATATTTGTGAAATATTTTGCATACAAATTGAATATTGAGAATTATTATTTTGTCATTTACTTTTCCTTACTAACTTAATATTTTTCCAGACTTGAATTGAGAGAATACTGGGATCATCAATTTTTTAAATGATTTCTTTCTTTATATTTACTATTTGAGTCTTTCCAGATTTTCCAGTGAGAATGGCATCTTCTGCTTCTTGCATTCTCTGACTATAATTTTCTTGAACTCTATAGTGTGACTTATCTTATATTACAGTAGCCTCTCCACCTTTTATCTGTGGAAGAGATGTTCTAAGATCCCCTAGTGGATAACTAAAACTGCAGAAAGTATCAAGACCTATATATATTATGGTCCTTTTTTTCCCTATATATACATACCTATGATAAAGTCTGATTCACAAAATAGGACAGTAAAAGATTAACAGCAAGAACATAACAAAACAAAAGAACAATTATAACAATGAACTGTAATAAAAGTTATTTGAATGTGATCCCTTTGTTGCACCTTATTTTACTATATACTCACCTTTCTTGTGATGGTGTGAGATTATAAAATGCCTGTGATGAAATGAAGTGAGATAAATGACATAGGTGTTGTGATGTTATGTTAGGCTACAATTATTGATCTTCTGACAACACATCAGAGAGAAGATCATCTGCTTCTGGACCCTAGTTGACTGAGGGTAACTGAAATTGTAGAAAGCAAAACTTCAAATAAGAGGATGCCTACTATACTGGATTATAAATTAAGGCAAATACAGTACACCTTTTATCCAAATCATTATTTATTAAGATCCAATGCTCCCTTTTCTCCTTTCAGTCATATTTAGTATTTTGGCATGTCTTTTTAAATTTTTCCTCCTTTGGTTTCCATGCCAAAGTAATCTCTTGATTCTTTGTTACATCTTTGAAGACTGCTCCTTATCAGCATCCTTCAAAAATTTCTTTGGGGAATATTATTTATATTTTTCAAACTCATCCTAACATTCTGATCTATGCTGTTTTGTTGTTCCACTCAATCTCTATGTGTGAACAATTTTTTTTTATTGCTGTTTCAACTGTAGACTCTAATTATTCTCAAATAAACAAGAGTCTTTGTATAGAAAATCCACAATGTCTACAAATTCTATCCAGACTTCTCATTTACATTACAATCCCACACTACCACAAGAAGTTTAGAAGGAAAATATCTAAACATTGAACATATTTATAAGTAATATTTTCCTCTCTTTACATTGGAATTGCTTAGGGAAAAAAAAGTCAATTCTTCCCTAATAAGCTATTTCTTATAGAGGGAATATCATTCCCTTTCTTCATATTTGTTATCTTCAAATTATTTTAAACTCTTTTATCTCTTTTCAATATGAATATTAAGACTCCAAATATCTTTAGTTATTTTCCTGACTGTCCCCTTTATTATTACCATCACAAAAGTAAAATTTGAGAAATAATTATTTAGAAATTAGGAATAATAACAGTGCCAAATAACCGACTAAATTTAAAATTGAAGCAATATAAAGTATAAACTAGAAAGTATGTTAGGGTCTTGGGAAATGATTGGTAAAAAGTATTAAAATTTTAAATAAAGCTAATTGGTATTCCCTTGACAAAAATATTTTATAGAATTTAGAGTGGTCTTTACCTCATTCCAGCTCTATTTGGATTTTTTTTTTTCAGAGAGAGAAAGAGCACTAATAGGAATGAGGAGGGCCTGAGGGAGGGAGAGAATAGAATCTTAATCAGGTTCCATACCCAGTACAGAGCTCCACCTGTGTCCTAATCTCACAACCCTGAGATCATGACTTGACCAGAAATCAAGACTCAGACATTTAATCTACTGAGCCACCTAAGTACCACAGTAATTCATCTCTTAAAAACATTGTGAGGATTTCAAAATTATATATAGCAACTGATTTTTACTAAAGATTTCAAATAAGTAGTATGGGTACATATTTTTATTTATTTATTTATTTATTTATTTTTTAAATTTTTTTAAAATTTATTTATGATAGTCACACAGAGAGAGAGAGAGAGAGAGGCACAGAGACACAGGCAGAGGGAGAAGCAGGCTCCATGCACCGGGAGCCCGACGTGGGATTCGATCCCAGGTCTCCAGGATCGCACCCTGGGCCAAAGGCAGGCGCCAAACCGCTGCGCCACCCAGGGATCCCAGGTACATATTTTTAAAGCTGAAAGAAATTATCTCTACATTTAGCTTAAATCCTAGATTCATTATAATCAGTTGTTCTGTTATTTCATCTCTCTGTAACACTTCTAGAAACATTTCCAAAAGTAGGAGCTATGGTCCTTGTTTTGTCTCATTGGTGGAATTAAGTCTACAACAGACATAATGTTTCATGTAAAAATGACTGAAAATGGCATGTATGTAGACAAATGTATTAAATAATTTGAGGGGCCAGAACAAAGATATATATATAATATACAGAAAAAAGTCACACAATTAAAGAAAAATAAAGGAATAAAACTAGAATCATTATTGCAAAAAATATTGTAACTTCTACACAGTTTATTAGGAAAACATTCAGACCTAGGATATCATAGTCACTATCCTCTTTTATCTGTGAATGTAAAGGAGAGTTTTAAATAATCTGAAAATATGCAACTCATATAATGTTCTGGAAAAAAAACACTTAAACACTTAAAATCCAGCTGACAGTGAAATGAATTAAAATATATAATTAAAACATGAATAATTGCTTGACTAAAAATATTGGTGGTGAGCAGTACTCCATAAATTTAGAATTTCCAAAATCATTGAAAAGACACATAACAGAGGCAATGCAAATGTCAGAAATCACACTTTAAAGGGTAAATAATGTTAGTAACGTTATTTTAATTTTAAACTCTTAGTATTCAAACCATGGATTTTATTATGAAAGACAAATAAGTGGTGCTGGTGACATGGGGGAAAATTTTAGGGAATTAGCATATGTTAATCTCTTTGTCATTTACCACTAATTACAATAATACATTAAATACATTAAAATACTTTAAGAGTAATATACTACCAAAATTCTACTTATATATAAAGAAAATATACAAGATTAAAACAATTGTTATGTTTGAGGTGTTGGAATTGATATTCTTCTGTTCTTTATTCCTGTATTTTGAGATATTTCTCAGATGAACGCATAGCACTTACTAGAAAAAAAAATTTGAAACTAAGTACAAATTTTAATAACCGCTAAGAAACAGTTATGTTAGAAATCTAATATGGGATGCCTGAATGGCTCAGTGGTTAAGCGTCTGCCTTCAGCTCAGCATATGATCCTGTCATCCCAAGATTAAGTCCCACATCATGCTCCCTACATGAAGCCTGCTTCTCCCACTGCCTGTGTCTCTGCCTCTATATCTCTGTGTCTCTCATGAATAAATAAAAAAAATCTAAAAAAAAGAAAGAAATATTACAGAAAAATGCCTTATTTATAAGTTTATACTTTTATGTTAGTGAGTTAACCTGGACAACAATTTGTCAATTATCCCATACGCTTCTTAGAAATCATCTACAATTTTGAAATAATGGAAAAGACAAGACAAATATTTAACATTAAAATAAAGAAAAATCTACAATGGTGAAGTCTATGAAGTCTAGCACTTGAAATCCATCTTAAAAAAGAGAGTGGCTGCTATGGGATGAAAAAACAACTCTAGATTTTGAGTAAGAAAGAAAATTCTGTAGAAGTAGGAATCACAACAATACAGTGTATTCAATGATGCTTTGACTAATTTGAGAATGAGAGCAAAGATAGGTGTAAGGAAATTAAAAAAAATGTTCTTAAATGTCCTCAGAATATATTTCTCCTATGAAAAAATAAAATTAATTTGTAAAACCTAACAGCTTGCTATGAAAAAGAAACAGGTCACGGAAAATAAAAACAAAATCATCTAGGGAAAAAAATCATTATATGTATTTGAGAAAATAAAGCCTAGGGAATCTACCAACATCTCTCTAATAGAATTTTCTGAAAAAAGAAAAGACTGAAAAGGGAATGAAGGAAATAATAAAAATTAATAATAGAATACATTTTCACAGAGCTAAAGGATTTGGACTTTATTTAAAAGGTCTGCGAGGGCAGCCCTGGTGGCCCAGCAGTTTAGCGCCACCTGCAGCCCAGGGCGTGATCCTGGAGACCTGGGATCGAGTCCCACGTCGGGCTCCCTGCGTGGAGCCTGCTTCTCCCTCTGCCTGTGTCTCTGCCTCTCTCTCTCTCTCTAGCTGTGTCTCTATGAATAAAAAAAAAAAAAAAAGGTCTGTGAAAAGTTAGAATAAACAACACTCGTATCTATAGATACATTCTCCTGAAATTCTAGGATTCAGACATTAAAGGTAAAATCATAAAATTTTGAAGAGTGTGAAAACAGATACAAGCTAAAGGTGTACGTACAAATATACAATGTAGCACACACAGTTGGAGACCCTATGCTCTGTTGTCACTCTTTCTGCTACCACAAGTTGTCCCAGTCCCAACTCCCAACTGCCAGTACCTGATTTTGCCTGAGAACTTTCTCAGCTCATTGACACCCATGCCAGGGAACTCAATTTCACATTCAGTGAATTCCATAACCAATGCCTGGCAAAAACGGGGGTACACAGCCCCCATGTCCTTCACTCCTCAGGTGGGATTACTTTGAGGCACATATACGCTGAGTTCTAGAGGATTAGACTTCAGAAACCCAAAGTGATAACTTACTAGATAACAAAGCCTATATTTTCTCCGGGCCCCTAACTCCCTACTTTTCAGGTATATTTTAGATTCAACTCAAAATCAACTATTTGAAATCAAATTCTTGCCTCAAATACTTCTTTGAGAAACCCAAACTAAGAAAAAAAAAAAAAAAGAGATCTAAATGTAGTATTTTAAAACAATGTATACTTCCAACAATTTTCAAATTGCAACATAGAATTTTTATCATTTATGCCAGGCAAAAGTGCATGTCAGAAGGTGATTGGTTTTCAATTAACTTAGAACAATTGGCTTTTCTCACCATTACGGAGGGCTCCTATATATATATATATATATATATATAAATATATATATGTATTTATATATATATATATATCACTTCTTAATCCATTCACCAGTTGATGGATATTTGGGGTTTTTCTATAATTTGGCAATTGTTGATAATGCTGCTCTAAACATCAGAGTAAACATGCCACTTAGAAACAGTATTTTTGTATACTTTGGATAAATGTAGTGCAACTTCTGGTCATTTGGTAGTTTTATTTTTAACTTTCTGAGGATCTCCATACTGTTTTGCAGAGTAGCTATACCAGTTTGCATTCCCATGAACAGTGTATGAAGGCTCCCCTTTCTCCACATCTGCCAACATCTGTTGTTTCCCGTGTTCTTAATTTTAGATATTCTTACAGATATGAGAAAGTATCCCATCATAGTTTTGATTTGTATTTCCCGGATGATGAGGGATCTTGAGCATCTTTTCATATGTCCAATAGCTATTTGGGTGTCTTCCCTGGAAAAATATCTAATCATGTCTTCTGCCCATTTCTTAACTGGATTTTGTTTTTTTTTTTTTTTTTTGGGATGTCCAGTTTGATAAGATCTTTATTGATTTTAGATACTAACCACTTATCAGACATATAATTTGCAAATATCTTCCCCTAGTCTAAAGATTCTCTTTCAGTTTTATTGATTGTTTTCTTTGCTGTACAGAATATTTTTATCTTTTTTTTTTTAGAATATTTTTATCTTGATGAAGTACCAATAGTTCATTTTTATTTTTGTTTCCCTTGCTTCTAGAGATGTGTCTAGAAAGAAGTTCCTATGCCTGATGTCAAAGAGGTTGCTAACTGTGTTTTCCTCTAGGATTTTGATGGTTTCCTGTCTCACATTTGGTGTTTCATCCATTTTGAATTTTGTTTGTGTGTATGGTGTTAGAAAGTACACCAGTTTTATTCTTTTACATGTTGCTCTCCAGTTTTCCCAACACCATTTTTTCCATTGGATATTCTTTCCTGCTTTGTTGAAGATTAGTTGAGCATATAGTTAGTTGTGGGTCCATTTCTTGGTTTTCTATTCTGTTCCATTGATCTGTGTGTCTATTTTTGTGTCAGTACCATACGGTCTTGATCACTACAGCTTTATAACATGAAGTCCAGAATTGTAAGACCTCCAGCTTCGTTTTTGCTTTTCAAGATTGCTTTGACTCTTTCAGGGTCTTTTGTGGTTCCATACAACTTGTAGGATTGCTTGTTCGAGCTCTATGAAAAATGCTGGTGGTATTTTGATAGGGGTTGCATTAAATATGTAGTTTACTTTGAATAGTATAGACAATTTATCAATATACATTATTCCACTCTATAAGCATGGAAGGTTTTCCATTTCTTTTTGTCATCTTCAATTTTTTTTTTCATAAATGTTCTAGAGTTTTCAGAATACAGATCTTTTACCTTTTTGGTTAGGTTCATTCCTAAGTATCTCATAATTTCTAGTGCAATTGTTAATGGGATTGATTCCTTCATATCTCTTTCTGCTGCTTCGTTATTGGTGTAAAGAAATTCAACAGATTTCTGTACATTGATTTTGTATCCTGGGACTTTACTGAATTCATGTATCAGTTCTAGCAATTTTTTTGGTTCAGTCTTTCACGTTTTCTACATAGAATATTATGTCATTGGTGAAAAGGGAAAGTTCAACTTTTTCCTTGCCAACTTGTATGCCCTTTACTTCCTTTTGTTGTCTGATTGCTGAGGGTAGGACTTCCAGTTCTATGTTAAATAACAATGGTGAGAGTGGACATCCCAGTTTTGTTCCTGACTGTACAGGAAAGGCTCTAAGTTTTCCTCATGGAGAATGGTATCAGCCTTTTTGTGTATGCCTTTTATGATATTGAGGTATTTTCCCTCTATACCCACTTTGTTGAGGGTTTTTATCAGGAATTGATACTATACTTTGTCAAATGCTTTTTCTGCATCTATTGAGAAGATCATATGGTTCTTATCCTTTCTATATTTAATGTGGTATATCATGTAGATTGATTAACAAATATTGAACTATCAACCACCCTGACAACCCAGAAGTAAAACCCACTTGATCATGGTGAATGATTCTACTAATGTACTTTTAGATTTGATTTGCTACTATTTTGTTAATAATTTTTGCATCCATATTCTTCAGGGATATTGACTTATAATTCTCCTTTTTAGTGGGGTCTTCATCTAGTTTTTGAATCAAGATAATACTGGCCTCCTAGAATGAGTTTGGAGGTTTTCCTTACATTTTTATTTTTTAGAACTGCTTGAGAAGAATACTTATTAACACTTCTTTAAATGTCTGGTAGATTTCCCCTGGGAAGCCATCCAGCCCTGGACTTTTGTTGGTTGGGAGATATTGGATTACTGATTCAATTTCTTTCCAGGTCGTGGGTCTGTTCAAATATTCTATTTCTTCCTATTTCAAGTTTGGTAGCTTATGTTTCTAGGAATTTATCAATTTCTTTCAGATTGCCTAATTTGTTGGCATATAATTTTTCATAGTATTATCTTATAATTGTTTGTATTTCTTTAGTGTTGGTTGTGATCTCTCCTCCTTCATTTGTGATTTTATTTATTTGTGTCCCTTCTTTCTTTTTGGTAAGTCTGGCTAGTGGTTTATCAATTTTATTAATTCTTTCAAAGAATCAATTCCTGGTTTCATTGATGTGTTCTATCATTTTTTGTTTGTTTGTTTGTTTCCATATCACTTATTTCTGCTCTAATCTTTATTATTTCCCTTCTTTTAATGGCTGTAAGCTTAATTTGCTGTTCCTTTTCTAGCTTCTTTAGGTGTAAGGTTAGGCCATGTATTTGAGACTTCTATTATCTTGATGTAGTTCTGCATTGTTAAATAATTCTTGCTTATGACCCCTTTTGCTGTCTCAAAGGTTTTGGAAAGTCATGTTTTCATTTTCATTTGTTTACATGTATTTTTCTATTTCTTCTTCAATTTTCTGCTTGACCCACTCATTCTTTAGTAGGATGTTCTTTAAACTCCATGTATTTGTGGTTTTACCAAATTTTTCTTATGGTTGATTTCAAGTTTCATAGTGCTGTGGTCAGAAAATAAGCATGCTATAATCTCAATCTTTTTGTACTTGTTGAAGCCTGATTTGTGACCTAGTATGTGATCTATTTTAAAGAATGTTCCATGTGCACTTGAAAAGAATGTGTATTCTGTTTCGTTAGGCTGAAATGTTCTGACCAAATCTGTTAAGTCCATCTGGTCCAGTGTGTCATTCAAAGCAACTGTTTCCTTGTTGAATGTTTACTTAGATGATCTGTCTATTGATGTATGTGGGGTGTTAAAATCCCCTACTACTATTGTATTTTTTAAATTTGATTTTAATTTTTTAAGATTTCATCTACTTGCCAAAAAAAGAAAAAGAGAGACAGAGAGAGAGAACACAAGTGGGGCATAGGGAGAGCAGAGGAAGAGGGAGAAGCAGGCTCTGAGCTGAGATTAGAGCCCAATCTGGGCTGGATCCCAGGAAACTGAGATCATGACCTAAATAGAAGGTAGCTGCTTAACCAACTGAGCCACCCAGGTGCTCCTATTACTGTATTATTGTCAATGAGTTCCTTTATGTTTTTTATTGATTGTTTTATATATTTGGGTGCTCCCAAGTTGGAAGTGTAAATATTTATAATTGTTAGATCTTTTTGTTGGATAATCCCCTTTATTACGTTATATTACCATTTCATCACTTGTTACAGTCTTTAGTTTAAAACCTAATTTGTCTGGGGGCACCTAGGTGGCTCAGTTGGTTAAGCATAGGTCTTTAGCTCAGGTCATGGTCTCAGGGTCCTAGGATTGAGTCCTGCACTGGGCTCCCTGCTCAATGGGGAATCTGCTTTTCCCTCCCTCTACTTGTTCTTTCTCTGTCTTTCAAATAAACAAATAAATAAATAAAATCTTTAAAAAAATAAAAAATCTACCTTTTCTTTTTTTAATTTATTTTTATTTATTTATGATAGACATAGAGAGAGAGAGAAGCAGAGACACAGGCAGAGGAGAGGGAAAAGCAGGCTCCATGCCGGGAACCCGATGCGGGACTCGATCCCAGGACTCCAGGATAGTGCCCTGGCCCAAAGGCAGGCACGAAACTGCTGAGCCACCCAGGGATCCCCCAAAATCTACCTTTTCTAATAAGAGTATTGCTCCTCCAACTTTGACATACATTTCAAGATAAAACGTTCTCCATCCTCTCACTTTCAATCTTCAGTAGTCTTTAGATTTAAAATGACTCTGTTCTGGCAACATATAGATGAGTCTTTTTTTTTTTTTTTTTTTTTTAATCTTCTTGCACCGTATGTTTTCTGATTTGAGCATTACTATATGCTCATTTACATTCAGAGTAATTATTGACTGATATGAATGTAGTGTCATTGTATTACTTGCTTTGTCATTGTTTCTAGAGATTTTCTCTGTTTCTTTCTAGACTTTATCATTTTTGGTCTTTCTTTCCCCCTGGAAGAGCCTGGAAGAGTCCCCTTTAATAATTCTTGGAGGGCTGGTTTAGTGATCACAAACTTCTTTAGTTTTTATTTGTCTGGGAAACTCTCTCTCCTATATTCTAAATAACAACTTGCTGGATAAAGTATTATTGGTTTCATATTTTTCACATTCAGCACATTGAATATATCATGCCACTTTCTTCTGATCTGTCAAATTTCTATGGAGACATCTGCTACTAACCTTATTTGTCTTTCCTTGTAAATTAGGGAGTTCTTTTGTCTTGCTGATGTTAGGATTTTTTCTTTGTCTCTATATTTTGCAAATTTAACTGTGATATGTTTTGGTGTTGGCCTATTTTGTTGATTTTGATGGGAGGAAAATGGTAGAGTATCTGTGGTATGGAAAATGGTATCTGTGGAGCCAGATACCTAGTCCACAGAGAGGGGAGTTCATACCCACCAGTGTCTTGGAAGGCCCCTCCCCCCCAGAAGAGCCAACAATCTCTCCTCATGTGTCCCAGGCATCCCTCAGTTTACTGCTTTCACTCTGTCTTTTTTCAGGCCATCTGCCCATTCAGCAGCACAGTGCACATTTAGGGTCTATCCCAGGCAGGCCAGCTAAGTTCAAAGACTCCAAAAACTTTCAGGAACTAGCATGGTGGGTACCCACACTGGTCACCTGGGGGAGATGCAGGGGAGGGAAATGGCACCCACCTGCACTGCCCTCAGGGCTTTATACCAGCCATACTGCAGACCTGTAAATCTCTAGTCTTTGAGCCCCACTGGTTATAGAAACTCATGAAAATCAGCCCCTCTCATTTATCCCAACCAATGGCTTTGGGGAAATGTTTTCCTTGTTCCATCTCTTATGCATTCCCCTCTCTCAATCTATCTCTCTTTCTCTATTCTCTCTGTGATCAGGGCTCCTTGCCTTCTGAAGCACATGTAATCTGTTTCTTCCCCAAACCAGGTCTCCACACCTTCTACCTCCTGTGGTCTTTCTCTCTATCTAGTGTTCTGTCAGTCTTCAGATCAATTTCTTGGGTATTCAGAATGATTTGATATTTATCTAGCTATGTTTGAGGGATGAGGCAAACCCAGAGTCCTCCTACTACTCAGCCATCTTAGCTCCTCCCCAAAAAAGTTTATCTTTTTATCCATTATTATTTTGGCTTAATCTGTTAAATGCAACCAAACCTAACTTTAACTAACATAAACCTCTTTTTAAAAAAGGTTTTTAATACTAGAAATCAACTGATTGTTAAGTATCAGTACTCCATGATCAAGTAGGGTTGATCCCAAGAATAGATGGAAAGTATCACATATGAATATCCATCAATATGTGGGCCTTTATTTATACGGTTTGTGATCTGCCCAGTTTGCCTGAGCCCATGGGGCTTCTTGAGATGCTGGACTTGCAATGCTAAAGTTAGGATAGTTCTGTGCCGAATAGTATGCTTGGTTTTGTCCATTTAGTGTGTATAATGTATGGAAGGACAAAATAGGTGATCAATTTAATATATTTAGAAACAACACTTAACAGAATAAAACACTCCTTCTTAATTAAAAATAAATGCTCAGTTTCTCTTCTGGTTGTGGCAGATTAGTTTGTTTTAGAGCTATACACTTATTGATAATAAATAGAGAAGCTAAGAAAGAAATGAACAAAATGAAACAAACAAAAAAAACGAATTGAATGCCTTCGAGTTACCAAGTCACAAATAACTTGCAATGCAAGATGAGAGAGCAAAGGAAATTCTGAAGCAGTGAGTCATTTGGGGTTTCTTGCCTGCTGGAGGCATTAACAAAGAGTCCAGAAGCACATCCACACTTATATAGACATTTGATTTATTGCTATAGTGGCTCTGCTGAGAAATAAGGAAAGGAAGGTTTAGTAGACCACATAGTATTATTAAAAACAAACAAATAAGCAAACAAATAAAAAAATCTGGACCCCATCTTACACAATACATAAAAATCAATCCTTACTAGATTTAGGTCTAAATTTAAATTTAAAATTATGAAGCTTCTTGAAGATAACATTGTAGACCTTTAGTTAAATAGACATTCCTAAATCACAAGATTAAAAATATTAATAATAAAGGTAGAAATACAGTTTTCATTAATTGAAAGATACTATTAATAGAATAAAAATGCAAGCTGTGAGTGGGAGAAAATATTTTGAATACATAAAACTGACAAAAATGTATGTTCCCCTCAAAACAACTAAGAATGTTAATACAACTAGATAAAAAGGCATACAAATGAATGGATACATCACAGAAATATACTAATTGATGACAAATATTCAAAGAGATGTTCAAATCCATTAATCATCAATGAAATGAAAATTAAAGCCACAATAAGATGTCACTATCCATCAGAAAAATTTCTCAAATTAAAAAAAAAATGTAAAAAAAAATGTGATAAGTGTTAAGAAGGACATTGAATAAGAGAAGAGTAATTTAGTAAAATCATTTTGAAGAATTCCTTTTATGTTACATCATACGCTAGGAAACAATAATTATTTTTTTTCATCTAAATGCCCATTAAACAATTAAAATGTGCATTTAAGGACATGGACAGGCATATTAACCTAAAATAGTTCATTCAAAACACTATTTTAATTTTTTCCATGTTTCTTTACAATCTTGATCCATATATCTCAATTTTTAAATATTTAAAACTATGAGATAAATACATTCCCCTAACCTCATCAATGTCTTTCAAACATGTTAAAATTCAAAATACACTTATTTTAGACACAGATATACTTCCAAGTTTAGTTAAACGGGACTTGATTTTTCTGGATTTATAAATACCTGTTTGAATTGAATGTTATAAATTTGGCAATTTATAGACTGAATTAAAGTATAATTATGATAAGTAAATCACATAATTGTAACTATTTTTACTGGAATTTGTTGATAAAAATCCTCATACTTCAAAAGGAATGTGACATTTCCTCACTTACTGTTTTTTGTTAATTTAGTTGAAATTATGTTTATAATTCATTAAAATGAAACGAGATGCCAGCTTGGAAATATGCTTATGAAAAGTTTATTCTTCTTTCACTTGATCATTTATATTTAATGTCTAACTGAAATACACTTTGTGTGATTCCAATTATTTATCATGGAAAGAACTATAGAAACACATAATTTTTAATAAAGCCCTAAAAAGTATCTTGTGATTGAATTAGTATTCACTTAAATATGCTAAAATTTATAAATCTGGATATCTCTTAAGGGAAAAAAAAAGCTTATCATCACCTCATACTTATGCCATTTATTTAAGAAATCTATGTATTATTATCAATTCTTGCCATGCCTTTTCAAAAGTCATGTAAATGCCTGTTACAGCAGTATTTAATAATAAAACTACAAAAATAACAATTCAAAGTACAGTTTTCACAACTAAATCTCCTATTCCTGAAAATAGATAAATAATATTTAATAAAGATACTAGTACCTACATATTACCTTCTATTCTGGTTCTAAGTTTTCAAAGTTCTTATGCTTCTACCATTCCTCAAATCCTTCAATTAAGATTCTGGTATTTTTGTGCATCTACCCTTATCTGATCCTTTCAAGCAAGCTAATTTTCTTCAATTATTCCATAAATGTTTGCATTAAAAATGTTTATTATCTTTTATTGGTAACTCTCTTTGGTTGATTCTCAAGTATCTTAACTAAATCATTTTAGAAAATTCAGATTTTTGCATGGAGATACTTGACAAAGTATTCAACACTTCAATATCCATTTTATTTTGTAATTAAGCAAATTATAGTAAATTTATCTCTAAAGGAATGTGAGGAGGACTTCAGATTTTAACTCCAATATATAAAGAACTGGAAAGTTATCACTCCTTGTACAACAAAAAGATAGACAAACTGAAATCAATGACTTTTCTTGGATCCAAAAAGGGCAAGTTACTGATCCAATATCTAGAAATTAAGAGGTGCAGCCAGAGAAATAGGGAAACTTAAATCTGCTTTCCTGGAACAAAAGTGGTTGTAGGAATAAACTAGGAGGAACACTTAATGGTTATTTTGATAAATTAGTGGAGATTGAGTGTGGAGTAGCATGAGATTGGTAAGCTCTCAGAAGCTACCATATCTTCATGGGCTTTCACTGCAGGAATCTTCCATCACTTTCTGTCCCCTCAAGTCTCTGATTTCCATGTGAAGATCCGACAAAGATTACCTCTTGGCTCTGGGAGTAACCAATCTAATATACTGCCAGAGCCTTCTCAGTAATAATGGCCTACTCTTCAAGGAAAATAACTGTACTAGAGTACAGTTTTAAAACTTTACCCCAGGTGAGAGAAAAGAATTCATTTATACTCCAGTAACCTCCAGCCTGTCTGTAGCACTTAAGTGGAAAATGCTATGCTAAATAAAACATGGTCAATAGGGGCCAAAGCCTAAAACAATAATAACAACAACAACAACAAAAACAACAACAACAAACCCATCAAACAAACAAACAAACAGCAGATTGGGAGCACCAGAGCCAGAGAAAGGACCAAAAGCTGTACCACTGAAAAAAACACTAATGAAGTACACAGCCTTGAGATATAAGCCTTTGAAAAGACTAAGATTTGGTTAAAGGATTATAGAATACTACCTCTACCCAACTTCCTGTCATCATACAGAGTTCCAATATAGTAACAGTGGGTTACAGATGGAAGAGCTTGAAGATACAGACTATCTCTGAGGAAGGGTCTTCAGGGAAGTTTAAAGACAAGAGGGGAGACAAAATCAAAGACACAAAAAGAATTTGAAGCATCTGATACCTAGCTAAACAAACATTAAACATAAACCCAACTATTATCCAGAATAACAAAGATCTGTACTATAAAGATCTACTTAATTCATCTCCTGTTATTCATTACAAAATGTCTGACATCCAACAAAAAAATTGTGAGGTATATTAAAATGCAAAAAATTACATGATCTGAAGTGGTAAAGGAATCATAATAAAATTCATATATGACACAAGTATTATAATTATCTGACAGGGTGTTTAGGGTATTTAAAATAACTATGATTCACAACTTAAGAGCCCAAATATGCAAAGTAGACAGCATCAAAAAATATATGGGTAATGGAAACAGAATGAAATTCTAAGAAATAATCAAAAGGAAATGATAAAAATTGAACACACAGAAATATATATATATATATATATATATATATATATATATATATATATATATAAAGAATACATTTAAAGGCTCATCAGTACTCAACAAAGCTCAGGGGGAAAAAGTGTGAATTGAATATATGTCAATGGAAATTTTCCACACTGAAAGTCAAAAGAAAAAAGAATGAAGAAAAATTAAAATTGAATATCCTATTATGTTAGACAATATCAAAAGCTATAACATATGTGAAATCAGAATACCAGAGAAGAAAAAAAATGGAGAAAAATAAATATTTGAAGTAACAATGGCCAAGAAATTTCCAGAATACATAGTCATCACATTACATATTCAAGAAGTTCAGAGCACCAAGCAAGACATAGATTTTTTTAATTGAAAAAGAAAAAGAAAGGATGAGTATACTAACCCTTAGACATATCAAATTCAAATTGCAGAGAAAATCTTAAAGAATCAATCTAGAGAGGTAGAAAACACTTTATAGAAGAGCAAGATAACAATTACAGGAGATTTAATGTCTAAAACCATTCATGCTAGAAGAGAGTGGAGTGAAATATTCAAAGTATTGAAAGAACAAAACTACCAACTTAGATTTCTATATCCAATGAAATTATCCTTCAGTAGTACAGGAAAGAAAAAAGATATTCTTAGGCAAACAAACACAGAGGAATTTATCATTAGCAGACCTTTCCTGAAATAGAGGATAAAAATATTCTTCAGGTAAGAGGAAATTTATTTAGGTCAGAATTCATATCTACATAAAAAAAAAAGATCAGAATAGGAATAATGAAGATATTCTGTTTTATTTCTTATTCTTACTTGATCTAAAATATAACTCTTTGCTTAAAGTAATAAAATAAAAATGTATGGGTTAATTAGAGCATATGGGTAAGTGTAATACAGCAATATCACAAGTAACAGGAGAGAGAACTGGGACACTGTTATAAAGTGCCAGTACTACATATGAAGTGGTAGAGTGCTACTTGATGGTAGATTTAGTCTAAGAAAAAATGCATATTGTAAATTCTGAATAATTAGTATTTTTTAAATTAAAATATAGTTAATACACAATGTTATTAGTTTCAGGTGTACAATATAGTGATTTAACAAGTGTATTTGATATGCCAGCCTCACTTCAAGTGTAGCTGTAATCCATCACCATTCAGAGCTATTACAATACCATTGTCTATCTTCCCTATGCTTTATAACTAAAAGCTTTTTTAAAGTATAATTTCTATGCTAAGAGAAAAGATAGAATGAAATCATATAAATGCTCAAATAGAATTGGAAAAGGCAGAAAAAGGGAGGGTGAAACAAAGACCAAATATAACGAATAGATGACAATTAGGAATATAGTAGGTATTAATACAAAAACATAAATAATCACTTTAAATGTGGATGTATAAATATACAAATTAAAAGATCCTGAAAGATTGGGTTATTATTTTTTTTTTTAATATAAAGACCAGTATAGGTTGCAAGTGATGTAATTAGAGAAAGATGTATCATGAAAACACTGATTAAAGGAGGGTTGAAGTAGCTATATTAGTTTTAGGTGAAACAAACTTCAGAACAAGAAATTTATGAGTAATAATGTGGGCATTACAAAATTATAATAGGGGCAATTCTCCAACAAGACATTAGCCATCTCAAATGTGTATATACTTAAAATGTATCAGAATACATGAGGTAAGAACTGCAAAGAGAAATAGACAAATCCATTATCAATGTTGTAGACTGGAAATACATTCTGTTGATAATTCATTAATCTAGCAAGCAGAAAATCAGTAAGAATGTAGATGACCTGAACAGCACAATAAATCAACTTGATTTAATTGACATGTACAGAAAACTTTAACAACAGGCAAATAAATGTGATTTTCCAACTTATATGAAATATTCACCAAGATAGCTGTATTCTGGGCTGTAAAACAGCAAATTAAAAAAAATAGAATTATACAAATATGTCCTCATAACATAATTAGGATAGAAATCAATAGGAAAAATATAACTAAAAAATTCCAAATTCTTGGACATTATACACTATCCTTCTAATAACTTACAGACTTTTTTAAGGTCTCAGTATAAATTCTTTTTAAAAATCTTAAACTAAATTAATACAAAAATACAATTTATCAAGACTTAAATTTTGTGCAGCAAAAGCACCATTTGAGGGAAATGTATAGCATGAATGCATATATTAGAAAATAATGCAGGTCTAAAATCAATATAACTAATCTTCCACCTTAGAAAACTAGAAAAACAAGATCAAATTCAGCTTTAAAACAAGCAGAATAATAAAAGAGAGAGAGAGAGAGAGAGAAGAAAAATAAATTTTAAATAGGAAAACAATAGATAAAAATCAATAAAATCAGCATCTGGACCCCTGAAAAACTTAACAAAACTGATGAACCTCTAGCCAGGCTAACCATGTAAAAAGAGGGAAGACACCAACTACTAATACCAGAAAAGAAAGATCTAGGACACTGATAATATCAAATGTTGGCACGTATGTGGAGCAACAGGAACTCTCATTCACTACTGGTATGAATACAAAATGGTAAGGCAACCATGAGAAACAGTTTTGCAGTTTCTTACAAAACTAAACATACTCTTAACGTATGATCCAGTTAATAGTGCTCCCTAATATTTACCCAGACAAGTTGAAAATGTATTTCTACACAAATACCTGCACATGGATTTTTTTTTTTTTTTTTTTGAAGATTGTATTTATTTTTTCGTGAGAGGGACAGAGAGGCAGAAACATAGGCAGAGGGAGAAGCAGGCTCCTTGCAGAACTCAATGCAGGACTCAATCCCCCTACCTGGGATCATTTCCCTCAACCAAAGGCAGAGGCTCAACCTCTGAGCCACCCAACCATCCCTGCACATGGATGTTTATAAAAGTTTCATTCATAATTGCTAAAACCTGACAGTAACAAAGATTAGGTGAATGGATAAACTATGATGCATCTAGATAATGGAATATTAGTGCTACAAATAAATGAGCTATCAAGTCAAGAAAAGACATTAAGGAGACTTGAATGCATATTACTAAGTGAACAAAGCCAAACTGAAAAGCTATGTACTGTATGATTGCAACCATATGACATTCTAGAAAAGACAAAACCATAGAGACCATAAAGAGATCAGTGGTTTCCAGGGTGGGAAGGGGAGATAAATAGGCAGAGCACATGGGACTTTCTGGGCAGTAAAAATAAAATTGACCTTTGGGGATCCCTGGGTGGCCCAGCGGTTTGGCACCTGCCTTTGGCCCAGGGTGCGATCCTGGAGACCTGGGATCGAATCCCACTTCGGGCTCCCAGTGCATGGAGCTTGCTTCTCCCTCTGCCTGTGTCTCTGTCTCTGTCTCTCTCTCTCTCTGTGTGACTATCATAAATAAATTTAAAAAATTAAAAAAAATAAAAATAAAAATAAAATTGACCTTCGTATGACACAGGGGTTAGGGGCTCTACTATATGCAGTTGAAAATCCACAAATAACTTTTGACTCCCTTAAAATTTAACTATTAGTAGCCCACTGTTGACCAGAAATCTCAGGAAAACAAAGAGTTAATTAACACATATTGTGCATATGTATTATATGCTATATTCTTTCAATAAACTAAGCTAGAGAAAAGAAAATACTAGGAAAATTATAATGAAAAGAAAATGCATTTATAGTATTGTACCATAAATTCTGCATATAAGTAGACCCACAAACCTGAGTTGTATCAAGGGTCAACTATACTTGATATATAATATTATAATTATAGATATATGTCATTAGTCATTTGTCAAAACCCATAGAATATATAATAATCAAGAGTGAAACCCTAAGGTAAATTATGGACTTTGGGATTATGATGTGTCAATGTAGATTCATCTTGTATATAAAAAAAATATCATTCCTGTAAGTGATGTTAATGATGGGGGAGGCTATGGGTGTAGAGGTGTTGAGGGTATATGGAAAATCTCCTCTACCTTCCTTTCAACTTCATTGTAAACCTAAAACTACTCTAAAAAAAATAAAGTTTTAAAAAATGAGAAGAAAGAGAGGCATTATTGCTACTGATCTTATGGGCACTAAAAGGATTATAAGAGGATACTATAAACAATGCAATACCTGTAGCTCAGTAACTTAGATAAAATGGAGACATTTTTTGAAAGACACAAACTACTAAACTCATAAAAAATAAATTTAAATAGGCCTATACCTACTAAAGAAAATGAAGGAGTATTTAAAAGCTTTCTTTTAAAAGAAAGTACCAGGTACAGATAGAGGACTTTGTTGGTAAAATTTTCCAAACATTTAAGGAATAAATAATACCAAGTTTCCAAAATCTCTTAGAGCAGAGATTTATTGCCTAACTTATTCTATGAAGTCAGCAATGTCCTAATACCAAAACCATGATATGGCATAAAAAGAAAAAAACTACAGGCAATTATGTCATGAGCTTAGATGCAACAATCCTCAAAAAACATTAGTAAACTGATTCCACTGATGTTATAAAGAATTATATACTAGGATCAATTAGGATATATTCCAGATATATGAGGCTAATTAAGCATTAAAATGTTAATCAATGTAATCTACAATATAACTAGGCTAGAAAAGTAAAATCATATGGTCATATTAATCAGTAAAACACAATCTAACCTTCATTTAAGACATGCATACTCAACAAAGTATGAATATGGAGAATGTTCTGAAATGATAATGTTTACCAAAACCCCACAGCTAACATCATCATTACTTTATATCTGAAAGATAGAATTCTTTTATTCTAAGATTAGAAATAAGGCAAGGTAAGGATATCTATTCCTATTGACATTGTAATGTATGTCCCAGCTAGTACAAAATTAGAAAGAAGGAAGGAAGGAAGGAAGGAAGGAAGGAAGGAAGGAAGGAAGGAAGGAAGGAAGGACAGGAGGAAGCAGACTGAAGGAAACAGGGAAAGAAAAGGTATAAATGTGGGGAATATATAAAACTGAGGCAACAACATAAAAATCCTGAAACTATAAAGTTCATATAAGTAAAATAAATCAGAACAGAGAAAATAAAACATAGATGACAACAACATAAAAATCCTGAAACTATAAAGTTAATATAAGTAAAATAAATCAGAACAGAGAACAATAGATAACGTATGATCTCACTTATATGTGGAATATAAACAAAAGAAACAAAAACAAACAACTAAAGGAATAGATACAGAGAACAGATGTGCTTGCAGAGGTGAAGTGTAGGGGTAGGGAAAATGGGTGAAGAAAAAGAAATGAAAATATTAAGATCAGATGATACATGGTCACTATACAAAGGTCAATTGTATTACTACATGACAACAATGAATAATTGAATTTGAAATTGAAAAGTCAACACCAATCAAAATACACTAAAGAAGAACTTCCAAATAAATCTACCAAAATACATATAAGATTTGTATGTAGAAAACAGCAAAATATTCACAAAAGAACTCATGATCTAAATAAATGGAAAGCTATTTTGTTTATGGATTTATCTCAATATTGATAAGATATAAAGATACAAATATAAAAATATAAAATATAAATTCTACCCAATTTGATCTACAGATTTAATGCATTTCTAATCAAAATCCCAAAAAGTCACTTGTAGGGGCACCTCGGTGGTTCATTTGGTTAAGTGTCTACCTTTGGCTCATGTCATGATCCTGAGGTCCTGGGATGGAGCCCCTTCTGGGGTTCCTTGCTCAGGGAGGGGCCTGATTTTCCCTCTCCCTCTGCCCCTCTCCCTGCTCATGCAGGCTCTCTGTCTCTCAAATAAATAAATAAAATCTTTTAAAAAAGATTAAATATTTAAAGATTTAAATATTCTACATAATTAAAAGAATATTTAAAGAATATTTAAAGATTTAAATATTCTACATAATTAAAAAAGTCATTTGTAGTGACAAATTTATGCTGGAAGTTAATGCAAGCAAATTAAAAACAATAATTTAGGGGGTACCTGGGTGGCTCAGTGGTTGAGCATCTGCCTTCAACTCAGGTTGTGATTCTGGGGTCCTGGGATTGAGTTCCACATCAGGCTCCCTGCAGGGAACTGCTTCCTGTCTCTGTCTCTGTGTCTGTCATGAATAAATAAATAAAATCTTTAAAAAAATAATAACAGGCAATTGGGAAATCCCAGGTTGGCATGCAGACAGTGACAAGGAAACCTAATTGTATTACAAATGAATGAAAGAACATCACTGAAGGGTCTGAGAGAAAAAAAAAATGCTAACAGAAGTAATTTTGAAAATGTGTGAGGAATCCAGTTGCTAAAATTGTTTCCTGTAAGGATATGTGTTAGCAATTCTAAAACCATTATACATGTATACAGGAATTGAACAAATAAATAAATGGAAGACAGATGGTGGGAGCCAGATTCTTCATGGTTAGAATGGAGTTTAGACAAGCCAGAGATGAAGGCTAGAATTAACCATAGTGTAATGGTTCAGAGTTGAAGCCAATAGTATGAACTCATGTTAAGCTTAATGTAGAACTAACAGTAGTGTGTGTAAATATATGACAAACACACACATTCACACATACACATACATATATACATGAATATAAGTATAGATATATGTACATGCACAGGATAGCATACACATACCATGTATTTCCTTGCTCTGTCAACTGAGAGGGCCTAAAAACAACAACACACTTGTAGCAATTAACACACATAGTGCCTACTGGTTTCTAATACCAATTTCCAATAAGAATAACCAGATCTTCTTAAAGAAATGACTAATTCTAGGATTAAGGGACAGGATATTAATGAGGATTCCAAAGTATCTTATAGTATTAGAAAGCAAGAAAGTGCTAAAATAAGCAAACAAACAATAATGGGCATCTGTCAAAATGATATGGGAGCCAACTAAAAAATTCCCAATGACCAAAGACAAAAGAATATGAGTATAAAAGTATATTCATTAGTCCATAAAGGTATAAAAATGATTGAATAAATAATAAATAGAGAAGAGACAATTCTCCTGTGCAGAAATATTCTACATAATTTATATAGATGCATTGCCCTCAAAAAGGTACAACATAACTACCCACTCCTCGAGTATCCTTCAGTGATGCATACACAGATTGACTTATTTTAATTGGGGATATATGGAAAGGGGAGAAAAAACAATAACTTTACAGTAGAGAAACATGACAACCACTACCTTGGCTAAATGATCAAAGTCAACCTCAGCAGTAATATGTCATGTTGATACTGTGAATCCTTGATATGATATGATAAGAATGGAATCTTACGTTTGTGGTCTTCTTTCTTCTAGCCTAATTATTAAGAAAAAACATTAGGCAAATCCTAATTAAGAGACATTCTACAAAAGACCCAAATGGTACTACCCAAAATTCTCAGGATCCTCAAAGCAAGGAATTGTGAAAAAAACTCTCTTAACCAAGGGGTATCTAAGGAGACATGACAACTACATATAATATGGTGTCCTGGATAGAGTTCTGGAATACAGAAAGGAGATTAAGTAAAATGTCAGGAATTCCAAATAAAGTATGGACATCAGGTAATAATGTATCAATATTGGTACATTCATTATAACAAATAAAACATACTATGATAATAATGGGGGCACCTGGGCACAGGGCACACAGGAATTCTTTTACTGTCTTCAGAACTTTTCTGTAAATCTAAAACTACTTTATAATAGAAAATATATATATTTAGAAAAATGATGTGATTTGAGAAAATAATCAGTTACTACTTCTTTCATTTATTTATTTTTGTTTTGGCTGTGGACTTAGCAATATATTGGAAAGTTATGTATTTTCCCCTTTGTCCATCAAAAAATGGGACAACCAAAGATGTTTGTTCTGAATTTTGGGCTCCATTAGCAAAGAGGAGTGTTTATCAGGTTATGCTGTTTCAGGTGAGTTCCTTAATCATAAGGAACATTAAACTGTGCTCTGGAAAACAGACCACCTTTGCCTATATCTAATATGAAACAAAACAAAACAAATGAAATGAAATAAATAAAATAAAAACTATCTATGGCAGTGGGCAAATTTTTAGCTTTTGGAGTTACAGTCTATTCATATTTGAACTTTAGAACTTGATGCCTACATAACACTGGTTAAGTTAGTAAACTCTGAATATTAGTCTCTTTATCTGTAAAATCTAGACAATAATCATACCTTTCTAATAGTCCTTCATGACATAAACTATTTAAATTATTTAGTTTATTACTTGGTATATAAAATGTGCTTAATAAATGTGAGTCATTATTAATACATTATTAATATTACCTCTCCTTTCACAGACTTTAGCCTCTTCTAGTGTTTAACCACTGTTAAAAATATGGCACACATTCTGTCAAGATTTTTTTTAAAGATTTTATTTATTTATTCATGAGAGAAACAGAAAGAGAGAGAGAGGCAGAGTCACAGACAGAGGGAGAAGCAGGCTCCATGCAGGGAGCCCGACCTGGGACTCAATCCTGGGTCTCCAGGATCAGGCCCTGGGCTGAAGGCAGTGCTAAACCGCTGAGCCACCTGTGCTGCCCTGTCAAGAATTTTTTTTATGAATTTTATGTATATATACAGATTTGTGTGTGAATGTATTTATACACACACGTATGCACAAATACTTTTATTTTCCATTTGATTTTTTGACACCATGCTTTGCCTTACTTGCTTAAGTTTATGACTAAAATCCTTTGTCTACACTTTCATGCAGCACCTTACTTCATGATATGGATTATCTATAATTTCTAAGTATCTCAGATGGACATGTAGATTGTTTTCATTTTTAATCCTGCAAGTGATGGTGTCTTATGTATTTGTGCATCGCATCAATAATAATCATAAGATTTGCATAGTGCTCAATATGTGTCTGATACTATTATATTCACTCATTGAATACTCACAGGGAAACACAGGGAGGGTAATTAACTTGCCCAAGTTTACACAGATGTTTCTTTTAACTTTATTTTAATGTCATGACCTACATTTGAGACTTCTAAACCTTCCTGAGTCTATTTGATAAATATTTTTATGCAAAGGCATGCATTTGACTTTTCATATATATTATTATACACCTGCCCTCTTTTTCTTAATATCTGCCTCACATATATTTTTTCTGGTTCTCTATTCTTAGCTTTTCTGGGTCATTTCTTTGTTTTATATTCCTTACACAGAGTATATAGTTGGATTGTGTTGGCTTAGTTATTTTATTTTTTAACTTTTCTTACAGTCTCAGAATGTAATATGAAAGTATATCCAGTTTGCACATATCTTTGAAATTATTTTTGATGTCTATTTTTCTCTTATTTTTCTCACATTATTTTTCCACTCCCTATCATACTTACTCTTTGAATTGTTCAAGATGTTTTTTACTCAGTCTTTATTCCTATTATTTGAGTTATACATTAAGAACTATTTAAGTTTATATTCTTTTTCAATACTTTGAATTAATAACTATAAACTATAGCATTCTTGTACTCCACATCCCCCTACTCTACCACCTACTTCTTTGTCATAAACAAGAATATATAATTATTTTGAATGTTCTGGTCTGTGGTACAATTGATATCTTAACTATATGTTTTGATTTTTTTCCATGATATTTTCTTACCATTATTTCTTATAAAATACATATTTCAATTTAGGTTTTTATCTGTTTCAAAATCCTACTCCTTTAAAAATTTTAACTTGATTTGCCTTTGAACCACTGATTCTAATTCCATTATGAACTAGCATTCAAGAGTGGGGGCAAAATAAAGATATAGAAGTAATAACCACTTGGATATGTCTGAGTACATAATAATTTTTTGTGTATTTTCTTTAGTAATATTTTAAAAATTTGTTTCCAGTTTTATCTATTCTTTTGAGCTTTGTTTGTTTTACTTTTTCAATATTATTTTGCTCTCTTTGGGATTTTGAGTTTGGAACTACTTTTTCCTAGTGTTGGCTCTTCCCAATTATATTGGCAACCCAGTGTCAAAACATAATCTACACTACTTATAATAATTCATAATAGTAATTATAATTATTATTTTGTCTTGATTTTTGTGGCTATATATATACATAAAATGCCTAACGTCTACTAATTATAAAACATAGAGCGGATTTTACATAGGCAGGCACCTGTACAACTACCACTCAGATAAATATATTGAATATATTTTTAAAACCACAGATGTTTCCTACATGCTCCTTTCCTTATAGACTCTGTTGAAAAAAAAAAAAAACTATTCTGATTTTCATCAACAAACATTATTTTTGTCTCTTATGAACTGAATATAAACTGAATTATTAAATATGTTATATGCCCAGTTTCTTTCACTCAACAAAATGCCTGTGTGGTTATACATGTAGCAGTTGTCATTCTTTTTAGTTGTGTGTAGTGTTCTATGGTACATACCCACAATTTTTAATCCATTTTCTATTGGTAGAGTTAGAGGATAATCTCCATGTTGGTGGGATCCCAATCACAGAGAAGTAAATGCTGCCTAAGTGGTTTTGATATCACTGAGTAGGCATTAAGTTGCAGAGTGAAAAATAATTTTGGGGTGACAAGGCGGGAAATAAGAAGCTCAAACAAAATTGCAAGTCATTTCATTCTGGCATCACAATACCTATTCAGAACCTCATACTGGAAAATTCCATGATGAAGGCAACTGGCAAAGGAGATTCGTTATTTGTAGACCTCCAGCTCCAATATTCTAAAGCACAGTACAGTGGGTTGGGTTTCAAGTTGAGACAGAAAAGTTTAATAACCAACACTGATGTCAGTAGCCCGCTTCTGGCCATTGGTGGGAAAACATAAGATGTGGGGTTGGAAAAGTTTGCCTCCTTATCTCATGGTGACTATAAGCTATTTATTTGTTTGTTTGTTTATTTACTCACTTATTTATTTAGATTTTATTTATTTATTCATGAGAGACACAGAGATAGGCAGAGACATAGGCACAAGGAGAAGCAGGCTTCCTGTGGGGAACCTGAATGCAGGACTTAATCCCAGGACCCTAGGATCACAACCTGAGCCAAAGGCAGAGGCTCAACCACTGAGCCAATCAGATGTCCCTGACTATAAGCTATTTAAATGTCTGTCTTAATAGCTTGTTTATCAGTACAATTTCTTCAAAGAACAGAATATCATTCTTCTGCCTCCTTTTATTCTTTCTCTCTGGATGGGGTTTGAAAAATTATGTTGAACTGTGCTCTTCTATTTTCTTGAGTCCCCAAATTCATATTATAGACTTCCTAGTAAGCCAGAGCTCCATCCTGTTTTGTTTAATTGATGATTTCTAAATTCAAACTTTTCAGGGTATATTTTAGAAGAAAATCTTATTTTGGTCTTTCCTACTAGAACTTAAGCTTACTATATATTTTCTATCTTATTTTATTTACTAAAATATGCAATTCCCTCGAAATCAACCATTCTTGTACTTTTAGGAATATACTTCTGAGTTAGGGACAATGGGGGTAGGCAGGGCTAAGTGGGGGCCCCGGGGGCAGACTCACAAAAAAATCCCAAAAATGCTGAGGTGTAAGGAAACCAGAGATAAGGGAATAAACCAGACCACCCTGACCTAGGTGTGGGCAAGAAGGGTATCTTTTTATGACAGTCATCTGTGACCAACAAATAACCGGACCCCAAAGAAGAAGTAAGCCATTAAAGATATTATCACTGGTACTTGCTCAATGATGATACCAGAAGATAATGTTAAAAGAATTTAGGATCCCTGGTTGGCTTCCAATAAAAGACCAACATTACAAGCTCTCAGTGGCATCCCTGTCGGGATCCCTCTCACATCTGAGAGCTTTCTCTGTATTCTCACTTAATAAACTTCTATCCCTTTATTCACTCTCCTTGGTCTGCGAGATTCATTCTTCGACTCCGTGAGACAAGAACCACGCTCTCCCGTATCAAAAGTCTTTTGATTCTGCTAAAAGGTATCCAAGGGTTTCTCTTGAGTATGGCCTCAGAAAATTGCTCAGAGAAATAAATGTAGTTTTGTGAGATGTGTGTGTGTGTGTGTGTGTGTGTGTGTGTGTGCAAGTGTCTTGCATTCTTTCCTGGACCTGGGCATACTTTTTCAGTGGTCCGAGCCTAATTAGATAAATATGCAAATAGAAGTTTGAGAACAGCAATGAAGAAAAGTAAGAGTTAACTTTACCAGGATAAAAAAGAAAGGGGTAGAAAAAAGAAATTTTGTTTCTATTGTTTAAAGTACTGCTAGAATTGCAAAAAAACAGAGCAAACAAATTGAAAAGCTATCACCTGAAATATGGGCAATACGCAAATGTAAAACTAGGGTTGCAGCTATGGAGACCTGCTTTGGGATTATGAGACTAAGTCTCTGGCAAGAAGCAATGTGTAAGAGCCAGTTCTCAGATGTCTACATTAAACTAGGACCCATGTAGTCTGCTACAATGTCATAAGTGTCCATTCACTCCCTATCAGAGGCAAACCTACACTGGTTTTGGAAGAAATTTAGTATCTTAGCATTGCCACACATTTAGTACAATTTAGATATAGTTAAAATAACCATTTAAGCATACCTTATAAATGAGTTTCAGCAAAAACCATAGATCTTCAAAGACTCTACATTTTGGAATCATATAAAGAATAGAAAAAGCCAAATCTGATTATTTAAAAATATAGAATTAAAATAGCAAGCAAAAAGAGAATTGTGAGTTGGAGGATAGGAGTGAGGAAATAAATTAGAATAAAGGACAGAAAAGACAGCACCATGGAAATATGAAGTGAGCTTAGCAATCTAGAGGATAAGCAGGGAGATGGGAGGATTTGGGAGGAACATGCAATGAACTTCAAAGTTATCACTGATACTCTAGTTTTTACATTGACAAAATTGTTCACAAAGGTTCACTTTAATATTATCATAATATATTATTTAATTTGGAAAAACACAATATTCCCTTTCCTTCTATTTCCCTTTCTCTCTGGTTCTCTCTCTGTTTTAATTACCATAATAAAGCAAGGAGGCATAGACATGGTTTTTAAGGAATCTTAAGATTTTTTATTATTAGATGTATTCTTAGAATATATGTATAAGATAAATAAGGATGGGAATGATCATAAAATGTAAAAGTTAAGGCAAAAATGTAATTCTCTAGAGGATGGCTTAAGTCTTTTGATTTTTTTATCAATTTATTTCACAGTATTTATTGAGTACCTACGGTAGCCAGTGTTCTAATAGATAAGCTCCTAAGAAGATTAATTTCTATGAAAAAAAATACACTTGTAAAAATGGATGAATGAATAATGTATTCTAAGAGAGTAAGTGTTATAGAAAATAAATAATTTAACAACATGGGCATTGGGGGGTTGTATTCGTCTGCTTAGGCTGCCATAACAAAATGCTAAAGACCAGGTGGTTAAATAACAAATTTATTTCCCACAGTTTAGGAGGCTGGAAGTCTAAGATCAAGGGGCCAGCAAGGTGCATTGATTCTGAGGGCTCCTCCCTTGACTTATAGGCAGCTCCCACCTCATCATGTGCTCATATGTCATTCTGGAGCACATGCTGGCGGCAGGGTTGTGGGGAGTAAGAAAGAGAAAGTAAAAGTTCTTGGGTGTTTCTTCTTATAAGTTCACTGATTTTATCATGAGGATCATCCTCTTATAACCTCATCTAACCTTTATTACCTCCCAAAGACATCATCTCCAAATGTCATCACATTGGAGGGTAGCATTTCAACATCTGAATTTGGGGAGACATTAATAAATTCAGCCCATAATAGAGAGGGATATCAATAATGTTATTTTGGGAAAAATGAGTCATCTAGCTCTTTTAGGTTTAAACTAGATGTCAAATAATATAATTTCAATAGTATCAACAGTTGCTCTGCAGAAAACTCGTTTTCACTCTAATGTTTAAGGAATACATTTTTAAAATCGATTCCTTTATGTTCAGAATCCTTACTAGGCCAAATGACAGTATATTCTGTGAATGCTTTATCATATATATATATATATATATATATATACAATGACTCTATGTGTATGATGTGTATGATATATACATCCATTTTTCTTTGTTTTCATCTAAAATTAAGGGAGCAGATAAAATGCGGTATTAATATACATTTTTAATATTTTTTTTTTACCTCAGTACACTTCTGATTCTTACAAAGCTGTCATGACTAACTTGTGGTGAGCATAACATAATATATAGAGAAGCTTAATCACTAAGTTGTATACCTGAAACTAATGTAATATTGTGCGTCACCTACATTCAAATAAAAAATATTTGAAAAAATGATTTGCACATCTATTTACTAAAAATTACTAAATCATAAAGAGTTCCACGGAAATAGTGGTAGACTGAGATCCCATTGTAACAGATGCTCCCTATTTAAACAATGTTACTATACTCGCCATTGAAAAACTGCTTAAAGCATAGAATTTTGTTTTTCAGAAAATGATATTTTAAAAATTAAGAGAAATATTTGGCTAAGATAATGTTATTTATGTGGTTGTGTTATATTTTATACTTTTTTATTTCAAATTTCAGATTTGGTGTTCAGGTACCTTGGGTTTCAGGCCAGGAAAGGCCAAGTAGAGCTTCCTGCTTCTGAATGTGACTCAAACCCCTGGCAAGATAGAAGGTAAATGCCTATACTTTTAGATCAAGAAAAATAAGACAGAGAGCAAGACATAAAAAAAGTAGATGAAAGCTACTTGTCAGCATAAAGGAAGCTAAGAGTAGATTCACTTCCCCCTTGCCCACATATAACCAGCACAATTAGTTCTATGTCTGTATAAATGTATGTATGTATCTATATATCTATCCATCCATCCATCTAACTATTCCTGCCTGATAAGAACATTCCCCTTACGTTTAGAGAATCCAATGTTTGCAACAGAAAAACATCAGGGGGAAGAGGATATTTTAGGAGAGTTTCCTCTAATTTTTTAAATTTATGTGTAGTTGAAACAAGATTAATCTCTAAAAGAGCACTTATTTCTGTAGCACTATAAACAAATCGATTAGGTGAGCATATTATCATAATAAAGGACCTTCTATCACTTATTGGGCACTTGGTATGTACTAAATACATAATCACATATTTTAAATGCATTTTTACTTAATTTTCACAAAAAAATCAATGTGTAAATATTATTTTTCTCATTTTGAAGGTTATAAACAAAACAAGAATTGCAAGGATTAATTATAATCTCTGAGTTCACGTAGCTAATAGTAAACTGAAATTAAAATACACTTCTAAAAAGTAGAGTTTATTTTGGGGGACATTTGGGTTTACATAAAAATCAAGCAAAAACTTCCCTCTTACCCCTATTAACTTCTTGCATTGGAATGATACATTTGTTACAACTGATGAGCTAATATTAATACATCATTAACTAAAATCTATAGTTTACATTAGAATTCAGTTTGTTTTGTACATTTGTTGGGTCTTGACAAACATGTAATGACATATATCCAGCAGTATAATATCATACAGAATAGTTTTGCTGCCCTAAAATCCTGTGTGTTCCACCCATGCATCCCTCTCTCCCTCCCCTGAAACCTCTGGCAATCACTTAGAATCTTAGTGTCTCCACAGTTTTGTCTTTTCCAAAATGTCATATACTTGAAATCATGTAGAATGCAGCCTTTTCAGATTGACTCCTTTCACTTAGCAATATATAGTTAAGGTTCCTCCACGTATTTTCATTGGCTTCATAGTTCATTTCCTTTTTAGCAATGAGTAATATTCCATTGACTGGATGTACTACAATTTCCTTTCCCATTCATCTGCTAAAAGACACCTTAGTTGCTTCCAAACTTTGGCAATCATGGATAAAGCTGCTCTAAGCATCTATGTGCAGATTTTTGTGTGGACATGTTTTCAGTTCAGTTGGGAAAAAATAAAGGAGCACAATTGCTGGATCATAGAGTAAGAGTAGGTTTAATTGTGTAAGAAGCTGACAAACTGTCTTCTAAAGTGGTGGTCACATTTTGCATTCCCACCAGCAATGAATGAGAGTTCCTGTTTCTCTACATCCTCACCAGCATTTGGTGTTCTCAGTGTTTTGGATTTGGGCCATTCTAACAGATGTGATTCTCACTGTTTGTTTTAAATTGCAATTCCCTAATGACATAAGATGTTGAACATTTTTTCATATGCTTATTTTTCATCTTCTCTGGTAAGCTGTTTGTTCAGATCTTTTTTTTTTTTTTTTTTTTTTTTGTTCAGATCTTTTGCCTAACTTTTAATTGGGTTGCTTTTATTATTAAGTTTTAAGAATTCCCTAGAGTTTAAGTAACAGTTCTTTATGATATATATGTTTTGCAAATATTTTCTCTTAGATTCTGGCCTTATTCTTAATTGTCTTTTGCAGAGCAGACACTTTTTTTAAAAGTCCAAATTATTATTCTTTTTCTTTCATGATATGTGTTTTTAGTGTTACATCTAAGAAATCATCACCAAACAAAGGGTCACCAACATCTTCCCAGTATACTTTTAATGATTCAAATTATTAACAATGTAAATAGATTATTTCTGTCAATCATGAATTTTTAAATTTAATTTTATGCCATTTCTCTTTTAAGTTTGTATTATACATATTTAGACTAACTTGGGAAATTTGGGTGTGTATAAAAAGCTGTTGTAGATGATGTGAAAATATTTCAACTAAAATTTTGGAAACATTCCTACCAAAATATCAGGGAGAAGTGGTTTATATTGAAGGACTGAGTAAACACAAAATAATGGAGAGTCAAAAGCAGTATGTTAAGATATAATGATTTTCTTTCTTCTAGAGCTCTGTTTACCAATCTATATAAATTAGAGCTTTTCCTGACATCTTTCAATCTGGGGTGATAGTAGGAGGAATATCATCTTCCCAAGCTCTCCAGGCATGACGTGGCCTAGGTTAACTCTAAGTACATATCCGACAAGTATTTGAAGAATTAATCCAACATACATATTGAAGTTTTTGGATGTTCACAACTGTCTGTGATACTCTTACAATAAAAGGAAAAATAAATTAAAACTTTAGTCCCTACTATATCTTGTATATATGGTATAGATATTCCATTACCTTCCCCCAAATGAACAACTAAATACCAGTCAAAACTATGTTCACAGAAGCAGAAAAAGAGGTGATTAGTCATAGAGATGACTACTTATAAGGAGAAACTGAAATTTTGCCATAATGAGTATGCATTATTCAATTACCAAACTGTTCTGAATGAAATAAATAGCTGTGAGATAATTACATACTTGTGGTTTTGTAATACAGTTTGAAATGTCCTCCAGATTTTCAAACAATTTTCTCTGTAAGAATAGACTTATCTAGTGTTCAAGTCCAAAGCACTCTTCAAATATTACATGCTGTACCATTTAGAATTTATGTAACATTTAAGGATCTTACTGAGCTGGAAAATAGAAAGGTGCTCTTTTTTTTTTCCAATTAGTTCTTCACTCATTTTCCAGTCTAGTAGCAAAATAGTGCTCAGAAAATGAAAGTCAGTAAAAATGCTGTAGGCAGTCCTTAGTTTCCATTGGGAAGACAAGGTAGAAATACTTGATAAAGTTTATAAAGGTCTGAGGTGAGGCCATCTTAGTGTCAGAAGTAAAATATTTTTTTAAACTGGTTTGGCAACGTAACTGTAAATATCCTCTCTCCAGATTGAAAATATGTCAGATATGTGCATAAATTGATTTAAAAAGCACAATATTATGCAAATTTTTCTAAATTAAGTTCATGGTTCAGTGATCTAAGCACCCCACTAAAAATTTAAAAGATGTTCTAAGGAATTCAGAATCTAATTATATATCAGCAAATAACTGCTGGATAAGGGCTTAAACAAGTCAAATAATCTTTCTAGGACCTATATTTCTTTACAGTTCAATTTCTCTTCAAATATAGCAGTGCTCAGACAATAAAATAGAGTTTGGTGAACATCTTAAGGGCAATCCTAGGGAGTAGGAGAGTATGTGTCTCAAACAAAGCATCCTTTATTGGGATGGAGGTTAACTCTTTGCCCACTCTCCATTTTCACTGTAGTATAGCCATCTACTGCAGAGAACTGGGGAGCTCTCTTTTCCAGATCCAGAACATACTCCACTCGTGATATCAAGTCAATTCAAAACACACTTTGCATTACCTGCTACTGAGATACTGTGCCACTGCATAAGTTATTTTCTCTAAGCGAAATTATCATATTTTATAAGGCTGAATTAAACAGCGTCTCATAGATTGAAACAGTTAAAATAGCTAGGAAAATCGCTTAGTTTTCATTCATGGGGCAACCTGAATTAAATGAAGAGCAACAATTTAAAAGTCATATATTTTAATGTAATTTCTAGTCTTTGCATCTTTCTACACAGTTTTATATGGCAGTGTAGTTTTTTGTAAGTTGAAATAAACTGAAAAGACCTAATTGTTTTGTCTGTTTTAATTTGTTAAGAGAAGGGATTTTTGAAAACATAATTCAACTTAATTCTTATGACATAAAGATAAAGGTTTGTGAATAACAGTGATGCCAATTTCAAAAGCCTTTGTTCATCAATCCAGACCTCAAGTTCATATACCTGCATAATACCTATCCCCAAATAACAAGAGCAAAATGAAACCTTGTGCTCTGAAAAAAACCCTGAATTACCCTAGAATTCACTTTAAACTATCATCATCCAGTCTGAATTACTGTTTCCCACCACCTACTCTAAGGCTGAGATGGTTCACATATTGATCTTGGATGTATGTACACTGTTAATGATAGTGCTTAAATGTCATTGTGTGAATTAGCTAAGACTTATTAACAAGCATGTTTTCTGCCTATATGCAACAATTATATATGATACTATTAACAGTATCAATTAAGATAGATAAAGTAATAGCCTAATTGAATGCATGAGGAGTCTAATGGCTTTGCTTTTCCTGATAATGGATTGCACTCTATCCTCATGTACAATAAGCCAGACATAGGATCAATAGAATTTTATACTTAGAAAAACTACTAGCCTGAAGGATACCAATACCTAATTTAGGGCTCATTATACAAGTTTTTCTTTCACTAATGAAAAAATGCATAAAATTAAACAGTCATATCTGGAAATCAAAGTTTATGTCATTTCAGCCTAAAACACCAGGACATTCATTATTATTTTTTATTTCTATAAATGAGCAATTAATCTTATAGCTATAATACTCAGTTCAAAAAATTGTCTTTTTTTGTGTTTTGCTATTTATGACATTTTTGCATTATACAGAATGAACTTCGGCATGGGCAAGTCAGTATACCAACATTCCAATTGCATAACTCAATAAATCATGATAAAATTTGAGGAAAAATGTGAAGTTATTGTAACTTGCTTGAGCACTCCCTGAGTAAACTTATTTTGGTAGAGAAACTAATCTTTATTTTGCAGAGCTTTTGAGAATGATAGTGTCTCATATCAATCACTGCCTTGCATTTGAGTATAAAGCAGCCTTGGGAAGGCTTCAGGCTTCTAGGTATTTTCCAATATTCTTGATAGAAGCAATTCTGGGAAATCAGGAGGGATGACAAATGGAATTCAAGTAAGGTTTATGTCGGTAACCTACTCAGATGAAGCTAGAGTATTTTTTAATCAACTGTAGAGTGAATGAGCTTTGTCACAATCAAAGCTTTAACTAAAGCTTTATAAACTCATAAGCCTTACTTCTTATACTTCCTTCATCATCTAAATCAACAGAAGATACCAACCAGAATGGTAGCTATTTCATAGAAAAGAAAAATAATATACTTATTGTGAAAATATGTTATATTGCAGCAGTCATAGTCCACAAGTGCACAGAATAATGACATAGGAGTCTTCTGGTCTCCACAGTTGTGCGCTCATTTAGCAAACTATAATTTAAATTTAAATATTCATATTATGGTGGAATGTGGGGTAATAGGCCTAGTCAAACACAGGAGTAAAAATTGGTACATACTATCTGAACAGCAATTTGGTATGTACAGGTAAAATGTATGTAACTATTAACTAAGTAACTCAATGCTTTACTTTATGTGAATATTCACTACCCATGGGATTATGGGCTAGTATTTTATTTAAAAAGACGATCAGTCTACACCTATCATATCATAAGCATCTAGCGAGCAGATTTCGTAGGGGGTGCGGGCTGCGGTAGGGAGTGCTGGGCGGGGCGGGCGGGAGGCGGGCGTTCGGGCGTGCGGCCGGGCGGAGGAAGGGCGGCTTCGTCCGGTGCCGTGCGGCTTTCTCGGATGCTTGCTTTTGTTTCGCTTCTGTCTTTCTGCTTTCTTTTTTCTTTCTTTCTTTACTTTCTTTTCTTTCTTTCTTCTTTCTTTCTTTCTTTTTCTTTCTTTCTTTCTTTCTTTCTTTCTCTTCTCTTTCTTTCTTTCTTTCTTTCTTTCTTTCTTTCTTCTTTCTTTTCTTTTTCTTTCTATTTTAGAGACAGTGAGAGAGAGCACAAGCAGGGAGCAGGGAGAGGGAGAAAGAGATTCCCCACTGAGCAAGGAGCCTGTTGGCGGGGCTTCATTCCCGGATCCTGAGACCCTGACCTGATCCAAAGGCAAATGCTTAACTGACTGAACAATCTTGGTGCCCTTAGGCTAGTAATTTAATAAACACATATTCTTTTTTTTAATTTAAAGATTTTATTTATTTATTCATGAGATACACAGAAAGAGAGAGAGAGAAGAACAGACACAGGCAGAGGGAGAAGCAGGCTCCAAGCAGGGAGCCCAACATGGGACTCGATTCCGGGTCTCCAGGATCACACCCTGGGCTGAAGGCGGCGCTAAACCGCTGAGCCACCTGTGCTGTCCAATAAACACATATTCTTAATAAGAAAAAATAAACACATTCTTAAAAAGAAAAAATAACTAGTGTATATGTGCGTAATTATTCATAAGGTAGTTTAATTATCCATTTTTTTATAAACATTTGGAATTTTATTAAAAAAACAACAACAACAACATCACAACCATGAACATTGTTATAGTTAGAGGTCCTCTTGGTTCTCCACAATGATACTGAGCATGCTCACAAGGGGTTCCCATTGTTTAGACTTTAGCTAAACGACCATCTTTAAAAGAAGGGGAAAAAACTTGGCACACTACCATTTAACTTGTTTTAATGTTTCTTCACAAATGGTGAAAAATAGTAAAGTACAGACAAGGAATAATCATAATGTTGTGGCCAACATTATAAATATGGAATTATAAATTTATAACATTTTCTGGTTTAAAAAATAAATCTGGTAGTCAATGCAGCTCTGCGGGGTCTCTGCGTCTAGTAGAGCCGGTCTCTGCGCTCCTGACGGTGCTCGCCTTTATCCATTTTTCCAGGTCCTCCACGCCCGCCTCTTCTTCCTCCCATCTGTTCCATCAAAGTTCCAGGGGGCCCACCAGGCCTGCCTCGTCTTCCTCCGCCAAAGCCACGTCGGTCCATGCCCTGGCCACCACAGAAGCCCCCTCTGTCTCCACCGCGGCCACCTCTGAACATCCCGCCAGGACCACCGCGGTCCATGAGGCCACCTCTTCCTCCCCGCAGGCCACCAGGGCCGCCTCTGCCACGGTCACCGCCCGGGGGCGGGAAGGGTGGTGGAAGAAGCCTTCAGGCTTCGGGGCCTTACCCTGGTTGCATTCTGTTCTCCAGGCGAAGTTCTGGTTTCCACACCCCGGATTGGGGCACTGCCAGTCCCCAGCTCGGTGCTGGACGTTTCCTCCTCTGGATGGGTTCCCTCGGGAACCCCGGGGTCCTCTTGGGGGAAAGCTACCTCTGTCTCCTCCACGGCCTCCCATGCGACCCATGGGGCCCCCAGGACCTCCTGGACCGCCTGGACCTCCACGGAGTGGTGGTGGCATCCCTCTGCCCTCACCATACCAATTGCACTGTTGTCAGAGTCTTCATCTGGATCTACAGGTGGACCTAGATCAAGATCTGGTCCTTCATCCATGGGTCCACCAGGCTTATGGAAGCCACCTTGCTCTCCAGCGCCCATTCCACCACGTCCTCCTCCCCACCCACCTCTGCTCATGCCTCCACGATCAAATCCCCCTCTTCCCCTGCCCCGGTTATCAGGGCCACTCATGCTCTGGTTCTCTCCTGGTCTGGAAAATCCTCCAGAATCCTGCCCATAAACACCCATGCTACTGGGGTGGTCCTGTCGGAATGAACTCTGCTGCTTGTAGCTGCTGATCTGTTGGCTATATTGACTTGGAGCCTGGCTATAGGATCCAGTTTTGGGGGGGGATAACTAGTGGGCGGCTGCTGCCCATAGCTGCTTTGTTGACCATAGCTACTCTGCTGTCCATAGCTGCTCGGCTGCCCATAGGTGTTCTGCTGAGAGTAACTGCTCTGATCATAACTAGTCAGCTGTGTAGAGGAGTAGCTGGTAGGAGGATAAGATGGTGGTGCTGTGACTGGCTGCATGGAGTAGCTCCCAGGTACCTGGAGATAACTGTAGTTACTCTGTCTATATCCTAGGCTGGGCTGGTTGTAACCCCTGTGCTAGATTGAGGTTGACTAGTCTCAGCGGGTTTGTTACCATCCTGTGGTCTTGCAGGTGCGGTGGCTGCTGGCTGCTGCCCATAGGCTGGGTAAGCAAACTGAGTGCCATATGCAGACTGAGCTGCATAGGAGGCCTGGGTCGTAGTGACCATAGCAGTGGTGGTATCATAAGCACCAGTGCCGTACCCCTGGACAGGCTGACTGTATGCCTGGGGAGCACTTGGAGTAGTATAACCAGCGGGAGGCTGTCCATAAGAAGTTGCATAAGCGGTCTGCCCATAGGTCGCAGTGGTCTGAGCCTGGGTATAGCTGACATCAGTGGGCTGTCCATAGGTTCCATAACTCTGCTGCCCATAAGCCTGGGTGGTCTGTGCATATCCTTGAGTTGGTTGGGCGGTGTATGTACTGTAGCCCTGCCGGGCTGCAGCTTGGCTGTAGGTACTGTAATCCCTGAATGCCATTTTCTCTCCTTCCCTCTCGTTCCTAATTATCCATTTTCACACAAACTTAAAAAATTATTTTTTTCATCTAGTTATTACATTTTTGGTGGCATAGTTATCTTTAATTACCTAAAAAATCTTTGTCAACATGATTCTTCCCTGGGTTAGAGAATTTTAATTCGGAGATATTTGACCACTCTAAATTTTTTTTAAAAAACAGAAAATATATCCTTGCATATCAAAAATACTGTAATAACTATGATTATTTTGTTAAGTAATTTTTAATAAATCAAAACTTACAACATTAAGTTATATTAGTCATGTTCTTTTCATTAATGGTATCTCTTAGCCCTATATCATGTTTATTGAGGTTTTTATGGCACATGCAGCAAGCAGCCTAGAAGACTGTCTTTAATGGATGGATGACTAACATTTCTGAATCAAATCGATCAAGCAGGGTAAATTACAGGCCATATTTCACACAATTAACTCTTCGTAGAACTTGAAAGTCATCTCTATCACCCTAATGTGGAAGAAATGGTAATAATGTTTAGAATATAGTTTTTGTTTCTTGGCCTTTCATCTTTTATCACATATAGAGCTTTACCTGGCCATTGAGATTATCTGTCCTAATATTTCCAAATATAGTGAAGTCATTTTCTGAACTAGAATACATATTTGGAAGACTCTATTAACTAAGTCGACCTATTTGCTTTAAATTGTCACATTGGTAGGATAAAGCTTGAGTAATTTAATAGAAATTTTAAATAACAAATTTAATAGACACTTAATCTTGATAGAAAAAGAAGTCTCCTTATAAGAAAATATTTTATTGCAGAAGTCACAAGGACACAGGACAACACACAGTAGTGATAGAGGAGCAATTAAGATCCCCAATTATAGCACTTAAGCACACAGCACATAAATATAAAATGTTATTTTTACATATGATGTAGGAAAATTTTAGTATATGGCAAACAGTAAATAAAAATTACTAACTGTTCTACAATGCTAAAGGGTTCATGGGACTCCAGAAAGGTGAAGTAAAAACCTCAAAAAAATCCTTTCATGAATAAAAGCAATGAAAATTACAGCAAAAACTGTCAAAATCAACTTTTTCAGGACTTTGAAAATTAAAGATCTGTAACAATCTGAGGAATGTTTATTTAAGAAAAACAGTTTAATCTCAGTAAAAACCATAATTTTTGTTATTTTAATCTTCTCTAATTCTATATTTCTCTTACCAGCTCTGTGGTACCATTAAAAACCAAGACTTCCCAATTAGAGTAGCATTGAAATTTCGCTGTCAGGCAGCCCCTGAAGTGGGAAAACCAGTTTAGAACTCCACAAAAGTCTCTTTCTCAAAGAATGATCACTAACTGACCTGCCTGAAAAGCTCCACCTGCTGAAAAGCTCCATTCTCAGGGCTTGCTTTATTTGACCTGGTTTAGAGCTTGCTCTATGCAAATAGTCTTATCTAAAAGCATTTGTTTAAAACAGTAAGTGGCAATTGTTTAACATCACAGGTGCCTGAAGAATCTTTACCATTTGGGACTTTCAAGAAGGCAGATCAAAAAACTAGAAACAAGAATCAAATGTTCACAGGACCCTGAAAAGAAAAGGCAAATTGGTAATATCTACAAGGCCACCTGCATACAGAGGGTGATATACTTGTTCCAGAAAAACTTGGAAAGGCCTTTATTTCATATCTCTGGCCAGCCTTATTTCAAGGCAAACAGAAAATGAAGAATAATCCAGAAATGGAAACTCTCTACGGGTGTGTTCAAATCATTAAAAATATACAAACAGCCATTGGCAAAGCCTGGGAATCTTATCAGTTCAATATATTTATGGAAATCTTTGCCTAATAATTATATGACCACTACACTAATCAGGCAAAGACTTCAGGGGTCATACATGACAAACATTACAGAGTAGGAGAACTAGTCCAGAAGAGTCTCTAAAAAAAAAAAAAAAAATCAAGAATACTAATGGCGGGATGCCTGGGTGGCTCAGCAGTTGAGTGCCTGCCTTCTGCCCAGGGTGTGATCCTGGAGTCCTGGGTAGAGTCCCACATTGGGTTCCCTGCATGGAGCCTGCTTCTCTCTCTGCCTGTGTCTCTGTGCCCCTCCCCCTCTATCTCTCATGAATAAATAAATAAAATCTTAAAAAAAAAAAAGAATAGCAATGGCAATTCCTGGGGTGCTAACAGGAAGAGGAGGAGGAATTTGATTTTCAAAATTGCCACATTGCATTTCTAATATATGTATCCACTTAAGTAGTGTATAAAAGAACACTTACAAGTCAACAACAACAAAACAAAACCACCACAACAACAATCCATACAACTGAAGAAATAGGCAAAGGACATGAATAGACATTTCTCACATGCACAAAAAAGTTATAAAAGTAGCCAATAAGCACATGAAAAGAAGGTTAAGATTGTCAGCCATGAAAGAAACTCAAATTGAAGCCACAAGATACCTTTTACATGTATTAGAAAAAGTATAATAAAAAAAGACATAATAAAATGGATTGATGTCATATAGAGGTTTGAATTTTCTTGTATTGTTAACTGGGACATAAATGGGCACTTTCTCCCTATTTAGAAAATAGTTTGACAGTTCTTCAAAAAGCTAAATATGGTTATACAGTCAGCTACTCCATTATCAGCATTATTTATAATAGTCAAAAACTGGAAACAATGCATAGGTGCATCAATTGATGAAAAGATAAATAAAATGCATCATATCCATATAATGGAATATTATTTTAGACATGAAAAAGAAAGAATTGTATTAGAAATGAAATTTTAGTCATTAGGAGTGCCCATCAATATTGAGTCATTGCTATTCCCTTATCCTTTCAATAAACAGAGCTCAGAAATATATATAACGTGAGTGCATGTGTACATACACATATTTGTTTCTATTTTCTTTATAACTATACCTATAGCTATATATTGAAATCTATATGGTCAGACCAATATCTTAAATGCTAATCCAACACTATTGGTCTATTCCAATTTATTTTCTTTTCTAACTTGCAAATCTTTTATCCAACAGTGAGAAATCTGGCTCCTATTATTATCATTATTTTTACTTATTTGATCAATAGTTAAACCACTATTCCATAACTGGCAGCCATCTACTCTCCAACCCCAGCATAAAGGCATTTCTCACTTCATTTTTATTCCAACATTCTTTCCTGGGCCACTACTGTCTCTACCTTTCATACAAATGATCTCTTCATCCAAATCAGTCTTCAACCCAGCACACCATGCTGCTAACACCCCTCCCTACACATAGAGAACCTTTTCACTCTACACAGACTTCAATAAACTATTCAGAATTAAACATTCCAATGGTGCCGTCTTCCTCACTATACTGGTGTTGCCTTATCCTGTGTCTGGCCTCCAATGTCACCTTGCCCCAATCATTGCTCTCCTCACCCCATTTGGGCTTCAGTACCCTAGTGCAGGACTCCTACATTCCACACCGTACATAGATGCCATTCTCACACACCTTAGTCTCTGATTACACATAGTGGGTCACCTTCTGACTCAAATCTCCTTATCCTACTTTGTCTCTAAAATTTTCCTCCACATCCATTACTCCCCCTCCACCTCACTTCCTGAGTGACTAGTTTCCTCACTCTGTTCCAGTTAAGACAATTTCAATTGTCACCACATCTATCTCTCAGTCCTCTTGTATGATTTCTATCTTCCTTGGGCTCCTCAAAACAGACTGAATCTATATGGAAGAGGAGGAAAAGAAAGGTAAAGAGAGGAGAAAAAAAAAATGAGAAAGAGATTTAATTTCCACCACATAAAGGGAACATCTTATATTATTTATAAATATGTGTCATATTTAAAATATTTTATAATATTATGATATATAAATATACAATAGTTTATAGTGATATATAATAGTGAATATTTTTCCCATTTAAAGTCTATATATATTTCTCATTATTTTTCACAATTAGAAACACAAGGAAGTCAAATAATTATATCATTTTTAGAGCTTTAAATGTATTTTGCAAAATTATTTTCTTGAGCTCTTGTGATCATTTATATTGCACTGGCATTTATATTGCCTTCTCTTGACCTTTGGCTGGGGCTATATGTTTATTGTATACTATGAGAGATAAAATGTAGCATATTATTTTATTTGGTCATAGGTTATTAGGAGGATTTGCTTTTGTTTGTATGTGTAATATCATTGCATTTTTAGTCTTGTAAATATCTTGTGAATGTTCTTAAAGTATTTTTTCTATTTTGCTTTATTCTATTCTATCATTAATTTGTATGTGTTCCCTAAATAAGATAGACAGATAGATAATAGAAATCTTACATAGATAAAGATATAAGATTAAGATAGATGCTTATCATCATTATCAGGCTTTTGGTTATCAGGCTTTAATTTTGTAGGTAAACATTTAAAAGTAATTTATTTTATGATTTCTTTTTTTTATTTCTTTTTTTTAATAAATTTATTTTTTATTGGTGTGCAATTTGCCAACATATAGAATAACACCCAGTGCTCTATTTTATGATTTCTATCTGTGAGTTTGTATTTCTAAAGTCCTGTATCATGAAGACTTACATAAACAAAGACATTCATTTAATATTTTCTAATTCTTCAACCATTTATTTTTATGTATTTATTTATTTGTTTATTTTTTAAAAGATTTTACTTATTTCTTCATGATAGACAGAGAGAGAGAGAGAGAGAGAGAGAGAGAGGCAGAGACATAGGCAGAGGGAGAAGCAGGCTCCCTGTGGGGAGCTTAATGGGGGACTCAGTCTCAGGGCTCCAGGATCATGCCCTGAGCCAAGGCAGACACTCAACTGCTGAGCCACCCAGACGTCTCTTTAATCATTTATTTTAAAAAAATATAATTGTTAAATTGATCTAAAATTATGTTGACGATAGGCACAAGTTAAAAATCTAAATTATTTATTCATAGTGAATTTATAAAATAATGAATTATTCCAACTGCAAAACAGTGAGGCGTCTTTTTGTCTTTTAGATTTCCATTCATGTCCATCTCTATGCTAGTTTAATATGCTATCACATAATACATATTAATATCTTGTAGAAAAAGTCCACTTTCATGAATATATTCTTTAAAAATTTCTTATGCATCTGCTTTGCAGATGAATTTTACTATAATTTTGTCATTAAAATATTATACTCACACCTTGATTAGAATTGTGCTAAATATATACATTAATTTTTTGATCATATTAGCTTTCCATAGGACATTTAGTCAAATAAAAATTTATTTGTGGCCTTAGATTTTCCCTTTACCTTTATAATTCCTGCAGATTTCCTGTTAAATTTAACTCTTGTTTTATATTTTTGGGGGTTTTTTTGTTTGTTTTCTTTAAAAATAGAGTTCATTATCCCCCTTTACTTTTTACTGTTTTCTTTTTGTTGTTGTTGTTGTTTAATTTTTTTATTTATTTATGATAGTCACATCAGAGAGAGAGAGAGGCAGAGACACAGGCAGAGGGAGAAGCAGGCTCCATGCACTGGGAGCCCGACGTGGGACTCGATCCCGGGACTCCAGGATCGCGCCCTGGGCCAAAGGCAGGCGCCAAACCGCTGCGCCACCCAGGGATCCCCTTTTTACTGTTTTCTTAACATATCAGAAGAACATTGATTTTTGTGGATTCATCTGTTGCAAGCCATCTTCATAAATTCTAACAATTTTCATAATTTTTTCAGCCAAAATTCTGTTTATATTAAAGTGAAAATATAAGTTGGAATATATTGTTTTATTTTATTTGGTTACCTGCATTTAAAAAAAATTCTTGTTAATATAATAATATGTAGCTAAACTGTAGTTACAGTAAAAATTATCAAATCATATATATTATAGAATTGCATTCTGTATTTACTAAGGTCTGCAGGCTTGATCATCATTCCTATGGAGAAACCAAAAGAACCAAAAATTTGTTTCCAATAGTGTGTACTTAGTTGAAGAAACCTTAGAACCCCCTCCAAAGCCATGAGAACTAACTTGAAAGAGAAACTCATGTCAATAAGTAACCAGCTTTTATATTACATCTTAGGTACTTAAGGAAATTTGAGATATGGTAAGATATGCTCTCAAACTCACAAATATTTAAATTTTTATATTAAATACACATTAATCCAAACATCCAATAATCACCTCAACCTAACTATAAGGCCAATGAACACAACTAGGTAAAGTGAAAATTGCAGGGTTGTTAAATTCAAAACAAATAATACAAAATAAACCTACATTCATAAACACTCCAGTTTTGATAATTACTTTGTCTCCAATGTCTATTTTCAACTTCTGATCAGACAACATTTTAGTAATTCATAAAATAGATGAACTTGAAAAGGTCATTCAGTATTTCAGAGACACCAGTTTCCTCATTATTTTGGAGCAAACATTAGATAAAACTGTTAGAAAGCCTTTTTCTATAATTATGTTCAACATAATTATATGTTCAACATAATTATGCAATTATTGAGTTACAATTGGTCCCCAATCACTTTACCAACAATATCCTAGAATTATTTATTGATGTAATAACTAAGTACTTGGAGATGTTGTCTAAATATTTTTGATAATCTGCTAAATCCACTTTTTAAGGAAACTCAATATTAGTGAGAATTATAGTTCCTGAAAAGCACAAGTCACCAGTATAATTACATTTAAATAATATGTAAAAATTTGAAAAGAATTTTCAACTGTGTATTCATTCCAATGGATAGCATATATTCAAAATATTACATTTTAAAAATTGCATTTGCAAAACAAAATAATTTTCACTAGTTCATTGTCTTAGGTTCCTTGGATCTTAAGAAACACCACTTTGTGGGCCAATCATGAAATACAAATACATATATGGACCTGAAAATATATGAGTAATGTGTAGTTCCTATATAAAGGCTTTTGATATTTTATAATTGTGTCTGAAACTAAATACATATAGCAATTATGTCAATCAATTAAGTGTTACACATAATGTGGGAAGGCATAATTCAGTCTGTGGTATTGGAAAAGTTTTCACCAAGTAAGAGCTTCAAATCCAGGCCTGAAAGTATAGTGAATGACAAATCTTGATGGGGAACAAAGAATGAATTGGGACCCTTACAGGCTGAGCAATGATACCGATTCACAGAACATGAAAAAAAATTTAATTTATTTTTCATGGCCAATTCAACAGTGAATATAATGAGATTTTTCAAAATAATTGGGTCAGCCACTTCAAATGAATCCATTAATAAAATCATCCTTTAATGGATCTTCTTTAAGTTAACTGTTTTGTGAATTTTTTAGCCACAATTATTATTTTTTATTTTTATTTATTAAGATTTTTATTTTTTAAGATTTTATTTATTCATGAGAGACACACAGAGAGAGAGAGAGAGAGGCAGAGACACAGGCAGAGGGAGAAGCAAGTTCTCTGTGGGGAGTCCAATAAAGGACTTGATCATGACCCTGAGATCACACCCTGAGCCAAAGGCAGACTCTCAACCACTGAGCCACCCAGGCATCCCACAGCCATAATTTTAAAAATATATTTATTGTTTGGCAATGTTTTGCTAAGAGAATGTAATCTATTTATATAATACAGATTATTTGAAATGTATTAAGTTTTCCTTTGTGGATTGGTGCATAGTAAGATTTTGTAAATTGTTTGTTTTTGCTTGAAAAAAGGAATGCATATTATTTATTTCTTTAAAACAGTTCTTTCTCTCTTTATACATACACACATATATGCACACTTACATGTGTACATACACATATGCAGGTGTTCGTATGCATGTGCTATTCATGAATATATATTTGCATATGTATATAGGTCTATCATTTTATAAATTACAGTACTTTATATTCTTTATACATTATGCACATTATATATTAGTCCATTATGTATATGTACATATTTGCATATAGGTGTGATGTGCATGAATATATGTATTTATATACACATATATACAAATATTAAAATTAACAATTTAATAGGTGAACAATATAGTCCCTACATATATGTATGTATATATATATGAATGCACACATACACATAGGAAATACGATTACTCATATTTTAAATTATTTTTTCTTTAATTGAAAGCTTCTATGTTCTATTGTTTCACCAATTCTTTTAAATTGGTGTTTTAGAATTTTTATTATGTTTAAGTATTAGACAATCTTTCCTCAAAATTGTCATTTATCACTTCATGCACTTTGAGACCATATCAATAAGTACATACAAATGTATGGTCAGTATAGTTTCTTGTTGATTTTTTATAATATTATGTTATATTATAATATAATAATATTATGTTTTATAATATTATGTTCCTCCTTTTATATTTTGATCAATGCTTTTTTTTGACAAAAAATATTTTCTGCCTGATATCAACATTGCTACTACATCTTTTAAGACACAATTGTCGTAGACTTTGGTAAATATTTTTCAAGTTAGCTACAGTTTTCCTTACACTGCTTTGGAAAATTACACTGTTTCTACCTTTTTTCCACTACATTTTTCCTTACACTCCTAGTTAGCTCAAGAAATTCTACAATCTTAAAATACCCTGGAACACCAATCCACTTACTTTTACAATTATCATTTTTGTTTTCTCTTTTATCATATTTTCTTTTAAAAATATGTAAAATCAATAATGAAATTTCTCAATCTATTTCATCAATTTGTATACTTACTGTGTTTCTTGTATATCATGCCTTCCTTTTGTATTCAATACTTTTCTTTAGTAAGTAATAACTTTTAAAAGCCTCATTCCTAATGTATGTCAGTCCTGACTTCATAATTTATAGATAGTCTATTCTTCTTCAGACGTTTTTAAATTACCTTCTTTATGTTGGACATAAACATAAATGTGTTTTTATTAGGTTTTTTATTTCAAAATAGTTAACATACAGTGTTTATATCAGTTTCAGGTATACAATATAGTGATTCAAAAATTCCACAATTCACTTAGTGCTCATCACAACTGCACTCCTTAATCCCTTTCACCTATTTCACCCATCTTTCCACCAACCTTGCTAGGGAAACCACCAGTTTGTTCTCTATAGTTGAGTCTGTTTATTGGTTTTTCTCTGTCTCTGTTTTGTTTCCTTTGCTTATTTGTTTTGTTTCTTAAATTCCACATATGAAGAAATTCCTATAATATTTATCTTTCTCTCACTGATTTATTTATTTTTTCACTGATTTATTTATTTTTTCACTGATTTATTTAGCTTACACTCTCTAGCTCCATTTCTGTAATTGCAAATCAAAAGATCACATTCTTTTCTATGGATGAATAATATTCCATATTTGTATGGAATTGAGGTGAAATTAAGGTGCTCCTTAATTTCTCTTTCTTCTGCTACATTAATAGTATATAGAAATGCAACAGATTTCTGCACATTAGAGGCGCCTGGGTAGCTCAGTGGTTGAGTGTCTGCCTTTGGCTCAGATCATGATCCTTGGGTCCTGGGATCAAGTCCCACATTGGGCTCCCCACAGGAAACCTGCTCCTCCCTCTGCCTATGTTTCTGCCTCTCTCTGAGTATCTCTCATGCATAAATAAATAATATTCTTAAAAAAAAGATTTCTGCACATTGATTTTGTATCCTGCAACTTCACTGATTCTTTGATCAGTTCTAGAAGTTTTTTAGTAGAATATTTAGGCTTTTCTAAATACAGTATCATGTTATCTGTAAATAGTGAAAATTTCACTTACCAATTTGGATACTTTTTATTTCTTTTTATTATCTGATTACCATGGCTAGAATTTCTACTACTATATTGAATAAGGGAGATGAGAATCAGGGCACCTGGATGGCTCAGTTGGTTAGGTGCCCAACTCTTGATTTCAGCTAGGTCATGATTTCAGGGTTGTGAGATCAAGCCCTACATTGGGCTCCACATTGAGCGTGGAGCCTCCTTAAGATTCTTTCTCACTGTCTTCTTGTGTTCCTCATCACCTACTTGAATTCTCTCTATTTCACAAACACACACACACACAAACATATAAATGATGAGAGTGCTCATCCTTGTCTTGTTCCTGACCTTAGGGGAAAGCTTAGTGGACATCCTTGTCTTGTTCCTGACCTCAGATTTCCCTCACTGAGTAAGATGTTCACTGTGGGTTTTTCATATGATGGCTTTATTGCGTTGTGTTTCCTCTAAACATACTTTGTTTAAATTTTCATCATAAATGGATGTTGTGCTTTATCAAATGCTTTTTCTGCCTCTATTAAAATGACCATATGATTTTTATCTTTTCTTTTATTGATGTGATATAGCATATTGCTTGATTTGTTAATACTGAACCAACTACCTTTGTATCCTGGGAATAAATCCCACTTGACCATGGTTAAGGATTTATTTTAACATATTATTGGATTTGGTTTCCTAGTATTTTGTTGAGAATTTTTTTTACCTATATTCATCAGAGTTACTGGTCTATCATTTTCTTTCTTTCTGTTGCATTTATCTGGTTTTGGTATCAGGGTAATGTTGCCTTCATAGAATGAATTTGGAAGTTTTCCTTTCTCTTCTATTTTTTGGAATAGTTTAAGATGAATAGGTAGGTGTTAATTTTTCTTTAAATGTTTGATAAATTTGTTTATAAAGACATATGGTCCTGGATTTTTATTTATTGGAAGTTTTCTGATTACTGACACAATCTCCTTTTTTTTTTAAATTTTTTTTATTGGTGTTCAATTTACTAACATACAGAATAACCCCCAGTGCCCGTCACCCATTCACTCCCACCCCCCGACCTTCTCCCCTTCCACCACCCCTAGTTCATTTCCCAGAGTTAGCAGTCTTTACGTTCTGTCTCCCTTTCTGATATTTCCCACACATTTCTTCTCCCTTCCCTTATATTCCCTTTCACTATTATTTATATTCCCCAAATGAAGGAGAACATATAATGTTTGTCCTTCACCGACTGACTTACTTCACTCAGCATAATACCCTCCAGTTCCGTCCACGTTGAAGCAAATGGTGGGTATTTGTCATTTCTAATAGCTGAGTAATATTCCATTGTATACATAAACCACATCTTCTTTATCCAATCATCTTTCGTTGGACACCGAGGCTCCTTCCACAGTTTGTCTATTGTGGCCATTGCTGCTATAAACATCGGGGTGCAGGTGTCCCGGCGTTTCATTGCATTTGTATCTTTGGGGTAAATCCCCAACAGTGCAATTGCTGGGTCGTAGGGCAGGTATATATATATATTTTTTTGGGGGGCAGGTATATTTTTAACTGTTTGAGGAACCTCCACACAGTTTTCCAGAGTGGCTGCACCAGTTCACATTCCCACCAACAGTGTAAGAGGGTTCCCTTTTCTCCGCATCCTCTCCAACATTTGTGGTTTCCTGCCTTGTTAATTTTCCCCATTCTCACTAGTGTGAGGTGGTATCTCATTGTGGTTTTGATTTGTATTTCCCTGATGGCAAGTGATGCAGAGCATTTTCTCATATGCATGTTGGCCATGTCTATGTCTTCCTCTGTGAAATTTCTGTTCATGTCTTTTGCCCATTTCATGATTGGATTGTTTGTTTCTTTGGTGTTGAGTTTAATAAGTTCTTTATAGATTTTGGAAACTAGCCCTTTATCTGATATGTCATTTGCAAATATCTTCTCCCATTCTGTAGGTTGTCTTTGAGTTTTGTTGACTGTATCCTTTGCTGTGCAAAAGCTTCTTATCTTGATGAAGTCCCAATAGTTCATTTTTGCTTTTGTTTCTTTTGCCTTCGTGGATGTATCTTGCAAGAAGTTACTGTGGCCGAGTTCAAAAAGGGTGTTGCCTGTGTTCTTCTCTAGGATTTTGATGGAATCTTGTCTCACATTTAGATCTTTCATCCAGTTTGAGTTTATCTTTGTGTATGGTGAAAGAGAGTGGTCTAGTTTCATTCTTCTGCATGTGGAATGTCCAATTTTCCCAGCACCATTTATTGAAGAGACTGACACAATCTCCTTGCTGGTAATCAGTCTGTTAAAATTTTCTATTTATTCCTGCTTTACTTTTGGTAGGTAATGTGTTTCTAGAAATCTATCCATGCCTTCTAAGTTGTCCTATTTGTTGGCATGTACTTTTTCATAATACTCTCTTACAATTGTTTGCATTTCTATAGCATTGGTTGTTATTTCTCTTCTTTCATTCATGAATTTATTTTTTTGGGTCTTTTATTTTTCATAAGTCTGGCTGGAATCTTATCAATTTTGTTATTTTTTTAAGAACTGATTTCACTGTTCTGTTATACTGGTTTCTTGTTTGTCTAGTTGCTATATCATTTATTTCTGCTCTAATCCTTATTATTTCCTACTTTTTCTCATTTTAGTCTTCATTTGTTGTTCTTTTTCTTTATGCATGAGATTGGGTTATTTGAGATTACTCTTGCTTTTTGAGGTAGGCCTGTATTGTTATAATCTTCCCTTCTAAATATTTGTTACATGTCAAATATTTTGGACCTTGTGTTTTCATTTTTATTTGTTTCCATGGAATTTTTTTTCTTCTTTGATTTCTTGGTTAGCCCATTCATTGTTTAGCAGAATGTTTTTGTGGTCTTTCCATATTTTTTTTCTTGTGGTTGACTTCTAGTTTCATAGTGTTATGTCAGAAAAGATGCACCAAATGACTTCAAATCTTTCTGAATTTGTTGAGACTTGCTTTGTGGCTTAATATATGATCTATTTTAGAAAATGTTCCATGTACACTTGAAAAGAATGTGTATTATGATGTTTTAGGATGGAATATTCTGAATTTTATGTTAAATCCTTCTAGTCCACTGTGCTATTCAAAGCCATTGTTTCCTTGTTGATTTTCTGTTTGGATAAACTGTCCATCAGCGTAAGTGGGGTGTTCAAGTCCCTTGCTATTATTGTATTACTTTCAATTAATTCCTTTATGTTTGTTACCATTTTATATATTTAGGTGTTTCCATGCTGGATGTGTAAATATTTACAATTTTATATCTTCTTTATGGATTGTTCCCTTTATTATCATATAATGTCCTTCTTTGTCTCTTGTTACAGACTTTGTTCTCTTTTTTCTTTGCATATCTATTACTGGTTGTTGATTAGCCATTATCAATAGGTTTATATATAACATCTCAGCATCTTTGGTATATAGCAGTCTACAATAAATCGTTGGTTGCTTAAATTTGAACTCATTCTTTACTTCCTTCCTCTCTACCTTTTAGGTACTTGGTATTGTATATTACAACCTTTTATTTTTTGAATCCCTTTTACAGATACAATTATTTTTCATATTCTCATTTATATTCTTTCCTTTTTACTGAAAGAATTCCCTTTAATATTTCTTGTAGGGCTGGTTTAGTTTTTCTCTGAGAAACTCTATCTCTCCTATCCTGAATGAAAGCCTTGCTGGATAGAGTATCTTGGCTGCAGAGTTTTCCTTTCCAGCACTTTTAATATATATTGCCATTCTCTTCTGGCCTGCAAAGTTTCCGCTGAAAACTCCACTGATAACCTTATGAATTTTTCTCTGTACATAACTGTCTTTTCTCTTTATGCTTTTAAAATATTTAACACTACTTTTTGCCATTTTAATGAATATATGTGTTGGTGTGGGCCTCCTTGAGTTGACTATTCAGGGGTATCTCTCTGCCTCCCATATCTGACTACCTGTTTCCTTTCCTAAATTAAGGAAGTTTTCAGTTATTATTTCTTCAAATAAATTTCCTGCCCACTTTTCTCTCTTCTCTTCTTCTGAGATCCTTGATGTTATTATGCTTGATGGAGTCACTGAGTTTCCCTAAGACTATTCTCAATTTGCATATTTTTCCCTCTCTTTGCTCAGCTTGGTTACTTTCCATTACTCTGTGTTTCAGGTCATTAATTTGTTCATTTGCTTCCTCTACCCTCCTATTTATTCCATGAAGTACATTTTTAATTTCATTTATTGTGTTTTTCATCTTTTCTATCTCTTTGTTAAAGGTCTTACTGATGTCTTCAATTCTTCTCCAGTCCAGTGAGTATCTTTATGATTCTTACTTTAAATTCTCTATTAGGCATATTAATTACATATGTTTTGCTTAGGTCTCTTGCTGTGGTTTTGTCTTATTCTTTCATTTGGAACATATTTATCTGTCTCTTCATTTTGTCTAACTCTCCAAGTCTATCCCTGTGATCTAGGAAAATCATCTATGTCTCCTGCTTTTGTAGGTAGTGGCTCTATAAAGATGAGATCCCATACTACCCTCTAGTGCAGTGAGTGTTCCCTGTCCTCCAGGACTTGGAGCTTCAGGGAGTGATTCCTGTGTGTATTTTGTGTGCCCTGTTGTATTTTTGCCACTCTTCCCTTCAAACCAGCAGTCTACAGACATTCTGTATGCTTATTTTGGGCAATGTTTGGTCCTTGGCAGGTGTGGAGTGGGTTTTAACAACTACATGCTGCTACTCTACTTGCTAAATGAGACCTGGAGCTGCAGCTGCTAGGACCTGGATGGCCTAAGTGGATCTTCAAAGTGTATCTAGGTGAGGTATGTACTGCTAACAAGGTGTACCTCAGGCTTCTGCAGTGTTCATCACAGCTGCCAGGACCAAGACTGGCAAAAGGTGTAGGTAGGTAGTTATAGCACTGGCAAGTTCTGTGGCAACCTCCTGGAAAGGGGCCCCAAAGCACTGGTACTGAGGCTGAGAGGGGTAGATCTGTAGAAGCTGGAGGGGCAGAGCATGGTACAAGCAAGTTAGGTAGGGAAGTGTTGGCACTGTGCTGGTTCCCACAGGTGACTGTGTATTTAAGCTGATGCATAGGGTAGGGAAATAGTGCTTATCATCTCCTTTGTTCCTGGAAGGGTCTTTCTGAAATCACTATTTCTCTGGGACATGCTCTGTGATGAGTAAATCATTCTCCCTTCTGTGTACCACAATCCTTTTTAAAAATTCTGGTTCTACACTTTATCTGCTAGGACAGGTTTTTTTGTGCTGTCTCTCTAAGGTCAGGGATGTAAGTTCCTAACAACCTTAAAATTCCTAACAACCTCTCCCACTGATTTTTAGAATTCCAAGCCTTAAGTCTGACTGGCTGTAAGAAGTCAAGAAAGTCAGCCCTTCTCACTTTCAAAGCCAAATGTTATGGGGGTTTGTCTCCCCTGGGTGGGGTCTCTGATGTGATGATCTGTCTGTTCCTTGCTCTTCACTGCACTCTGGCTCCCTTTTGTCCATTGAAGGCCAAAGTCTGTTTAGGTCTCAAATCATATCTCTGCTTTTCCTCCCTTCTTCAGTGTGGCCTCTTCTCTGCCTTTGATTGTAGAGTTTATTCTGCCAGTCTTTGGGTCACTTTCTGGGTTACTTATGCTGATGTGGGTGTTATCTAGTTGTATTCCTGCCAGGAGGTGAGCTTACAGTCCTCATACTCTTCTGTGTTCCCCTACTGGATATCTTACAGTTTACTATAATTTCCTTTATATGATATTATTTTTTTATCTTGCTCTACCTAAGACTGAATTCTTATTCTTTTTATTTTAAAAAATTCTGGGGCACCTGGGTGATTCAGTCAGTTAAATGTCTGCCTTCAGCTTAGGTCATGATCCCAAGGTCCTGGGATCAAGTTCCACATTGAGCTCCCTATTTAGTAGAGAGTTTCTTCTCCTTCTGCCCCCACTCCATTGGTGATCTCTCTCTCATTCTCTCTTTTTTTCTCTCTCTCTTTCTCTCAAATAAAATCTTTTTAAAAAAGGAAAAAAGAGAAAATTCTTAGCAAGGTTTTCTGTTTGTTTGTATTATTTCTATGCTATCCATGGCAGTCTATTCTTTTGGAATTCCCAATTAAAGAACAGAAAGTTAATCAATTTCATGCCACTAAAGAGCGTGTAGACATTTGTCACATATGTTGATCAGTACTATCTTCTAGATTCACTATTTTGTCTTCTTTTTTTTTTAAGATTTATTTGAGAGAGAAAGGCAGACCAAGAGAGACAAACAGACAGCAGGGAGAGGGGCAGAGGGAAAGAAAGAAAGAGAATGATCAAACAGAATCCCTGCAGAGCATAGAGTCCAATGCAGGACTTGATCCTAGGACTGTGAAATCATGACCTGAGCTGAAATCAAAATCAGCTGCTTAACTGAGCCACCCAGGTACTCCTCACTATTTTGTTTCTTAATGTGTAAATTATAGAGTTCATACGATCTATTGAATTTTTGTTTATGATTATACCTTTTGTTTCCAAAACAGCTGATCACTTTTTCTTCACATATGCCTGAAATTGTTTTATTTCTCCCTGCTTTAACTTTATAATATTTTAAAAACGTATATCTTTTCGTTTGTAATTATGGCATGTCTCTCATATTCTTATATCTTTAAAAGCAAGTTTTTAAAGGTAAATTTGGCTTGGAAAAAAAACTATGTTTCCTTTTTAAAAATTTACTGACTATTATTGACTTCATTATTATGAATATTTTGAAATGCAAGCCTTATTGTAGGGTTTTGTGGGTTAAAAAAAACCTCAATTTTTGCCTTCGTAGTTCTTCTTTCTCTTTAACTTTTATAGATGGAAATGTGATATATTGTTTCAGAGTTTGAGCAGTCCCTAGAAGCCAGATTATTTCTCTATATATAGTTTCTCTAGACTTTCATGAGTAGCTCAACAACCATTAGGGATCCATTTAATGATTGCAGAAGATTTGGCATTAAGTCATTCTATGTTTCTAGGTCTGTGCTAGTACTTTTGTCTTCTTTTCCCCAAATATTTTAAAATTTCTTTCCCAAATACCTCCTGCTCTAGAATCAAAATCAAGCATGCCCACAGCTTCAAGCTTTGTTCACTCATCATTTCTGGCTTGTGCCTATTCCACTGAGCTATTGGGTTTTGTTTTTAGACTAGAGATGCTTTTATCCCTCTCTTTTCATGCTCTTTTTCTGAAGAATAGAAGGTTTTCAAGTATGAACTTACCTCTATCTCGTAAGTTTAGAAGAGGTAATTTTATTGCTAGAAATAGAATTTTATTGCTGCAAATAATTGCTCCTCCTCCAATTCTGATTTACAGTACATAATACTCATCTTCTTTTCCCTCAACCACACTGGTTAAGTTGTCACAACCTCTTTACTTGTTTGTTTGTTTTTTTCTTAATCTCTCATATTCTCTAATGTTAGAGTGCCCCATCTCAGACTCTAGACCTCTAGACTCTAGACCTCAGACTCTAGACCTATTATCTTTTCTTTTGTACTCACTCCTGTAATTTCTTCTAGCCACATGGTTGTATAAATGTCATTTATATTTATCCATAGCTCAAAATTCTAAGCTTGAATTTCCTTTAAATTCTAAACGTGAATACCACATGCCTACCCAACATCACCACTGAGATATTTAATAGGTATCCCAAACTTAACATGTATAAAAACAAGCTTCTGAACATCTGAAAAATCACCTAATTTAACATCTTTATAAAGCTTGAAAAGGTTGCTTCTCATGACCATTATCTCAGGAAATTCAGGTAGTCTTGCTGTATGAAAATAATGTAAACAAAGACAAAGAAGATAAGGAAGTCATGACAAGTAGAATACTACACATAAGAATGTAAAACAAAAATTCTCTGAATTCATTGGATGATGGTTAAGGGAAATTGAGTGTGCTAATTATATAGCAATGCCAAAGAAAAACTGTAAAGGTTGAAATATGATGTCTAAAATACAACATCTCAATTCAATATTTTTCACCAGAAAAAATAAGAAGCAAAAAATTACTGATATGATGGGATATTTTGAGAAATTTACAATTATATTAGAGAATGTATAGAAGAATTAGCACCATGAACAATTAAAAGTATATAAATGAAACAAAGTAAATTATTAATACTAGACAAAAGTAGTTACATGAAAGATATGTAATAATAATTGCCTTTCAAATAAACATATTTTCACATGGCCAAATTAATAAAAACCAGGAATACCAATTTAACCAAAACTGAATACAATTTTATCTGAAAGATAGACCAAGGGGCCTGTAAGTTCTTAGAGTAGGCAGAGGAGGAATATGAAGAGTGTTAACTCATTATCTACCAAAAATAGGATGGCAACAGAAAATGTCTAGCATGGATTATGAAATAAGTATCATTAGAAATATAGAGTTAATTAGCCAAAGAAACTGCTAAAATGATTACAATCTGATATTGTTGAATAGGACTCCCACAGCAAGGAAAGGAATTGGGTAACTGAATTCTTCTTAAATTATAAATCTTTTAATATGATTTGACTTATGAATCCATTTGATTTGATATAAACAAAGCATTTTTAAAATAAATAACTACATTATTAAAATAAGCTTTGTCATTTAGAATAAAGAAATGGTCAAGCACTGTTTCATTAAAAAGATAAGCAAAATTGATAAACCATTAGTTGGATTCACCAAGAAAAAAAAAAAGACTCAAATAATGAAATCTAAAATAGAAGATGTTGTAACTGATACAACATATATATATTATATTATATTATTATATATATATATAAACATCAGAAACTATTATGAACAATCATATGCCAAAAAACTAGACAACTTGGAAGAAATGGGTAAACTCCTAAAAACATACAATCTACCAAGACTGAATCATAAAGAAATAGAAAATCTGTTCAGACTGATTATTATTAAGGATATTGAATTAGTAATCAGGAATCTCCCAGGAAACAAAAGTCCAGGAACAAACATCTTCACTGTTGAATTCTACCAAATATTCAAAGAATAATTAATTACTAATCCTCAAACTCTTCAAAAAAAAAAATGGAAAAGGAGTGAATATTTCCAAACTCATTTTACAAGGCCAGAATTACCATGATACCAAAACCAGACAAGGATACCGGAAGAGAAGAAAATTAAGGGTTGATATCCCTGATGAACATAGATGCAAAAATCCTCAACAAAAAATAAGCAAACTGAATTCAATAATACATTAAAAAGATCATACACTATGATTATTATCAAATGGGATTTATCAAAAAGATGCAAGGATGGTTCAACAACTGCAAATCAATCATTGTGATATGTCACATTAATAAATGAAGGATAAAAATCATACAATCATCTCATTAGACACAGAAAAAAATATCTGACAAAATTCAGCATCCATTTATGGCAAAAATTCTTTTTTTTTCTTTTTTTTTTTTTAAGATTTATTTATTTATTCAGAGAGAGAGAGAGAGAGAGAGAGAGAGAAGCAGAGACACAGGCAGAGGAACAAGCAGGCTCCATGGAGGAAGCCTGACGCGGGACTCGATCCTGGGCCTCCAGGATCACACCCTGGGACGCGGGCAGCGCTAAACCGCTGCGCCACCAGGGCTGCCCTATGGCAAAAATTCTAAACAAAATGAGTACAGAGGGAACATATCACAATATACTAAAGGTTATATGATAATCACACAACTAACATTATGTTCCAACTAAAAAGTTGAAAGTTTTCTTCTAAGATCAGGAATAAGACAAGTATACTCACTATTGTCACTCTTATTCAATATAGAATTGGAAGTCTTAGCTAGAGCAATTAAGAAGAAAAAGGAAAAAGGTACCCAAATTGAAAAGGAAGTAAAATTGTCACCATTTGCAGATGGCATACTATATAGAAAACCCTTATGACTTATCATAAAACTACTAAAACTAATAAATAAATTTAGTAAAGTTGCAGGATACAAAATCAATATAAAAATTACTACATTCTATGTAATTTCTAATTTCTCAGACAGAAATTAACAAAACAGTTCCATTTATAATTGCCTCAAAAACAATAAAATACTTAGGAATAAATTCGATCAAAGAGGTAAAAGACCTATATACTGAGAACAGTAATATATTGATAAAATAAACTGAAGAAACACAAATAAATGAAAAGATATCCCTTGCTCATAGGATTAGAGGATTGGAAGAATTATTGTTAATTTGCCCACATTGACCAAAGAAATTTATAGATTCAATGTAATCCCTATCAAAGTTCCGATGACTTTTTTTTTCACAGAAATAGAGTAATAATAAATCTGAATGGATCCATAAAAGACTGAATAGCCAAAAGAATATAGAAAGAAAAATAAAGCAGACGGCATCATCCTCATTAATTTTGCACCACATTACAAAGCTAAAGTAATCAAAACAGCATAGTATTAGGGCAAAAAACTCACACAGACCAATGGAACAGAATAGAGATCCCAGAAATAAACCCACACATATATAGTCAATTAATTTATGGCATAGCAGCCAAGATATATAATGGCTATTATGGAAAAGACAAATAAAAAATGTTGGCAAGGATGCGGAGAAAAATTTTTGTGCACTGTCAGTGAGAATGTGAATTAGTACAGCTACTATGGAAAACAGTATGGAGGTTCCTCAAAAAATTAAAAAAGAACTATCTTATAATACAGCAGTTTCAGTTCTTGGTACTTATCTGAGGAAACTAAAACACTAACTAAAAAAGACATATGCACCCCCATGTTCACTGTAGCATTATTTATAACAGCCAAGATATGGAAACAATCTAAATGTCCATTAAAGGATGAATTTGGCATTTATCAATGGATGTATGTATGTGGAATATGTGTATGGAATATTATTCAGCCATAAAAAATAATAATACCTTGCAACTTGGTCAAGGACATGGATGGTTCTTGAGGACATTTTTCTAGGTGAGATAAGACAGAAAAAGATAAATATCCTATGATCTCACTTACAGATGGAATCTAAAAACAAAAACAAAAGCAACCAAAAAATAAACAAAAATAAACTCACAGAGTTTGGTGACTGCCAGGGGTCAGGGGAAAGGGAATGAATAAAATGAGTGAAGGAGGTTAAAAGGTACAAACTTTCAGTCATAAAATAAGTCACAGGGATATAATGCACAGCATGATGACTATAGTTAATAACACTGATTCACATATTTCAAAGTTGCTAAGAAAGTAAAAAATATCCTCATCAGAAGAAAAAAATTATAAGTATGGTAGTGATGGTAGTAACAGATGTTAACTAGATTTATTGTGATGATCATTTTGTAACACTTATACAAATATCATATTATTATGTTGTACACCCAAAACTAATTATAATGTTATATTTCAATTTAAATAATGAATATGAGTAGAAATTAACTGAATGATAAATAATATATTTATTAGATATTAGAAGACTGGAATTTGAGAAACTAAAAGTAGTTTTCATAAAGACCTAATTTTGCTCCCTCCTAAATCACTAGGCAAAACTACAACATTGAATTACCTTAAAAAGGCATAAATGTAAAAAAATACAGAGCAAATAGGAGAATAAGAAAAATAAATCATGAGGTCTGGTAAACAGATGGATGAAGCAGAACCAATAAATTTAAATCCTAGGATAAAAACTAGTCTGATTTTTACATCTGAGAATTTAAAGCTTATAGGATATGATAGGGAAGAAGATATAACTGATTCAAAATGGAAAGTTTAAAAAAAGAAAAAACCCTATCTTAAGAAGCAACTAGATTTCTCAATCCTCTCCCATGGTATATAGATGGACAACTACCATTGAAATCTTCAACAGAAAACTGGAGATTTATTATTAGAGGAACATAAAACAATTTCTGTGGGCTGAGAACGGAATACAGCCTCCCAGCCCCAGTCCCAGTGGCTCTGGGGAAACACCACAGACATATAAGTGAAACGTGGGATGCTGAGCTCTTCATCTTTCCCCCAACTCTTCTAAAACTTCAAGAGAAAACATTAGTAATAAAGTTAATCACCCAATAAGTATCACCAGCTTTCTAAAAGAAACTTCAGCATAAAAAGATAAAGACCAAAAGAAAAAAGAGTGGAGAAGTGAATATTCAAGAAGAAAAGTAAACCTCCCCACCTCTCTCTACCCCACAAAAAAGCTATCATGAAGAAAAGTATACCTCCTCAACTCTTCCCACCTCACAAAAGACTACCGTTAATATTAGGTGAGACATATTAGGTGAGCTGTAATTAGCAGCTATCAAATTACGGAATGTTTTAAATAATAACAAAACTAACAGATTTTGAAAAAAAAATGTAATAGAAACAAACAAACATATAAAGATCAGAAACACAGTTCAGGAAATCTCACAGAATGTAGAACATATTGATAGGGATAAAAAACAAAATAGGAGACAAATGTCAAGAAATTTATAGTTTAGTTCATTTGAAGTAGGTCAGAAAGACCCAAGAGAAGCTTATTTAAGAAACTGATGGAACAATTGATATGAATCAATGTGTCAAAAAAAAACTTTAGACAAATAGGAGATTTTAAAGTTGAAATAGTGGTACAAATCTAAGAAATGTAAAAACAAGACAAATTAAACTTAATAAAAGCAAAAAAAAAGTGTAACTGTATACTCCATCCCTGAAAATATCATATTTTAATGTGATATAAAGTAATATAAATTTGGTGACACGTGGATGGCTCAGTGGCTGAGTGTCTGCCTTTGGTTCAGCTTGTGATCCCAGGGGCCTGGGATTGAGTCCCACATTGGGTTCTCTGCATGGAATCTGCTTCTCCCTCTGCCAAAGTCTCTGCTTCTCTCTTTATGTGTGTCTCTCATGAATAAATAAATAAAATCTTTAAAAAATAAAATACGTTAAGTAATACAAACTTTAAACACAATCTTATTTGAAGAATGGATGAATAGATGGATTAATGAAAGGGAGGTGGGGAGTAGGAGGTAAGAAAAATGTAGAGGGACTTGTCAAGAGGAAAGAGAATTAAATCCTCATATTCCAAAGTTGAAACTGAGCAAATTATAAGTAAAAATGAAAAATCAAGACTAACAATAAATATATAAAGGAAAGAAATAAAAACAGAGAGTTATTCCTTTTGAGAAAGGTAAAAGGAAATAGGAAAATGGAAAATACCATTTGTCCTAAAACACTTGCAATGTTAATCAAATCTTTAAATCACATCCAAGCCTAACTTTATTTTAAAATTTAAAATTATAAAGTTTAAAACCCTGGGGTACTATTTCAAATGATAATGTCAAATTTTCACAGCATCTTTGTATTTTATAATGTTTTATAGAATATATTCCATTTTAACATATGGATAGTTTTATGATTTTAATTTTAATTACAAAGACCATCTTATTCAGAGTTCCAGATTGAAAGTATTTTTTTTTTCTGTTTGTGAAAAGATAGTTTTTTTTAAGTCAGAATGTAAGTCCGTAATATCACTAAATATATGGCTGTCTTCTATGGACTTTTTCTTGAGGGAGGTGGAGAGGTTATCAAGGCTATCTTCATAAAGGAAGCAGTGCATTGATTGGTACATTTTTCTCTACATTTTAATATAACATATATAATTTTTTCAATATATCTTATTTTTTTCTGTCCATATATATGTAGATAGCCAATTTTTTGAAAAAGACTTTATTTGACAGAGAGAGAGAAAGCACAAGCAGGGGAAGTGGCAGAGGGAAAGGGAGAAGCAGTCTCTGCTGAGCAGGGCACCTGACACAGGGCCAGATCCTAGGACTCTGAGATCATGACCTAAGTGGAAGACAGACACTTAACCAACTGAACCACCCAGTTGCTCCAATAGCCAATGTTTTAAATCCCTGAAATTAAAAATATTCGTCTCTCACCAGTATATCTTTAAGTGATTGCCTATCTTTTAGTATTTTCCCTGTACTGTTTATTAATCCCTTTGACTCTGCAGATTCAGATTTCATTTTGGTTCAGGAAATGTTCTTTTACATTAATTCTCACATCCTCAGATTTTAACTAAATTATCTTAATCTCAAAGAATCTTTTCTTATCTACCCTGCAAATTATGTTCTCACTCAAGCCCATATCTCAGCTCATTCCATAATTTCCTATCTCAGTCTGTTCTTAAATGTTTCCTTTGTAGCACAGCCATGGACATGTTCATTGGTACTCTTCATCTGTTCATAGAAGGTATTACTTTATATCATGTCCAGAATTATGATTTTTTTATAGAACTAGATATTTTATTTCTAGTGTAACTTGTGTTTAGGACTCAAATAGTCATAGAATATTTAATTTCCTTTGAATTTTCATCCTGGCCAAGAGGACATATTTTTCTGCTGAGTACATTATAAAGAGAGTGGAAAACACAAAAATTGTTATGATTATATCTCATAGGTTCCAATTTTTTAAAGATTTTATTTTATTTAAGATGTTATTTATTTATTCATGAAAGACAGAGAGAGAGAGGCAGAGACATAGGCAAAGGGAGAAGCAGGCGACAGGAAGCAGGAGACAAAAAATTGCAACTTTGGATATTGTACTACCATAGTATCAAAATTCGGCAATAATTTAGCAAATAACAGCAAATTGAGTTTTATCTATTAATGTTATAAAAAAGTGAAAAAAGTCACAGGGTTTGAATTAATGCATGAATAACAAGGATGAGTCTGTCAAGAAACAAAAAATAAGAACAAATATTTGTGTGAATCTCCAAATATATTCGGTACTAGCACCAAAAACTGTTCTTGTAAATTGCCCTTTGAGAGCAGCAAGTAAATACTATCATTATATTTCAGTATTAATAAAAACATGTATGTTATTGAAGCAGATAGAATCTTGGTACAAATGATTGCCAAAAATTTTTATACTTTGGATTCAAATATAAGAATTAAACGCTAGTATAACTTTTCATTATTGCATAATTACATAGTTCTTGACATTTTAATTTTAATCATGGAATCAAGCACATGTAAACAGTAGACTTTCTATATCCTAGTAACTTCAGAGAATTCCTTTTTAGACTGTCTTTTAAATGAAAAACCTGGGAATAGATTAGAATGTATACATTTTAGAAAAATATTTGATAAAATATTGACATGTCTGTAGGTGGCATGACACTTTCCAGTGAACTATGACAGCTAGAGAGCATCATCAATGCCGTTTGCATTCAGCTGTTTCATATGGCATAAATTCTCCACCAAATGGAATAAATTTATCAATTTTTGCAGGTTGTGAATTATAGATTCTGTTTAAGAATGTTTTAGGCACGCAAACTAAATAAAGAAGTGAGCTGACAGTTGAAAACTACTCATTTTATCATTTCTAAAATACTTGATAAGCATTCCAACTTAGTAATTAAATTACTGAATTTAGTATGTCAGAGATAACAATATGGAAGGGTAGCTTTTATAATATTCCTTTTTATGATATGTAAAATCTTAATAAATCCAATTTTATATTATATATTTAAGAGGTCATTCCCCATACTTTTTGTTGTCTGGCTAAATTATGATAGGAAAATATTGTATTATCAATTTTCAGCATTTTTTTCCACCAAATCCTGTGTCATGACAGAATACTTTTTTTCCCCAAGAAAATCCTTTCTCCACTCATTTCATAAAAATAAATAAAACAAAAACAAAAACAAATGAACTTGTAGCTGCTAGACATACCTCTACATAGCTAAACAATGAATTATCAATTCTAACCCTTCTTAAAATTAGAAATGGTGAATAAATCTTTGCTAATTGAATGTAAACCAAGGTGATTTCTGTCTCTTCCATGTCTGGATGTTATAAAAAGAATATATCAATCTCATACTTGCTTTCCACTCCTTGCCAGTGGAACTCAGACATGGCAGTGACCCAACTTCAACCACCCAAATAACAGTAGTGCCCTAGTACAAGGTTTGGCGAACTGCAGCCTACAGGTCAAATCTTTCTTTCTATCTGTTTTTTAAAAACATTTTATTGAAACACAGCCATGACCAATCATGATACAGTCTATGGCTGCTTTTGCACCACAACAGCTGAGTTGAATAGCTGCACCAGATACCATATACCTTGTAAAGCCCAAAATGTCTACATTTTGTCTCTTTACAGAAAACATTTTCAGACCCCTGTCCTAGAGAATAGAACAACATTATGGAAACAAACAGCCTGGGTTCCTGGAAGAGCACAGCGATTGAGCAGAACTGCACAATAGTCTTGTACTCTTCCCTCCAGGAATGTTATATGATAAATTTATTTTTTTCCTACACTAAGCCACTCTAGGAAGGATATAAACATTGAAAAGGAAATACATAATAGAAGTCATCAAAATATAAGCCTAAATATCTAATCAACAGTGTCCTAACTCTACAACATGACTCTACTTCTTTCTGGGGAATTTTCCTCTTTCAAATAAATATCATAGAGACAAACATACTATTTTACAAATTAGAATAAAGTATACTGCTGGATTTTTACAATAGAAATTTTCCTTGAATTTATAATTTATATGAAGATAATATAGCTAACTAGAGTTGTGATATGAGTATTATGTGTTCATGATCCAGATATACAGACTTTATACAATCATAAAAATTTTTACAAAAGTCTACTTACATGCTAGGCATGTTTTTTGCTTATTTGTGAACAATATAATCTCTCATTAAATTAAGCAAAAATAATTTATCAGTACTAATTTAGACAATTCACGAGGAAGAAACAGGCAAAGAAAGTTAGCAGGAGGAAAAGAAGCTGAATAGCCAGAGATAGGACCAATTATCACTCGCTTTACTTTTCTGGTGAAGGTATTAGCTGCTAACCTTAACACCAGATTGCACTTATAACACAGGCACTGTTCAAAATGGACACTAGATGCTATTAGCAATCATGCTACTGTTCCGCATGAAAACTGCATGTTGCTGCTTCCACTAGTGGCAACATTTAGCCACGAATGCATTTTTCATAGTTTCTGCTTCTTTGCATCACTAAATCCTGCACTCAAGATAGAGGTAAGGATCTCTGAGGATAAGTAATTTTGTGTAATCTAACTGAGAGAGGCCACTAGGAAAGCAAATATCTAGTCATTTTTGGTTTCCTTTCATTAGAGTCAAATTCTCTCCTTGTATATATAGAGATTCCCTCAATAAAATGAGGCATATATTGGGAAGCCAAAAAGAAAAAAAAAAACATGTCCTAAGTATCCAGACTTTGGTTTCACAATGTCAATACAAACTTTCCTCCTATTATTTCACTCCCCTCAACTATATTCTCACTAACATAATTCAATTATCCTCAAGCAATACAAAGTGTACCTCAAGGCTAATTTATTCCACATTCATCTCCAGGCCCAGTATCTCTGGGTGATGGCCATTCCTTCTTTAGTTCCCTCCAATCAAACATGAAATAAAAATAAAGTAAAATAAAATAAAATAAAATAAAATAAAATAAAATAAAAATTAAATAAAAATAAAAATGCTCTACATAGATATATATCTAAGAGATATATGTGTGTAATACATATATGAACCATCTATATTATATATAATATGTATGATAATGTAGTAAATATATATATATATATATATATATATATATATATATATATATATATGATACAAAAAGAAAGAGATGCTGGTATAGGACCAAGCACATGGGTCTCATGTCATTTTTCCTACTGCTCCTGAGGCATGGTACTTGTGATTTCTCTCTTATGCATTACTTTTTTATTTTCAACTATCTCTTTAGTGAAATGAATTTTTCAGCCTGAGACACCTAAAGCTTTGTCCCATGGGCTCTAAGCTATGGGTGACCTGAACATAAAGTTATATTGCTGGCCTTAAACTATATAGCCAGTGCCAAATGGTCCTATGTATATAGTTTAGATTCCCCTAACTTGGGATGCCTGGGTGGCTCAGAGGTTAAGCATCTGCCTTTGGCTCAGGGCATGGTCCCAGAGTCCCAGGTTCGGTCTCCTTGCATGGAGCCTACTTCTCCCTCTGCCTCTCTGTCTGTGTCTCTCATGAATAAGTAAATAAAATCTTAAAAAAAAAAAAAAAAAAGATTTCCCTAACTTTATGCCAGTGTGTTAGTTAATGAAGGGAATACTCTGGGTTCTCATTCCCTACTCTTTCTTTTCTTTTCACAGCAGTTATCTTCTTCACTATCCTCCAGCAGACACTACAACTCCCTGTTTATTTTGAAAAGAGATTATTAATTATAATTAAATGATCTGTCCCACTTTGACATCTTGAAGGCAAGATGTGTATTTTGGTACTGAGAAAAATCATCTCATATGCAGATCACTGATCTGAGCATATTTTGAATCATGCTTGGTTTGGCATCTCTTTTTCTTTAAGGCTAGGTGCTTTTGGGTAATAGATTATACATAGCAACACCAACAAATATCTTTAATGATTCCTTCATTTGCTCTAAAAGAAAATCCTGAATATGAAGCAGTATGGATGGGCTACCATGACATAACCAAAGGCAATCAATGCAACCACAGAGGCTTTCAATAATTGCAGAAAAGAAGGCAGGCATGGATAGCAAAATTAAATTCAGAATAAAATAATATTTTCCTGAGGAACATCACTGCCCACTTTGTAACAGAAAAGGTTCCAATGTAATCAACTGTCTTAGAAAACAGGCTAGTCACATGCTGTAAAGTGCCAGATTGGGCTCATGACTGTTTCTACTGGAGGGAGATCAGTTCGTATGAGGAAAGGAACTTGTTGAGAAGTGGAATATGTTGTTGAGGTTCTGTAGTAACTGCCATCTTGCCATTAAATCCAGTCATGTATGAATTCTACTTATACTCCTTTCCTGATTTTTCTATCTAAAATACCACCTGTCACCATTTAATATCTATCCCCCTACCCTGGCAGTGCACATAGCATTATCTGACATAATATTATATATTTAGGTTCTCTATTTTATTCACTAAATCTTAAGTCAAGAATTTTGCCCAATATGTTTATTTCTATATCCCCAGCACCTAAAATAGTGCCTGGTACATCCAAACTCTCAAATAACCTTAATATTGGTTGAATGAGTCAACATGCTCATTGAACAAACATGCTCAAAGATAGGAAAGAATGTTGAATTAATACTCTATCAGTTTGGGTAATTTCTAAGAATCTTTTCAGAAATTAGGTACTTTAATGATAATTCATAGGCCAACTATATTTTTGTGCTACAGACTATTAAAATGCCTTTCCCAAACAATCTTGACACCAATTTTTAACTATTGCTTCTTCAAAGGCCATAATCATCTAGCAAAAGACAAAAAAAAAAAAAAAAAGCTTATAAGTAAATGTAGACACACTTCTTAGGCCTGCTCTTCTAGGCAAAGTGAAAATAAGAGATAATCCCTGAAGTTCTACCCAGTGGAAAGATTCCTTGCCCTAATTGTCCTTCTGGACCTTTTCCAGAAGATTTCAACATATTGAAAAGAGGTATCTGTTGGGGCACAACAGGAATCAATGTTCTAGCATTCTTTAGTAGACTTTACAAGTTTTTTTTTTTTTCAAATCTGTGAAAGCTTTTAGCCTATCCTATAGTTATATTTACATTTAGAGTGAGAAAACAAATGGAATTTGTTGTATCTAAAAATGCATTTTCCAACCATACTACACAATTTAGGAACTTTGAAAATAAGCGTGCTATTATTATAGGGTCTTATTGGTATTACTTAGAATCAGACTTGTATCAAAACTCTTTTTAGTAACTCTTCCGCATATGCATTCACAATGGTGAGAAAAGGGTCCTTTCTAGATCTGCAGGAATTAGTGTTAGTCTCCCATAATGGTGGACATATCTGAATATTTTGGTCTCCTTAGTACATAGATACTTTACTAATTATTCTTAGAAGCCTGGGAAGGCTAAGGAACATTTATAAAATACTGTACCAATGTTAATGCAGTATTATCTTTTCCCAGTTGTACACTTTTTTTTTTTTTTTTTTTTGTACGAGGCTGTCTAGGTATTCCAGCACCACACATGGAAAAGGAATCAGTTCCACTATATTGCCTTTGCTCCTTTGTCAAAGATCAGTTGACTACATTTCTGTGAGTATGTGTGAGTATATCACTGGGCTCTCTACTCTATTCTTTTACCTATATGACACTGTCTTGATTACTATAACTTTACAGTGAATCTTGAAATTGGGTAGTTCCACTGTTCTTTGTTCCCTTTCTTCAATATTGTGTTGGCTATTTTGGGTCTTTTGTCTCACCATGTAACTTTAAAGTTGGTTTGTCAATATCCTCAAAAAAACTTGTTGGGAATTTGATTCACTGAATCTGTAGATCAAGTTGGTAAGACCTTACATCTTGAGAGTCATCCTATCCATGAACCATAGAATATCTCTACATTTATTTAGTTCTTCTTTGATTGTGTTCATCAGAGTTTTGTAGTTTCCCTCATGTAGACTTTTTACATTGTTAAACTTATACCTAACTATTTGGGGAGGGACAGAGTGCTAATGTAAGTAGTACTGTGTTTTTAATTTCAGATTCCACTTGTCCACTGCTGGTATATAGGAAAGAGACTTCTGTATATTAACCTTGTATTCTGCAACATCGCTGCAATTGCTTTTTAGTTCCAGGAGTTCTTTCCTTGATTCTTTTGGAATTTCTACACATGGGATCCTGTCATCTGTGAATAAAAATGTTTGTATTTTTTTCTTATACTGCATTATCTAAGATTTCCAGTACGATGTTGAAAAGAAGTAGTAAAAGGGAACATCCTTGAATTGTTACTGATCTTAGCAGAAAAGTTTCTAGTTTTTCCCCGATTAAATACATTATAGGTTTATTTTAGATATTCTTTTCTAAAACATGGAAGTTCCCCTCTATTCTTGATTTACTGAGAGTTTTTATCATGAATAGATGTCAAATTTTGTCACACGCTTTTTCTGCAACCATTGATATGATCATGTGATTTTTCTTCTCTTGCCTGTTGATGTGATGGATTACTTTATTTGATTTTCAAGTGTTGAAACTGTCTTGTGCACCTGATATAAATCCCACTTGTGGTGTATAACTCTCTTTATACTTCTTTGAATTTGATATGCTAACATTCTGTCGAAGATTTTTACATCTATATTCATCAGATACTGGTTTGTAGTCTCCTTTCTTTCAATGTCTTTGGTTTTGTGTTAGGATAATGATGCCCTAATAAAAGGAGTTAAGCAGTATTCCCTCTGCTTCTATCTTCTGAAAGAGATTGTAAAAAAATTGATATGATTTGGCATGTTAAATATTTGGTAGAATTTGCCAGTCACTCCTTCTGAGATGGGACTTCTTTTTACAAATATAGTCTTGAACTCTGATAAAGTGAATTTTGTGGATCTATTCAAGGAAACTTAAGGTGCTTAAAAAATATTGTATATATTAAATATATTCCCCACCCACATTTCCTTATACCTTGGGATTTTTTCCTCTATATAATATCAAGCAATATCTGAAACTTCAGGCCTGTCATTATCCTTTCACTGTTGAATCAAGGTTTTAGTCAATCATTAAAACAAATGAGCTGTACGGCCCTTTCTATTAGGACTTTGTGCTATGAAAAAAAATGTTTTATATCTGGAGAGCCTGCAAAACAAAAGTAAAACAAAAGATCAGTATCCTCTAAACAACTGAATGTAGTGGTATAAGTAGTATGAGACACGTCAAAATATTTAATAGGCCCAGATATAAATAAAAGCACCAATATTAAAAACAAACAGACACAGAAACAAAACTACCACATGTGCAGGAAAATTGGAATCTGGCTCTAGCCAAAACCTATGTGTGACCTTTTAAGCCCAACCCTAGACTTTATCAGGAAGTCTCGTGGGGAAAACTATCCTCCCCATACCAGACATACAGTCTCTGAAAGCGGTTGTAATCAAGGACTGAGGAACTGATAGCTCATGGTCTTACACAGAATTGCCTTCTAAACCCAGGTGCCTCTATTTGGAGACCCCCTTATGTATGTGAGTGTACTGGGGGAAAGCCAAGGCCTTCCCCAGGTGCCTCTACCAAGATCTTACGTGGAGGAGAAGGGTCGAAGTTTTGAAAACATTTTTTCTCTGACTCAGTACTTTTTCACTCTGATTCCTTCTCTTCCTCATCCCAGGTATACAAAGAGCATGAACTTTTCATTTGGGGTTCCCTCAGCAGTGAAAGAATCCTCTTGTCTGAGTTGATTCATCAGACCCCCCACTTGATGCTGTTCTGTGGGGGAAAGTGGAGCATGGGGGAGCTAAGGCATTTTCCTTTTTTTATATCTTGCTTATACTATCAGAGTAAGTGATTAAAGAGTGGACAGTTACCTTCATTTGGGCTTATTTTACTGGCTAACTAGACACCTGGCAGCCTAGCTCTTTCTAGCTCAGCTCTTGAAAATTCTCTAAGGAAAAAACAATCCATAAATGACAATCCTGTGATGACAAAAACTTCAACTATCATCAAGTAACTTGGGAAAAATGTAAATATTGAAATGAATGGAAATTAGGAGTTCTTAGTAGAGAAATAGAAAATATAGAAAAAATGAAAATTTTTGAACTGAAAAATATAATATTCAAAATAATAAACTTGCTAGATAAGCTTAATAGCCTATCCAAAGAGGGAAGCAATTGAACCTGAAGATTGAGGGATATAAACTATCCAGTCTTAATAATGGAGAAAGGAAAAATGAGGAGGACAAAAAAGAAGAAATAGCATCAGACCAGACTGTAGGACGATACCAGAAGCTCTAATATTTGCATTAGTGGAGTTCTAGTTAGAGAGTTGCTGCTAGAGTTCCAGTAAAAAACTGGTTCAGAATAATATTAGAATAATGGCTCAAAACTTTGCAAATTTATATTTAAAAATACACATTCAAGAAGCTAAAAAATCCCAAATAGAATAAACTCAGCCAGATACATCATTAAAAAACTGCTGAAAATCAAAGATTAAAGAAAAAAAAAAATGAAAAAAAAAAAAATGAAAAAAAAAGAAAAAAAAAATGAAAGCAGGCAGAAAAAAAAAATGATATAATACCTAAGGGGAGCAACTATTAGAATGACTACAGTTTCCTGTCAGAAACTATGAAATTTATCAATATCTTTAACTAGTTAGGGGAAAGAAAAAAAGAAGTAGCAAAAGTAGCAACCATGAATTCTATATCCTTTAGGTATGAAAAGGTAAATAAATGATATTTTCAGGGGTGCCTGGGTAGTTCAGTTGGTAAAGCATCTACTTTAGGCTCAGGTCATGATCCCTGGGTCCTGGAATGATGACCCTCTCTACCCCTCCCCCCTTCTTACACGTCCACTCTCTCTTTCTCTCTCTTAAATAAATAAATACAATCCTTTAAAAAAAAAAGTTATTTTCAGAAGCATTGAAACTAAAAGAATTTGTTAACAGCAGACCTCTCAAAGAAATAGTAGTCTAAATTCTTTGGGCTAAAGAAAAATGATCAGAGGGAAAGTTGGAATTCAAGAATGAACAGCAATAGAAATGGCAAATATATATGTAAATACAGTATATTTCTACTATTAATTTTTTTAAAAATATATATTACTGAATCAAAAGTTAAAAAATTGTCTAGTACATTTTCAGTGTATATAGATGTAGTACATATGTAAACTATAACTTAATGTGGGAAGGTAAAAGGGGCTTATATGGATGTAGGTTTATATATTTACTCACAGTGGTAAATACAAATTCTAGGTAGACACTGAAGAATTAGATGCAACAATATAAAATAATACATACACACACAAAATACAAAGAGATGGAGCCTAAAATCTAATAGATAAATTAAAAATGAATACTAGAAAATATTTAAATAATCCAAACATGTCAAGAAAGTGGAACAGAGGGACTGAAAAAAAAGGGGGAGGAGGTAAACAATAAAGGCTAATAAGATACTAGACCTAAATCCAACCATATCAGCAATTACATTAAATGGAAAACAGTTTTATGGTTTCTTATTAAGTTAAGCATATATTTACAATATGATATAGAAATCCCACTCTTAAATATTTAACTTAGAAAAGTAAAAACTGTTCACAAAAACTTGTATGTACTGTTGTCAGTAGCTTTATTCATAATTGGTCAAAAGCTGGAAATAATTCAAATGTCCTTCAACTGGTGAAGATATATAACAAAAGCTGGTAATCCATACAATGGCATAATATTCAGAATAGAAAGGAACTAAATGTTGATTGATGCAACAACAAAATTTATTATGCTAAGTTAAGGAAGCCAGACTCAAGTCTATACATTGTATGACCACATTTATCTGACATTTTGGAAAAGGCAAACCCATGGAAACAATGGACAGTTATTTTGAACTGGCAGTGAGGGGATGGGCTGATTATAAGGGAATATTGTGAAGGATTTTTGGAGAGTAGTAAAATTGATCTAATCTTAAGTATACTGATGGTTACATGACTCTGCATTTGTCAAAGCCTAATAAACTACATACCATATAAGCAAATTTTATGTAAAGTAAAAACAATTATTAAAAAATAGTGCCCTGTAAGAATAATCAATAAATGTTAGCTATAATTGTTATTATTATCCTCGTGATAATAACATTCTATTTATTGAATGACCTATAGTCTAACCATAACTAAAATTGACCTCTATCTAAAATTATGTTCTTCTCTGTTCTATATACTTCCAAAATCCATTCCCACATGCATTTGTCTAAATTTTGCTTCTTTAAAAGTCTTGTAATACTTTTGTGAGTCAAGCCTTCTAGTTTTGCTCTTTATAATTTGACCATCAGAGAATTGAGGTCCTGACTCTAGTTTTGTGTACATAAGTAATGAGTGGTATTAGAAAAGGAAAGTTAGAAAGGAAGATTTTTGGAAGGAGGAAAATTGCCTTTACTTCAAATGTAATTTGCTTACATTAAGTTATTGCATTGCACTATCTTCAAAGAATGCAAGAAACCATTCCTGAATAACATGGTACCAGTTGTTGAGGTGACAATCCCCTAGGGGAATTGGGGGAAGAATAACCAGGAGCCCTGATTCAATGTTTAGTATCTCCCTTTATCTTTTATTAAGCACTTTCCATTTCATTTTTAAAACCTTGTGAGACTTTAAATCCTACGAAGATTGCAATTTGGCAACCAACCAGTTCAGTCTTTTCATATGAATTTTGGCTGCCTTGGCACTATGACTGCATGAATTAAGAGAGTTACAAAAGTTCCTGGAATGTAATCTGTGCCTTGAGATTAAATTGTAGGTGTTTGAATTTGTCTTTCTCTTTTGTCTGGTAATCTGTAAATATCAAAGGCATCTAACCCACCTCCAATCCTAACATTCCTATCCTCTACAAATAGTTGTGTTAGGATACTGTTATTGTTTTATTACTAGTTTTAAACAATGGCCGCTTGATGTGTCTGTCAGTCTTTCCTTAATTGTGTCCTTTAATTCCAGATGACCATACATTGCTTTTTAATTTGTTGTTTTATTACTGCGTGTTATATGCTGCCAAATTCTAATTATGTAATACTTGCTGGATTTTTATTTGCTTTTAGTGTCAACTGGACCCAAATAATTTCAAACTACCATTAAAAAAAAATCTGTGTGCAACAAGCAACCATTCCTGATATTTAGATCTCAATGTCAGTTTTGGGAACTTCAAGAAATGCAAGCTTATTCTGACTTGAAGAGGAAAAGTTAATTCTGATTTGAAGTAGAAAAAAATATTCAATGAATTTGAGAAATCTGGAGTAGACTGCCCTAACTTCCAGAGTTTGAAAAAAAAAAATGGAAAATATATACTAAATACCTAAATTACAAAACACACACAAATGAACAAATATAGAAATGAATAAATATAAGAAGACATCCACATGTGAATTGGGCTAAAATTGAAATTTTTATCAAAGTCAATGAAATATTTCACTCTTTATTTTGTAACTTTTCTATTACTAGCATGATAAAAGGATAAGAATATCACTTGAGACTTTTTACCTCATAATGCTTTTAAAGCACAATTTCATCTGCTTTTTTATTTTATATTCCATTTTATTTAATCAGACATACAATTGTTTTATTCTAAAAAATTAATAGAGGTAAATGAGTATTTTTGGATAAGAAATAGGATCCCAGAAATGACTTTCAAATTCTATGTATTTATTTATTTATTGTGCATACTAGCAGGGGAGGGGCAGAGGGATATGGAGAGAATCTTTTTTTTAAATTTTTTAAAATATTTTATTTATTTATTCATGAGAGACACAGAGAGAGAGAGGCAGAGACATAGGCAAAGGGAGAAGCAGGCTCCATGCAGGGAGCCTGATGTGGGACTTGAGCCCTGGACTTCAGGACCACGCCCTGGGCCGAAGGCAGGCGCTAAATCGCTGAGCCATCCAGGGATCCCTTAGAGAGAGAATCTTAAGCAGGATCCATGACCACCATGGAGCTCCATGCAGAGCTCCTTCTCACAATCCTGAGATCATAACCTGAGCCAAAATCAAGTCAGATGCTTAACTGACTGAACCACCAAGGTGCCACAATGATTTTCAAATTTTAAATGTTGCTAATAGAAATCCAAAGGGTATAAATACGTACTGAAAGTACTTTTTGTGTATAAGGTGTTAGGATACTCACTAGAAAGATTACTTTTAAGCTGGAACAAGTAGTTAGCAATACTGCAGCAGTTAAGAACATAGCTTCTGGAAATTTATATTGGATACAAATATTAATTCTGCCACTGTTATGGACTGAATATTTGTGTTCTCCCAAATTCAAATGGTAAGACCCTAACTCCCTAATGTGGGGTCATTAGGAGTTGTGGCCTTTTGGAAGTGATTAGGTCATGAAGGTAGAGCTCTCGTAAATAGGATTGGCATCCTCATAAAGGAGACCCCAGAGAGCTTCCTGCCCCCTCTGCCATCTGTGGACATAATGAGAAGATGGCCATCTATAAACCAGTAACTGGGCTCTCACTTCACCAGATAGCTTGCCCCTTAACCTTGGGCTTCCCAGCCTCCAGAACAATGAAAAATAAATGTTAAGCCCCCCACCCCATATATGGTATTTTTTTTTGGTAGCAGCCCAAGCAGACTAAGACAGCTGCTGATCAGTTGGGTGATTGTCAACTATTTCTTAAGTCACTGTGCCTCAGTTTCCTTATCTATAAAATGATAAAATGATAATAATTGTTTCATCAGTTTCTTTGAGGATTAAATTATTTAACGAATGTAAAGCACATAGAGCAATGCCTAGAAGCCAGTAAGGGGAAAATATTATTATGAAATAGAAGAATCAAAACAGAGAAAAGCAGGTCATTTGAAGAATAGGAATCATTGCTCTTTTGCTGCAGCAAAGTATGAAGTCTTAGTAATAAATGAACCTGGGAGTACAGGGAATATGAGGAAGATGTTGACAATCAAAAGTTAATTGAATGTGCAAAGAGAGCTAGTGAAGGTATTTAAGCCTCAAATAACAAGGTGGTAGTAGTGATTGTCATAGGACTGTTAACCTCATTTAAAAAAAATGATAATTACAAAATGAGGTTTTTTTTCAGTCATATAGTTTGAGTATAATAACTGATTCTTACAAACAGACTAAGATACAAAAGGTATATAAAATATAGGGTACCCTGCAAATCAAACTGCAAAATCACAAATAGGAGTAAATTGCAACATGTTTCTTAATATCAAAATCTCTAGCTCCGGAAGAAGTAATTCAACATTCTGACAATACAAAATGCAAAGATGCCCAATATAAAAATATATGCAAGACCCAAATGCTTACAATCTGTAAAATCCTAAATTTAAAAGATGATATCATTTCAAGGGGCATAGAATACCTAACCTAGCCTTTAGGAAATCCCAGATATATTGGCAAGAAGGTAATGAGTTGAGACAATCATAAAAAATAGAAAACAATCTTTTAACAATAGATCTTCTAAAATTCCTGATTAAACTTAAAAGACTGTTTATTTATTGAATGTCATTTTAAAATTAATAATTGAATGTTTTTCCATATCCTGAAGGAGGACTAGGTCCACATTAACTATAGTCAATAGGAACATATATTATTTATTAGTCATATTGGATGTTCCAATCATTTGGCAGCCTTCAGGCATATTTCTAATGGAAAGAAGGATACTACAGGGTTTCAAAACAGTCTTAATTTGCAGATTTAAGTATAGAAATTCAAAGCAAAGTTGCCTACAAAGGTTTTATTTATACATTCATCTAATACTACTTAAAGTAGAACTTGTAAAAATACATTTATTTCTATGTTACTGTTCATATAGCCAATTTAACAATAATAGGAGCTAAGAAAATTCAAGGACCAATTACATCCTGAATGTCAGTCACCTGGGAAAGCTGTAAGTTATAGGCCTGCAGGGTAAATCTCAAGTGAATGTTTGGAATGTAGCCATATCTGATTAGCAAATCTGTTTTCAGCATATTCAATTGCTGGACATATGTAATTTTCCCCATATTCCTAAAACATAATGATAGAAAATAAGGTATTCTACAAATCCTAGACAATTAAGGCAATGAGGGTAAGGATTCAATTCCAATTAGTAAGCACTTATACCTAAAATTGTGAAATCAACGGGCTAAATTTTGTCAAGATTTTATAAAATATCCTTTACAGCTGCATCAGATCTATATTTAAATATTCTAATTTTCTCACATATGCTGACCATATTTATGATCAGATACTTGCCATACCTACTTAGATTGCAAACTGCTTATTGATATGTCTTCTATTCTAAACTGGATTTTTAAGATGTTCACCAGTTAGGTCATTATTACTGGAGTCTATAGTTTCCCTTTGCCTTGTGCCTTAATTCTTAAGAGTCAGGAATTCTTAATTAAATGAATTAATGGATTGATTAATAGATATCTAATTCTTGCTTCTCAGCATGAAATATGCTTGCACAATAGACAACTTCATGAAAAATATCTAGAAACTTTTCTAGACTTAGAAAGGGAGAATAGGATTGTTGATGCATTGAAGGGATGTATACTGATAGGCTTTTCACGGGAACCAACATAAGACCTACGAATAAGATTGGTATTGTTCAAAAGTGACACTATTAATTTTGTCAAGAAATCTTGATAGGCTTCAAACAAGCAGTAAATGATTGGCTCTTTCCTATTGACAGTGATAATAAGAAATATTAAAATATATTAACTCTAGCAGTCAAGATTTAACCATTTGTATGCTGTATTGCAAAATTATCTTTGGTGCAGTGTTTTTATGAAGATATTAGAAGTGTAAAAAGATTGCTGTCACTCCATGAAAATACCTTGCAAAGGGCAATCTAGTTATTTATGGATTATTCTAAACTGTGAATCTCTAAATGGTAATCTAGTTCCTGACATTAAATTCTCTAATGAATGCTATGCAGTTTTATAACTTCTCAAAAGGCTAGTAAATTTATATTCTTATATTTATGATTTAGAAAAAATGGAACAATGCAGAAAATGTATTTAGTATGATGATAATATTTTTATACAGGAATATTTTCACTATTGTTGCATAATGTAATCATCCAGAAATAGCATTTGTTAGGGTATTTCACAAATATCTTCAGTTTTTTCCTTAAAAGGGGGAGAAAGAAGAAAAAGAAGAGGAAATGTAATAGCAGTGACATTTCTAGGACTTCACTCCTCCATGTACACTGAAAAAGTGGTTGCTGCCCTGAAGTCATGGGTGGGCCCATGAAATATGCACATCACATCTTGAAACATAATGCGTACCCTAAAATAAAAGTCATACCTTCCTCAATCCTCTGTCTTATTTTAAATGAGAAAATAGATTTAATTTTTGTAGTCTTCTATTTACCCCAAATGAAAGATCTTTTTGAAATAAAATTATATTCAAGTTTTTCTATTTTTCTCCAATCTATCCTTTAAATATTGTAAGGTAACAAAGGCCATACCAATGACTATGTCAGGAGTATCCTTTGTGATTACAAAAGTCACTTCTTAGTAGTAATATAGGTAAGCTACCCCTAATGTACAATATAATACATTTGCTTGAAGTATCTAAAATCAATACAACTTTATTTTACATATATGAAAACTAGCAAATAAGAACATTCGCAGAAGAAAATAAGCTAAGAATGATCAGTTGATGAGTTAGGAAAAAATCTAAATTCAACCTTAACAAGACTATCCATGATTCTTCTCAGGTCCCAAAGGTAATATTTATAAATTAGTTCTGCCAAGATTCTAGCACTTGATAAGAACTATACAGCTTTACCTCAGGAGGAAATAGAGAGAGGAACATGGATTTTTAAAAAGAATCATTCAAAGGACTGAGCACAGATCAAAACTGAATAACAGAATTTTATTCATATATTTAGAATAGAAAAAAAAGGTTTCAAGAAGAAGTAACCTCAAAAATTATCTTGCTTTTTCTTCTAACAGATCTGGCACTGTCACAAATAAGTCATTTTCAGAAGATGAAACTGGCCTAATTTACCATAAAAGAGAGAGAAGGTAATTTATCAGAGAAGTCTTATAATATACTTAACCTTTTCATAGTTAACATAATATGCCTTCATATATTATGAAATCATATTTATGATTTTTTTTGAAAAATTGAAGAAATATGCATCATTCTTTCTTCTCCATAGAGGTAAATTATTTGTACATCATCTTTATTAATTAAATTCAGTTTAATTCTTACTCCTCTTAAATATTTTTAAAGTCCCCTTCAATTTCTGTGCCCTGCCTGCATGGTATGTGAAAGGTTCTTAGAGCATCAATCTCCTAACTTTACTCATTAAAAAGTAAGTTACTTTTGAATATATCTTAGTTATTTATAAATAAGATGCTTATAGTAATATATGGCATACATAATATAGCTAGATAATAAGGAAAAGAATAATGGGATGAGACAAAAATAAATGTGATAAAATTCTATTATTTTCTTCTCACAACACTGAAAACCCCCCTTTGAGTGTACATATTGAAAGTAAATAGGTCATGAATATTCATGTATTTAAGGATGCTTTAAATCATCCTATCCTTGGGCAGTCCAGGTGGCTCAGTGGTTTAGCACTGCCTTCAGGCCGGGGCGCGATCCTGGAGACTCGGGATTGAGTCCCACGTCAGGCTCCCTGCTTTGGAATGGAGCCTGCTTCTCCCTCTGCCTATGTCTCTGCCTCTCTCTCTGTCTCTCTCTGTGTCTATCATAAATAAATAAATAAATCTTAAAAAAACAGAAATTAAATTTCAAAATATAGACATTATTACTCTCCTTCAAATCTAACTTTCTATAAGTATCTTCTCATGTTGCCCAAAACTAGTAATAATATTTTAAATAGTATCCTGTCACTGGTCAAAGTAACTTAATAAAATTAAAATAGATCTTAATTTTATTTTACAAATCAGTGTTTAACAGGTACAGATAAGTGAGTTATTTGTAAAACAAAATCTTTTTAAGTTACTCATTTTCTTCTTTTTTAATTTTCACATTTTCATTAATTACAATCACATCTTTAAGGAAATAATAATGTTCTTTTTATAGTCACAATGAATTGTGTATACTCTTTCATTTTTTGAAAATTGCGATAAACATTTTTTAGTGGTTAAATATGAATGAATCTCTCATTTCTAAAGAAGATTATAAAGGATAAATTAAAAGCAGAGTGAAAAGTAGTCTCAAGCATATGTTCGGCATGCATTCACCCTATCTTAAATAATTTAAATTATATGTATAAATTTTTATTTTATATAGTATGCTATATTAAGTACTTATGTTAAAAAAAAAGTACTTATGTTATATTTTGAAATTGAAATACGTTATTGGCCAGAATTCTAGGCCATTTGGATTGACAACACTTTTCTGATAAGTGTGTCTGTTTGTTGATGTTGTTGTTGTTGTTGTTGCTGCTGCTGCTGCTGCTGCTCCTTTGGGAGCCAAAAGTCATTCAAATATTAAGTTTTTAAGAGATATCTATTTAATACCTTAACCTATTGCTTAAACCATAAGCATGAATAGAGCCTGAGGACAAATGAAATACAAGGCAAATATTCAACACACTGTACAGATAAGTAAGCCAGGTCAAAGTATAGCTATTAATGACCAATACCAATCCTCATTCATAAGTTACATGTTTCTTATTTCCACACCTGTAAATGTATGAATTCTAAGCAAATTTGACAGGTAAAAATTCTAAAACTGGCTGAATTATTCATCTCAAAGTATGCTAAGGGTTTATCATAAAAAATCAATTATTTAACGATTAACTCCTCCCTCAACAGCTTTGTCCTTTGCCATTACCTGCTATTGTCTTGCAATAATGGGTAGTAGAAAATATATCTTTACTTTTTATATACAATATGTTAGCAAGGACCATAGAATTCTTGAATGTTCATATTTGAAGGTTTTCTGGAATGGAAGAATTGTGTGAATACAGTGGCTGTTGATGATGAGAAAACAATGCAGTGGCAACAACTGTTGTTTTTAATTATAATCCTGAATTTATTAAGAAAATGTATTTTAAAGGCACCTGGGTGGCTCAGTGGTTGAGCATCTGCCTTTGGCTCAGGTCATGATCCTAGGGTCCTGGGATCAAGACCCATATCAGGCTCCCCGCAGGGAGCCTGCTTCTCCCTCTGCATATGTCTCTGCTTCTCTCTCTGTGTCTCTCCTGAATAAATAAATAAATAAAATCTTTAAAAAAAGAAAAGAAAAGGAAAAGAAAGAAAATAAAATAAAATGTCTCTTAAAATATTTAAAAGAGAGAAAGCAAACAGAAAAGTGAATGATAGTAAGGCAAGTAAGGAAAAGGCATAGTTAAGTCTTTTTATTTTAATTTTATAAAATGTAGATTTATAAAATTAATTACAAGCTAGAATTTTACCTACTTGGAAAGTATTTTTAAAGTGCACTTTTGCAATCTTCTTTCTACTGTTGCATCTAATAAAGCACATGGAAGAATAATTATATTTTATACCAACATATCTATTACAACCTTCCTCCTTGGGGCGCCTGGGTTGGGAGAACAACTCTTGTTTTCCACTCAGGTCATGATCTCAGGGTCATGAGGTCAAGCCCCATGTTGGGCTCTGCGCTCAGCATGGAGTCTGCTTGAAATCCTGTCTCCCATGCCCTTTATCCCTCCCACTCATGCACTCTCTCTTTCTCTCTCTAAAATAAATTAAACCTTAAAAAAAGAAAAGAACTTCCTCTTTACAGAGTCCTTATGAATTCTTGCTATTACCACTACCTTTCCTTGAACTATCCTTCTTTACCACCTATGTTGACATTAAGAAATACTATTAAACAGGCATACCTCAGAGATGTTGTGGGTTTCCACAATAAAGAAAGTATCACAATAATGGGAATCTAAAAACTATCTTGGTTTCCTAGTGCATATAAGACATTGTTTACACTAGACTATAGTCTATTAAGTGTGCAATAGCATATGTCTAAAAAAATGTATATACCTTAATTAAAAATACTTTATTGCTAAAGATTGCTAACTATGATCTTAGCTTGCAGTTAGTTACAATCTTTCTGCTGATGGAGGGTCTTGCATCAATGTTGATGACTGCTTATCAAGTGAGGAGGCTGGCAGCTGAAGGCTGTGGGTGGCTGAGTCAGTTTCTTATAATATGACAAAAATAAAGTTTTCCATATCAATTGACTTTTCCTTTCATAAATGATTCTTTTGCAGTATGCAAAGCTATGTATCACTATTTAATAGCATTTTTACCCACCGCAGAACTTCTTTCAAAATTAGAGTCAATCTTCTCAAACCCTATTGTTGCTTTACAAACTAAGTTTATACAATATTTTAATCCTTTGTAATTTTAACAATCTTCACAGCATCTTCAACAAGAGTAGATTTTGCTTCAAGAAACCACTTTCTTGGATCATTCATAAGTGACTACTCATCTGTTAAAATTTTATCATGAGATTACAGCAATTCAGTCCCATCTTCAGTCCCTAGTTCCTCTGCCCAAGTCTTGGACTTCTCAGTCACTCATAAGGATTGGAATCAACTTCTTCCAAACTCCTGTTAATGTTGGTATCTTGACCTCTTCTCATGAATCACAAATATTCTTAATGACATCGAGGATGGTGAATCCATTTCAAATGTTTTTCAATTTACTTTGCCTAGAGCAGTCAGAGGAATCACTGTGAAAGTGAGAGTCTCACAAAACGTATTTCTTAATAAAAGACTTAAAGTCAAATCGCTCCTTGATCCAAAAGCTGCAAAATGGATCCTGCACTAGCAGCTATGAAAACAGCATTAATCTCATTGTATATCATCAGAGCTGTTGGGTAACTAGATGCATTATCAATGGGCAAGAAATATTTTGAAAAAATATTTTTTTTCCCCGAGCAGTCAGTCTCAACAGTGGGCTTAAATGATTCAGTAAGCCATGTTTTAAACAGATGTGCTGTCATCTAGGCTTTGCTGTTCCATATATAAAGAACAAGCAGAATAGATTTAAGGGCCCTAGTTTTGGGTTATGTTTATGTTTTTTGCATAGTAAATGAGCACTGACTTCAACTTAAAGTCATCAACTGCATTAGCACTTAGCAAGAGAGTCAGCCTGTACTTGAGGCCTTGAACCTAAGCACTGACTTCTCTCTATGAGTCCTAGGTGATATCTTATAATAAAAAGCTGTTCTATATACATTGAAAGTCAGTTGTTTAATGTAGCTATCTTTATTATCATAAGCTAGACCTTCAGAACAACTTGCTGAAGCTTTTATATTGGCATTTCCTGCTTCACCTTATATTTTTATGTTATAGAGATGGCTTCTTTACTTAAACATCATGAACTAACCTCTGTTAGCTTTCAACTTTTCTTCTGCAGCTTCCTTACCTCCCTCAGCCCTTACAGAATTGAAAAGAGTTAGGGCCCTGTGCTGGCTTAGGCTTTGGATGGCAGGAATGTTGTGGCTGATTTGATCTTCTGTCTAGAACACTAAACTTTCTCCGTATCAGCAATAAGGCTGTTTTGCTTTCATATCATTAATGTGTTCACTGCAGTAGCACTTTCTAATTTCCTTAAAGAACTTTTTTTTGTTTTTTTTTTTTGGTACTCACTAATTTGGCTAACTGATGCAAAAGTCCTAGCTTTTAGCCTATTTAGGCTTTTGAAATGCTTTCCTCACTAAGCTTAAATATTTCTAGCTTTTAATATGAAAGACATGTGACTCTTCCATTCACATGAACAATTAGAGACTATTTTAAGATTATTGATTGCTCTAATTTCAATATTGTTGTATCTCAGGGAATAGGGAAGTCTAAGGAGAGGGAGGAAAATAGTGGAATGGCTGGTCAGTGGAGCAGTCAGAACAAACAAAATATTTATCTATTCCAGTCACCTATCTCATATGGACATGGTCTGTGGTGCCCCAAAACAATTACACCAGTAGCATCAAAGATCACTGATCATAAATCACCATAACAGAATATTAATGAAAAAGCTTGAAATACTGTACTACCAATACTATGACAGAGACATGAGGTGAGCAAACACTGTTGGAAAAATGCTGCTGATACACTTGCTTGATAAAGGGTTGCCACAAACCTTCAATTAAAAAAAAAAAAACATTTACAGAGCACAATAAAGCAAAGTGCAATAAAATAAGGTTAAAAAGCCTCTGCTTTTGAATCATAGATTTGAATTACAGTCTTCCCTGAACCCTGCAGCCCACTGAAATCTCTTCTTCCTTAAAACTTCTTTATCTCTTATTTCTATACCAGGCAAATACAGCAAAATGTACTTAAAACTTGTTTTAGATTTTTAATGTCTTTTCATTTGTTTTTAAGTAAAATTGAAGTTCTTTTAAGGTAAGTATGTCATCTCACATTTGCATGCATATATGTGTATATGTATATACATATAAGAGAACTGGATCTAAACTTTGCTAAAATAAATTTTAATTTTGTTTTACTGGTTATTAGTTTTTGACAAATAGTTTCACATCTCTGAGCTCTGATTTTCTTATCTATAATTTCAGAATATGTGGCACATTGGTGGTTCAGAAGGGTCAAGTAACAAGGTAATAGATTAAGACAACATTTTACTTTATGCAAGTGATGAATCACTAAATTCTATTCCTGAAACCAATAGTACACTATATGTTAACAAACTAGAATTTCAATAAAAACTTGAAACAAACAAAAAACAAATTTAAAAAAGAGCACTTTGATATTAAGTAGATTATCAATAAGCTATTGTCAAAATTCACATCTTACTGTATATTTAGAACATGGTAAATTGTCCATATATGTACGGAAAATATATAAATAATAGGGTTTTCTGTTTGTATACTACATTTATATTTTAAACCTAGGATTGATATATATATATATATCTTATTTGATGCTCAAACTTCATAAGAAAGGTTAAGACAGCTATTTTCTCCATTCTGCATAGTGCAGTTTTGAATTTCGTGTGATGTAGTGTTTTTTCCATACACTTTTATAGAATGTGAAAACTTAATTCCATATCTTCTGATTCTTAAATACAATATTTTGTTACTTACATGTTGAATTAAAGTATAAATGACTTTTATTTGACTATGTAAAACTTGCCCATTTCTTCATAAAATGAAAAAGTCCTATGAATGCAAAGCAGTTTGTTCTCACCCACTGTGAGTAAGAAGCATACCTTTTAGTTCATTAATACTGTAGTTCCCAGCCTATATTTGACTCAGTTGGCATCAGTAAATACTTACATAGCATTTGCTGGAAAACTTAATGAAAGCTCAATTTTCTTGATTTATTTGAATTCACTAAGAGAGAAGGAAATATATTATCAAAGTAAAATCTTATCTAAATGCCAAACTTAATTAAAATAGGCTGCCTTGATCTCTCTATAAATCATATAACTTCATATATTTTGCTTATAATTTAAACAAATAATTGGAACTGTATTTCTGCTTATTCAATATGTAAGCAATTTGTATGGTACAACATGGGTAATTTGTAGAAGGTATGATGTTATTTTGTTAAGAAGAATGACTATATGTTTATGGGTTTTACTTTTCATTTACCTTACTTTGTTGCAAAATTATCATGACAACCACCTAAAACAAAATAAAGGAGAAAGGATTTCAGCATTTGCCATCACTACTATAAGAATGCAGGAGAAAAGCTAATGAGAAGCTGAGGTAAAAAACTGCCTTCCTGGTTCTGGATGTGGCATTGGTTTCTTGTATGTGGTAACATTACAGGAGTGGATGAGTATAGGATTATGAAGAGATTTATGAGGTTAAATATCCCTTTTTTTCTCATTTAGCTTGAAGATGATATTATATTTTCACAATATAATAAGAAATTGTAGTTATTAAATTATACATAGTTTAAAAACCAAAAACTTATCTATAAGGTAGAACTAGTCAAGTCCATAATAATTATGCTGTTTATCACAACTAAGTTATCAACGTGCTCGCTCCAGCAGTACATATACTACTAAGTTATCAAGTATATAGTTTGATTTCTATGAATGTATATGTGCACATTCCAATCCTGCATTTTAAAGTCAAAATATTCTTCCAAATGCTGGACCATTGAATAATGAAGAACATAAGTATATCCTCCTTGATACTTGCCTGTTTCATTTTAAGCATTCACATATCCTTGCATAATTATTTATGTGTCATATATTCTAGATATCCATGTTTTATTTTTTTTCATCTAAGTCCTCTGGTTAATCAGGGCAACAATTAAAATGGGTTATCTAGGACTGAATACAGAAATACAAATGTGCAAGTACCACCCAGAATACACTGAAATTATCACTGTTCTTGACTCCTATACTGTAATATCAGATACTGTTCATTGACTTTCAATTTGTTAAGAACTCTAACTTTACTATTAGTACCTGTCACATACAACTCACTGCAAGGAGTAAATCTTGATCTGTCTAAACCAATTAGAGTGGTGTGATGAGAAATGCTTAACAGTCATCTCCATAGACTAAAGGAGAGGAAAAAAAAAAGACTAAAGGAGAGAGAGAGAAATAGAGAAAGGGGAAAAGAATCCTGATTTGTAGTGATTGTTTTGGTGTAAATATCTCCACCATGAAATATTCTAAGCTACTAACATGATGTCACTGAATATGGAGTTATAAATTGATGCACACAATCAGTCTCATGAACTCGTTCAAGCCATGGACCAATTGATCTCTCAGGCTGGAGCTGGTTCCATGTAGGAACCTGGTTTTAATTTAGATGTATAATCCAGCGTTAGCTAATAAAATGGAAGTAAGGATCTCCTTAACTACCCTACAATCCCACTCACCTTCCCAAAAATATCTAAAGTACTTTGTTCCATGCTTACCCATCCAGATCATTATGAAAATCGAAAGACCGAGAAGATAGACACAGATTTACATTTAAAACATGCATACTTGTAACTGAGTGAGCTTCCATAAATAAGATCTATTCATATTCCATTGAAAGCTATTCATATTGTCCTATAAATTTTATTTTTAAAATTAACAATACATCTTGAATACTGAAGATTCTTCCATATTTAGCAATCTGATGTTTAAAAACATTTTATCTTCAAAAACCTGCTTGACTTCAAGCACCTTATTTTTATTACCCATAAATTTTAAGTTATCTTTAACTCTTTATTAAAAAAAATAACTGTGCACATTTGCTTCCTATTTGCTATTGAGGGTCTTGCTTTTTCAGTTAAGTTGTAAATATGTTTGGTATCTAAAGGATATAAACTCTCCAATATATACAGCAAATACTTTTGCTCAGTTTATCTTTCTTTTTTTTTAAGATTTTATTTATTTATTCATTAGAGACACAGAGCAAGAGAGGGAGAGCCAGAGACATAGGCAGAGGGAGAAGCAGGCTCCATGCAGTGAGCCTGACGTGGGACTCGATCCCGGACCTCCAGGACCACAACCTGGGCCGAAGGTAGCGCCAAACCGCTGAGCCACTAGGGCTGCCCCCAGTTTATCTTTCTTAGAAAAAGGCACAATAGTTAAAAAAAAAAAAAAAAAAAAAGCTACAATAGTTAAATGTTGCAATTTTTTTCTTATTAGGTGTCTAGCTTTTATGGACCTGCTTCTAACATGAAACAAGTCCTACATACTAAAATAATAAAAATAGTAACATGGATCCCCCAGCAATTTTATAAATATTTATATTTTTAGGGCTTGAATAGTTATGCAAAATGAATATTCTCACCCCATGATCTCTATTCAGGAAGGGGATAGGGAAGTGCTGAAAGTTAAGGTGAAGCACAATCTTGAGGTAGGGATGGGGATATTTCCTGAATTTGTGCTTGCTTTGTTCTATCCTGAGTCGTCCTTCACATCTAACAGTACCTCATATAAGCTGTATCAAATTGGCTGTGATAAAAAATGTTCTTTTTCATTCAAGTGTATATAGCACCTAAGGACATTCAGTAATGTACAAGGAGGCTGGAGACCATGAAAATAAAACTCCCCATCTTCATGGTCTTTGCATAAGCTTAATCTTGGATTTCATTTTTAGGTGGAGACTCCCCAGTGGTAATTGTTTTCTCCATGGGAAGGTGATCTCAAAAACTTTTTTTTTTCTGTCTATTTAAAGATGTTAACATTGCTGTTTCTCCCACTTAGTCAGCATATACCATTTATTCTTAGTATTAGAGCTTGGGAAAGAGCCTAAAACCCACTCTGCTAACCTCAGGCTGATTTGTGCTTTTACTCCAAATTAAACCACCACATCTACTTATTGCACAAAGGCATAATCAGCTATGGCTGCTGCTTCTCCAATAACAATGTCATGGTTATACTGTTCCAAAATAAAATTTCTACCTTCCTTTGCCTCTAGCTGTCCCCATTGTTTGAGCTTATTGATTCTTCTTCAGTTGTTCATACAGAGTGTTGTTTTGGCATAATGCCTATTGACCAAATTGCCATATTAACTCCTCAAGTTCCCTCTCTTAGTTTTTATTCTTAACGCATTCACTTAAAAACAAGAAAGAGAAAAAGGAAACTTCTATGAATATCAAGATACTTTTCTACACCTACTTTTGGCTTTAAGTAAAAATGTTAATAGTGAAGAACTGCCATAAAAAAACAATTAAGTTTTTTTTAAAACTTAAAAAAATGTCTGTAGCTTTTACTTTTAGCACATCATACACATTTTTAATGCCCTTCTAGTTTCATGAAGCCTTGAGTCCTTTTTACAGAATAAATGAATGTGATTAAAAAAAAAACTATAGGGGCACCTGGGTGGCTCAATCAGTTAAGTATCCAACACTTGATCTCAGCTTAGGTCTTGATCTCAGGGTTTTGAGTTCAAGCTCTGCATTGGGCTCTATGTTGGGTGTGAAGGCTACTTAAAACAAATTACATAAGGGCGCTTAAAATTTACATAAGTGTATATTTTATTGTTTTCAAAAAATATATTCGTAAAATGGCTAAGGCAGACAGGTTCTCTTGAATCACTCCTGTTTGGGCTTAAAATAATCTCTAAACTGACAGAAATGTCCATTTGCCCATCATGTATGTGCTTCTATTTTCATTTTAAATGAAATCCCTTCCAATAGGCCTTTTTTGAGTGATCCACTGAACAGTGTTCTCTATTTATACTTAGTACTGATGACATACAGAGTCAGTACCATTGGTATAGTGGAAACAACATAATACTTTTTGAGCACCTACTCTTGTCAGACAAACCTCTAGGCACTGGATCATATATGTAGAATGGATATAGGTCATGAGCTCTCCCTCACACTACTTGGGGTATATGCTCTTTTTAAAGCTTATACAACCTTAAAATTTAACTTTTTTCCTGTAGGAATATTTATCTTTCCTAAAGAGATTCTATGACTTCTTATTCTTTTTAGATGTTACAAAAGGCATCACAGAAATAGGGTCCCCAGGGTAGACAGGGTACCTATTCTTCTTAATCTCCTAACTACCACAGTGCTTAATATATAGATAAACATTTAATAAGCGTTAGTAACATAGGTTTGTTTGTATGCTACAAATGCTCCCTACATCAGCCACATAAAAGAACGATTTATGCAGGTCTTTGTAAGAATGTCCTTGGAGATCTTTTAAATAAAGTTTCAGTGGTTTGCAGGAGGAAAATGTGATCAAGCCAGTAAATAGGATGTGATATGAGGGTGCTGTAAAATAAGTATCAAAACAGGAGTGAAGTCAGTAGCCAAAGAAATCAATCCAAAGAATTAAGAACACAGTAAGCCAAAATAAATGTGCTAATCAGTGTTTTGAGGCTATAAGAACTAAAAAGAAAAATACTGGTTATGATTTAGTAGCAGGATTAGGTCCTAAAAGAGACTTAAACTCATAGGAATCATAAATGTCAGCTGGTGCTTGGTGTTACCTATACTAATCCTGACGCATCTGTCTTTCATTCTTCCTCCCAAGTTTCTATTTATTAGTCAGAAATCAAATGGAATATAAAAAACTAATTTGAGGATACTCAACTACGAAGTGGTATTTACATTTAGAACTTCTTCCAGAGTTCAAGGAACTCCATGGGAAGTTAGTGCATCTTACTACACAGACCTAGCCCTAGATACAAATTTGAGATGATGTAGATAGAGTGAGCAGTAACTAAGGGAAAGCTGAAAGAGGCAGAGAAGTAAAGATTTGCTGTTTCTCCCCTCTGCCAACAAAAAGGACCTGTTGGGCTCTATTTATTGCATCTTCCATGTAGTCTTATTCTGCCCTTGTGCAGAACACACAGTGTTAGTTTACTTGTAAATGTATTATTTTCTTAATATGAGAACCAAGGTATATCAAAATGACTTAGAACAATGGTTCAAATGAGGACCTTGCTGAAATTTTCTTTCTGCCTCCAGCTCTAAAAAGCAATTAATGTTCTTAAAGCTTCTAGTAGGCTCTGCTGACAGCCATGGTATTGATTTCAAAAGGAGGAAAATTAAATCTGCTATTAAGTGTACATGTACTAAGCTATCCCAAAGTAGAGATTATCTTTGGAAAATCTTTGCATTAATATTATTTTCAAACATAATGTCAGGGGAAAATATGTGACAAATACGTTACACAGCATACAACATAAGTATAGTTAAGAATGTATAGCACGCAGAATTTCTCTATAATTTCCTATGTTAAATAAGTGAATAATTATCTTAGATATTATATATCTAGTTTGTATTTTTCACTAAAGGAGCCAAAAATTAAGACTCTGAATATAGGCTGATAAAAATATCTATCTCTTAACATTAAAGTATGTGAATATAAAGAATAAACTAGAGGTTGTCATACTAAACAAGCAAGTAATTTAAATATATCCAGACACTTTAACTACAGATTTAAAAATAGCCAAATATGTCTTATATCCACATGTGTTATAACCTTAATTTATATTGTTGAGATTCTTACCTAGAATGTATTAGACAAGATACTTAATTACAATTAGTTCTCTTTACCTCAGTCCACACACGCAAAAGGTGAAGAATTTGTGCCAGAATGTCTCAAAGACTCTTTCCAGCACCACAGTTCTGGTGTTCACCATTCCCTACTTCTGTTTCAGTTTTCCAATATGTTAGTGTGCAATAGTGCAAAAGAGGTCATCTTATAAAGAGTTAAAAGGACAGTAAGACTCAGCCCTGCCATTTATAGATCTGTGGAATTGGTTCACTACTTGAACTTTATATGCCTAATTTGAAAAACATGGAATTAATATAATACCTACTCCTTATGTGAGTAAATTAAAGAATATATACAAATTACTTAACAGAATGGCCGTCATTCATTATGTGCTGGATATGTGTTAATTACAGAGCTAAGAAATTATAGGCTTCATATGGATGCCAAGTCGAAAAAAAAATTGTCAGGAGATATTAATGCTTTTGAGTTTCAAATTCACAATAATTTAATGCTCTAAACATGCCAAATTAAAATTTTTAAATAATCATCTACTTTATATCAACTATAGAAACAAAAAGGTTCATAAACTTATGACTGATAGATTTGAATGAACACATACACAAACACACACACATACACACACTTACACACTGACATCATACAAAGTTCCTAAGAAGAAGAGATGAAAAGAGAAGAAAAATCAAGGAAAACAAAGTAACAAATTATGAAAACAAAAGGGTGCCAAATTCACCACAGGAAAGGCTTAGTATATTAGTAACTAATGGGAACAAGCATCTAGTAGAAACATTTCTAAAGAAAAAGAGATAAAGTAGTTCAAAGAAGTAGGTCAAAGAAAAAGACAAAAAGATGTTCACCTCAAAAATACATTAAAAATGAAAAGTAAGACAAGACTGAATAGCCAAAGAAATCTTGAAAAAGAACGCAAAGCTGGGGGCCTCACAATTCTGGATTTCATGCTTTATTACAAAGCTGTAGTCATCAAGACAGTATGGTACTGGCACAAAAACAGACACACAGATCAATGGAACAGAATAGGAAACCCAGAAAGAGACCCACAACTATATGTTCAACAAATCTTTGTTAAGCAAGAAAGAACATCCGATGTAAAAAGTCTCTTCAATAAAAGGTATTAGGAAAACTGGACAGCAACATGCAAAAGAATGAAAATGGACCACTTTCTAATACCATGCACAAACATAAATTCAAAGTGTATGAAAGACATAAATGTGAGACAGAAAACCATCAAAATCCTAGAGGAGAACACAGGCAATAACCTCTTTGACATTAGCTATAGCAACTTCTTACTAGATATGTTTCCTCAGGCAAGGGAAACAAAGGCAAAAATGAACTACTGGGACTTCATCAGATAAAAACCTTCCAAACAGCCAAGGAAACCATCAACAAAACTGAAAGACAAACTTTGAAAAGGGAGAAGATATTTGCAAGTGGCATATCTAATAAAGGATTAGAATATAAAATATATAAAGAATTTTTTAAACTCAGCACCCCAAAAAACAAATAATTCAATCAAGAAGTGAGCAGAAGGCATGAACAGACATTCTCCAAAGAAGACATACAGATGGCTAACAGACATATGAAAAGATGCTCAACATCACTTATTATCAGGGAAAAAACAAATCAAAACTACAATGAAGTATCCCCTCACACCTATCTGAATGGCTAAAATTAACAAGACAGGAAACAACAAGTGTTGACAAGGATGTGGAGAAAAGGGAACCCCCTTACACTGTTGGTGGGAATGCAGACTGGTATAGCTATTCTGGAAAACAGTATGGATGTTCCTCAATAAGTTAAAAAGAGAATATCCTAAGACCCAGCAATTGCACTACTAGGTATTTACCCAAAGTATACAAAAATACAGACTCAAAGGGGCACATGGACCTGAAAGTTTATAGCAGTATTATCAACAATAGCCAAATTATGGAAAGAGCCCAAATGTCCATTGACTGATTAATGGATAAAGAAGAGGTGGTATATATATATGTATATGTATGTATATATATATATATATATATATGAATATTGCTCAGCCATAAAAAAGAATGGAATCTTGCCATTTGCAATGATGTGTATGGAGCTAGAGTGTATTATGCTAAGTGAAATAGGTCAGTCAGAGAAAGACAAATACCATATGATTTCCTTCATATGTGGAATTTAAGAAATGAAACAGATGAACATAGGAGAAAGAAAAAAAGAGAGAGAGAGAGAGGAAGCCAAACCATAAAACAGAATCTTAACTATAGAGAAAAAACTGAGGGTTGATGGTGGGGAGGTGGCAGGGGAGGGGCTAAATGAGTGATGGATATTCAGGAGGGCACTTGTGATCAGCACTGGGTGTTGTAGTAAGTGATGAATCACTAAATTCTACTCCTGAAACCAATATTACATTATATATTAACTAAATAAATTTAACTAAAAACTTAAAAAAAAGACAGCAGTAATATTCTATTTGTACATTTCAAATTGAGATAGATCATAAACTTATAATGATGTGCTACTTAGTATGGATATAGAGGAGAAAACAACAAATAACTATCCAAAGATTATAATATCACATGTTGCTTACTATAACAAATATAAACAAGTTTAAAGTAATATATAAAAAACGAAGTAACGTATGTAGTTTATATAGTTATATACCGAGAGTATTAGTTTTAGAACTCCTGAAATAAATTTGGATAATTTTCATGTTAAATTTGATGGTAAACTCTGAATCTAAGAAAAGAAATAGATAGTCTGTGTATTCCCATTGGGCAAATCTGGGTAATTTTTTGATAAGCAGCAAAAGCTCTAGAAACTATGCTTTATCTTTTACTCAGAAATTCTACTTCTAGGAATGTATTACATAATTATTATTGTCTTCATAATGCCTAATAATTATTGAGCTGTGTCATATTAGAGAGATGTTAACCCAATCCTCACAACTCAATGAGACAACAAGCATTTTAATCTACATTTTCGGTTAAGGAAACTGGGGTATAGAGAGATTAAATAACACAGCCCAAGCTATTTAGCTTGAAAGTGGCTGACCCTCTATTTCCACAATCTGCATTCTATCCCCTAAACTATGTAATTATGTCCAAGAAGAAGTATTTCATTATTATTTTAAAATCCTAATTGGGGAATAGAATAATGCCATAAAAAACTGAGTAACATAAGACTATTTCATGACATGGCAAAATAAAATGAAGGATCAAATTTAAAATATCATAGAACTACGACTCTATTTCTGAGTGGTGGGCAGAATAAATAGACAACAAACAATAGTGTTCATTTCTGTTTGTGAGTTATAGGTAATTTTAATTTTTGTTCTTTTTGTTTCTATTTTTTTTTAAATTTTACTTATTTATTTTCCTTGGCAGGCACAAGAAAGGGGAGGGGCAGAGGGAGAGGGAGAAGCAGATAACCTGCTCAGTAGGGAGTCCCATGTGGGGCTCCATCCCAGGACCTAGTGATCAGGACCTGAGCTGAAGGCAGATGCTTAACTTGAGCCAGCCAGGTGCCTCTGCTTATATTTTCTTAACATATTCTACAATGAAACTTTGTTATTGTAATATAAAAATGTGTTTCCCTGCTTGTTTTTATGCTGGCCCCTTTTGAAAGCCTTGAGGAACTTAACAAATCAGTTGTATCTGAAAGGTTTATTTATTTTGGCTAAAGCATTTTCAGTGAGTGGGAAGTAGACACTTGATTGCTACTATAAGTGGGTAGATAAGGAATAATCTATTATTTTAAGTAAGATTCACATGATCAAAATTATCTTCACTTTTACCTCATTTTCATTGATTTTTGTGTCTGTTTTGTGTCTAAAATGTGATTTTCACATTTAGAAAAGTGACTTATGTTGAAGCTACCATAAATTACCCAATATTACCTTAGAATATGAATATTTGTAGGATTTCAATAAGCCAAGATTCAAGAATTTGATTAAAGCTATTTAAAAAGTTGTAACACATTGAATATTTCTTTCATCTATTTTTCAAACATTCGACATCTAAATTCCTGCTTTGATATTCTCAGATATTAATGTCTTTTATTTTTTCCCCTAATAGGTGAGTTTTGAGTTTGTTTTTAATACCAAACGGTGAACAAAATTTCTTTCACTTAAATATCAAAGACCTTAAATAAACATATGTGTTTCACCTTCTATAACTGTTTAACCCCCCAGGAAAGGAATGCTGATACTAAAGAATTCTAATTGTGACTGTAAATTCCCTGTGATGTATTCACTGAAAAGCAATAGTAGTACCTGCAAAGTTTCTTAAAACAAACTACGTAAATGTTTAATGTAACTGGGAATGGAGCAGATTTTTATAACACATGCTATGGTTCCTTCTAACATTTCCTCTCACCCAATTGTTGCCAGAGAGACAAGTAAAATACAAGCTGCCAAATATACAGTTTGTTATTAAGAATTCTCTGAGTCAGAGGTGAAGTCTATTAAAGTACCATTTTAAGTATCATTGAAATAGGCAATTTTTTACCAAAATAGGAGTTTGCTCCCACTCTACTGTTCATCTACTACAATCCTATCTATTTAGTAAATTGTTTGAAGTGAATTAAATTCATCATTTTTTATGGTATTTCTTGTCTTCTGTAGGCTGGATTTGAATTCTAGTGTAGATGTTAAAGTGTAGACTGTTACGTGCCACAACCAGAAATTCTGACTCAGTAGGTCTGAAACATATAGCCAAAGAAAATACTTCAAAGAAAAGTGGTCCAGAGAGTACAGATACAAGACTACAAAGACCTAAACTGACTTAATAGCAAATGTGACTTTGACCTAGTTACTTAATCTTTTTAATCTCAGATTTTCATTTTTAAATGGATATGATGATAGTATCTATTTCATCTGGTAGTTATGAAGATTAAGGAACTATATGATAATCACCTAAAGAGTGATAGTCTTCCATATAACAGCATAATTACTCAAAAATGTATTATCTGTACCCTTATTATTTTTGTTATTCACAAGTAAAGCACTTCTATATAGTAAAATCTTCATTCACTTTTTAAAATTTTGACTCTATTTTGATTTGCATTATTCTAAATTCAAGGTTAAATTCTGATTTGGTAATGATGAATAAAGATTCGATTTTATGTTATTTTACTATGGGTAATTCTCATTTAACTTGGAAATGCTAGTTTCTAACCCTGTAATAAATTTTATTTTTGTCTTGATGTGCAGTAAAAAGTTTTACACAAGGACAACTCTGCTATGAATTTTCTTCTATCTAGAAAATGTGCATTTTAATTTAGTAAAATAAAGAAATAAAACCAGGAAAATCTGATTATCTGAAGACAATCCTGAGGAAACAAAGTATTAAGCAAACGCTAATATGCAACCTATAAGAAAGATAATAAAACCATGCATTTAAAAACAGCAAGCATATAAAAGTAGCACTGCATTGAACATACTGGATATTATAAACTTTATTATAAATCAAAGACTAGCTTTATAACTTTGCCTGGTAAAGATATGTCTTAAATGCTAGAGGTATGAAGTCTATAAAATTAAGGCAGAATCACAGCAGATCAGAATGGCAAAGAGAAAAATCATCATCCTGAACCATAACTAGTTATGATTTCTCATTATACAAATGTGCCTTGAATTTCCCCATTACCGGAAGGTTATTACACCCAATAACTATTGACCTCTAGGTCACAAATTAAAATCAACCAGATCTACAACTCCATTTAAATTATAATGTACCTCTCATTTCCTGGAGGAATCTCATCATGGAGATCATAATTGCAAATTGGCCACCATACACATTAGAAGTACTTAGATTTATTTTAAATTAAAAAGTAGCATCTAGTATATTCCATCAACATAATAGAAGGTTGCTTATAACACATTTAAAAGACTTAAGTCTGAGCATCTACTTACTTACTCTTACAAGTATGTAAGGTATATACTTTTAGATGAATGTGCATAGAAAACAAGTATTGTAACAAATGCAATCACCTTTATTCTCTTGAAATAGATTCTTAATTAAAGTATAGTAATTATAATAGTTCTACTTTCTATAAAATCTGTCTTTGGCCAAAAGAAATAAAAAGACCAAGACAAATTTTATTAAATAATAATAAAAATGAGGCCTTCTAATACCTCTATTTGCTAATGAAATTTTATGTGATTTGATTTCTTTAGTAATGGTATATCATTTTAAATCCAAAATAGTTACTTCTTATAACTAAGCAAAACAATGAGACTTGTACTAATATTCTAGAAACAGTTTCCAGGTGGGAAATTAAAGAGCCCAAAAAGTAGAAAAAGCTACCTGTTTTACAAGAGTTCCACAAAACAAACATCCAATGAGGGTAATTACCTGTTGCTGTCTTGAAATATCTTCAAAATAGGGACCTTTTATCTATTATACTTTAGCGTAGGCCTCATAGCTCATATATCAGGTAATATTTTCTAGCATAACTTCATCTTGTGGGAATGTAAATTTATTGGGTTTCACCACAATGTTAGAAGGAATACAAAAAATTATTTTGCCAACTTCAATCTAACCTAGGCAATTTCCTTTTTATTATTTATTTGAGAAAGAGAGTGAATACAAGCAGGGGGAGCTGCAGAAGCAGGCTCTCCCCATGGAGCAGGGAGCCTGACACAGGGCTCAATCATAGGACCCTGAGATCATGACCTGAGTTGAAGGCAGAGGCTTAACGTACTAAGTAAGCCACCCAGGTGTCCCTAACCCAGGCTGTTTACATTGCTTACTTCCCCCCCTTACTGTGAACACTGTGACATCATGACAGCTCCTAATGTACCTAAATTGCTGGTGAATTTAACATCAATTACTGGTGTCAGGTTCACATACACAATGTATTTAATAAGGTTTTAGTGTTTGTTTTTTATCTAAAACTGTAAGATACAGATAACTTTCAAAAAACGTTTAATAAATGAATTTGAGGGCAGCCTGGGTGGCTCATCAGTTTAGCGCCACCTTTGGCCCAGGGTGTGATCCTGGAGACCTGGGATGAAGTCCCATGTCGGGCTCCCTGCATGGAGCCTGCTTCTCCCTCTGCCTGTGTCTCTGCCTCTCTCTCTCTCTCTCTGTGTGTGTGTGTCTCTCATGAATAAATAAATAAAATATTTTAAAAATAATAAAATTAAATGAATTTGAAAAAATTTGTTATTTTAGATTTAATATGTAATAAAATGCCAATTGTGATAAAATCAACTTGTAAGTTCAGTATACATTGCTTTGATTGCATGAAGTAAAGAACTTAATTTAAAGATTAAGGAAAAAAACACTGCTAAGATTATATATATATTTTTTAATATTTTATTTATTTATTCATGAGAGAGAGAGAGAGGCAGAGACACAGGCAGAGGGAGAAACAGCCTCCATGCACCGGGAGCCCGACGTGGGATTCGATCCTGGGTCTCCAGGATCGCGCCCTGGGCCAAAGGCAGGCGCTAAACCGCTGAGCCACTCAGGGATCCCTGCTAAGATTATTGTGTAATATTATATATTACTTGTTCTTACAAGTTTTAAATTACTCTTTTTAAACCATTTTTTAAAAAAATATATTCTTTTTGTTATGATTACTTTGGTAAATAGTCCTATTCATTAAAAACAAACTACTACTATTGTAGCTCAGTTTTAGTCACTCCTTATTTGTGAGGCATATAATTAATGAGTGTTAATATTTTTAGTATGATTCACTGGAATTCTCTCTGTGCTACTGGATCTCTTCTACAGGCATTTAAACATACTGTATTTTTTCCTCTAAGTTAAATATATATATATATAGAGAGAGAGAGAGAGAGACAGAGACAGAGACAGAGACAGAGAGACAGAGAGACAGACAGAGAGAGAGACAGACAGAGAGAGAGAGAGAAAATATCCTCTTTTTTAAGGCCTAACCAAACCTTTGCCCCCTGCAACTATGATTCTATGGATTTAGTCTTTATATTTTAACTTCTTGAAAATATTGTATTTGGGATTAGAATTAACTTAAACTAACAAAAAAAAATACATTTGCTTTTAAAAAACTGACTTTGAGAAAAAGTGGAACCAAAATCCTGATTGCCATCAGGACTATCTTACTGCCTTTTTTCAGCTTTTCTCTGTCTGCTGACTTCTATAGTTATCTTCCTTTCTCCATACAAGATCTGCTCCTAAGGTGATCTATGCACATATATATATTTTTTAAGATTTTATTTACTTATTCATGAGAGACATAGAGAGACAGGCAGAGGGAGAACCAGGCCCAATGCAGGGAGTCCGACATGGGACTCGATACCGGGTCTCTAGGATCACGCCCTGAGCTGAAGGTGGCGCTAAACCGCTGAGCCACCAGGGCTGCCCAATTCATGCACATATTTTACAAGAACAGAAAAGAGTATCTTTTACTTCAGCTCCAGTTAGTTTTAACTCTGATTACCATCATTTGATTCACATGTCTATTCCTTATACCAATAACTGTGACCAAGGGAAAGGAGCATTTATGATTGGTCTAAGTTAAATCAAATGCGCATTCTTGTGCTAGAAGCATAGGGGAATGGAGACTGGGAAGCACTAGCCTTCAAGCCTTCTCTTTTCTACACATTTTCCTTGACAATTTGTCCACTTTAAATATCATCACGAAATTAGTAATCTCAAATCTGTATTACTAACTCAGATTTCACTATTAAGCTTTAAATCAATATTTAAATGACTTGTGTTCATCTTGATCAGAAAGTTCCCATGCATCTCCTATCAGCATGTCCAAAACCCCATCCAAACTTGCTTCTGCATCAGCCATTTCTTGCTCAGTAGATGACTTCATGAGTCATCTCGGTTTTTTTTACTAGAAACACAGTAAACCTCTTTGAAAACTGTATTCTGTCTCTTTATTAAGTCCTACTCAATAAATATTCTTTAATATTTCTCATCATTCACCTATCTACATCCCTGTTAGATATTCCTAGTTCAGACCAGCACTCCATCCAGATTGGGCTACAAAATGAATCACTTACTGATCTTACCACCTTTAGGCATAATTACCTCTAATGCTTTCTACAAATTGGTATTTCATCAAGGCAATAATTATAAAATATCCACACAATCATGAACTTCATACAACTAAATACTTATAAAAATGTCATATTTACCTCATGCTAATTAATAAGATTTAATCCATCCTACATACTATCTCACCATAGGAGCACAAAATTTGATGATGTTATTGGAGGATATCTATTCTCAAATTAAAGAGAAAGTCCTAGAGATCATATAAAATGTAACACTGGACAGAAATAGGTTCATATTTACTCCTATTAATAGGCGTACATTCCAAACCAATATGATTTTTAAAAATTCATATCTTTCTGAAACATCTCTCTCATCAATCCTACCATCTACATTGCAGGTATTCTTTGAACATTTCAAGGACAAGTCTGCTTCCTAGTTTAGAGGGATGCGATCAGCGTCTCTCCTTGGATAGATGCTTCTGCGTCCTTACATTCCAAATCTCAGCCCCATTTCTCCCACACTTGTCCAGGAGCCTAGGCTAAAATCTCTAATATCTCTGAAAGGTCTTAAGTCTGTTTTGTCTGGAATAAAGAATGTTTAAATTATTGATTAAATGCCAGTATTTAAACACAGGTGGTTTCATATAGAAATCTGGACTTACAATTTCTTTTCAAAAATTGAACATCTGGGAACGCCTGGGTGGCTAAGCAGGTTGAGCATCAGGTTTCAGCTCAGAGCATGATTCTGGGATCCGGGATCGAGTCCCCCATCAGGGTCCTTGCAGGGAGCCTGCTTCTCCCTCTGCCTGTGTTTCTGCCTCGCTGTGTGTGTCTCATGAATAAATAAATAAAATATTTAAAAAAATTAAAAATAATTAAAAAATAAAAATTGAACATCTGGATATTTCTTTTCAGGTTAGACAGTGCCTATCAATTTTTACTCATTTTTTATACTTACTTGCCTTTGTTGGCAAAATGTTTTGAATAGAAATGAACACACCATGATATTCAACTGTAAATGTTTCAGTGTGCATCTCTTAAAAAAAATAAAACAAATCTAAGAGAAATTTTTCTATATAACCACAATATCATTATTACATCTAAAAATTAGCAATAATTAATCACAAAATATACATACTATATCCAAAATCTCCAATTATTATTCTAAATATATTTTACAGTTAATTATTTAAATTGCTTATTCATTTCTTAAGCATGACCAAGTCTACTTATTTAGCTTATTTACACTATTCAGGTTGGCATTTGAGTTTGTGTATGTGATTTAAACTTCAGAATGGAAGAAGATATTTGCAAAAGACATATCTGATAAAGAGTATCCAAAATCTATAAAGAACTAATAACTCAACACCTGAAAAACAAATAATTCAATCAAGAAATGGGCAGAAGGCATGAACAGACATTCTCCAAAGAAGACATACAGTTGGCTAACAGACATATGAAAAGATGCTCAACATCACTTATCATCAGGGAAATACAAATCAAAACTACAATGAAGTATCCCCTCACACCTCTCTGAATGGCTAAAATTTTAGTATATGTGCTGCCGAAGCGAGCACTGAATGGCTAAAATTAACAAGACAGGAAACAACAGGTGTTGATGAGGATGTGAAGAAAAGGGAACTCCCCTACACTGTTGGTGGGAATACAAACTGGTATAGCTATTCTGGAAAACAGTATGGAGGTTCCTCAAAAAGTTAAAAAGAGAACTAAGACCCTGCAATTGCACTACTAGGTATTTACCCAAAGGATACAAAATACACAGACTCAAAGGGGCACATGGACCTGAAAGTTTATGGCAGCATTATCAACAATAGCCAAATTATGGAAAGAGCCCAAATATCCATTGATTGATGAATGGATAAAGAAGGGGTGGGATGAATATATATAAATATAATAGAATATTACTCAGCCATAAAGAAGAATGAAATATTGCCATTTGCAGTGATGTGGTTGGTGCTGGAGTATATTATGAAGCAAAATAGGTCAGTCAGAGGGACATTTGGGTGGCTCAGTGGTTAAGTGTCTGCCTTTGGTTCAGGTCATGATCTGCTTGGTCCTGGGATCAAGTCCTGCATCAGGCTCCCCATAGGGAGCCTATGTCTCTGCCTTTCCCTCTGCTATGACTCTGCCTCTCTGTCTGTGTCTCTCATGAATAGATAAATAAAATCTTTAAAAAAATAAAAAAAAATATCAATCAGAGAAAGACAAATGCCATATAATTTGAATGTAGAATTTAAGAGATAAAACATGAACATTAGGGAAAAAAGGAGAGAGACAAACCATAAAACAGACTCTAACTATAGAGAACAGAGGGTTGATGGAGGGGAGGTGAATGAGGGGATGGGTTAGTGGGTGACGGGTACTAAGGAGGGCACTTGTGAAGAGCACTAGTAGTATTACGTAAATGATGAATCACAAAAATCGACTACCAAACCCAATATTACACTGTATGTTAACTACCTAGAACTTAAATAAAAACTTGAATTAAAAATATATATTAGGAAACAATTAATTTTAAAAATGCCTTAACTCTTCTCTTTGAACTAAAGAAACTATTAAGACTTCAAAATCTAAAAATCTGACTAATTTAGGTTCCTATTTATTGTGGGGATGGTAGAAGGAAAGTAGAGTTGGAAAGAGGAATTAAAAACAAATTTAAAAGTTCCCATTTTTCATGATTCTTTTTATAGCAATAAGCATAAATTAGTAACTCTAAAACATTTTCTGACACATATCAATCTTTTTTTTTTTTTGACTGTTTATTTTATGCTCATATTGACCTAGAAAGGAGGGAGATAGACTCTAGACTTGGGAAAAGGAAAATCAGTCAAAAAAAAGAGATGCAGAGAAACTTACCCCAAGTCCTGGAAGAGGAAGAAGGAAGGCTTCCATCCATTCTGAGCCTTCTCATGGGTCTGAGAATAGAATAAAAATCTCTGAATGTGACTTAAACGTCACATCATAATTTGTCTTCTGCTTATATACCAATTCTTTTGCTGTCATTCCACCTAGGTTGAATTTTTTACTTCTTGAATGTATTATGTTCTCCTCAACTCTGAACATTGCCAGGAACACTTTCTCAAGCCTGAAGTCTTAGATGAAATGTCACTGACATTGGAAACCTCCCAACTGCCCGTCTCTGGGTCAGTAACCCTCAAATGTACTTCCTCAGAGCCCTCTACCTCCACTGACAGTTACTGAACATGGTCCACCATGAAGATTAATTATCAGTCTTATCAATAAGACTGCTTGCTCTGTGAAAGCTAGAGCCACCTCTAGCCCATTGAGATTTTATGTTCAGCATCTTGCATGGTCCTGAGCATTTAACACATATCCAGTGAATGAATGAAAAAAAATACAAATGTATAGTTTTATTCTAAGACAATTTTTTGAGCATTTAAGATGGGTTCCTCAGATATACTGTAAAATACATTGCACACACTCCAAATCTTCATCTTATTTTTTCTTGAATGGTGCTTCACTGCCATAAATAAAGGCTAGATTTTATAGGAGAGGGAGGGAGAGAACTTAAAAGAATGATATCTTAGCAGATCATTAATGAATTCTAGTTTTGTTTTTGCACATTGTCAGCTGATTATGTATTTCCTGACTATATTTTTCTCTTGTTCCACCAATAAATCACAAGAATCAGAGTTCATTCCTTCCATATATCTCATCAAAGGGAAGAAATTTTTAACAATATTATTGCTAAAAGATTTATTTGGGACTACAAGAACTTAGAAACAGTTAAGTGGCAGAAATATAGCTTCAAATAATTAAATTCAGCAAAAGATTACATAAAACAATCACCAGCACAAAAGCAAAATTTATGTCAAGCCAGTACATAAAACAATTAGTAAATAAATAAGCAAAGACTATAAACATGTCAAACTCTGATCAAGAACTCAAGCTCTAGCTCTGGTCAAGAACTTCTGTATTTGGTGATGTCCTTGCCCAGAAATATGAGATCTTGTGCAAGTATCTTACATGTTTTGGTCTCATTTCCTTCAGTTGTAAAATAAGGGTTTGGTAGATACACTTTATTCTATATTGAAACATCTATATTTCATTTCCTCTATCTGCTTCAAACTCAGTATACTGGAGACAGCACATTTATTTGACTTAATGGTTAGGAAATTTTCCCCTTTTCTTAAATCCTCATATACAGAAAAAAATATATACCACTCTTTTTTTCTCATTGTCTCATTTGAAACCCATACATACATACATATGTACATACAAATGAAAATGCTGAAAGCATTAAAACTTTTTACACATGAAAATGCTGAAGCATTAAAACTTTACACATGAAAATGCTGAAGCATTAAAACTTTAGTAAACTGCCTAAATATATGTTGACTATTAAGGGATAAAGAAGCCAGGAACCCACGTCTCTGATTCCTAAGCAAGTATTCTTTTCATTCCAACTCATTACATAATCATGTCTATTTCTGAGGCTTCTAGTTTGTAATGTATAATTTAACAGTTTTTACCCCAGAATGATCTATAGAATGTGTCAAATATGAATGATCAGCCAGTTCCTATATTTGGCTGGCTGTGAACAATGAATGATGCCCTAACAACTGGCAAAGAATTAGGAAGAGTTTACTAGCTGGCACTAAAAATTAATTAAGATTAGGACACATGTATACTGAAGTGGTTTTAAAATATGACTACAAATTCTTTGATACCTTTCCCGGTCAGAGGTGAAGTCTAATTCTCTCCCCTTGAATACTGGCTGATCTTGGTGATACATATTCTAACAGAATACTGAAGAACTGACACCATGACTTCTAAAGTTAAGTTGTAAAAGCTTCTACATGGATTTCTTTCCTAGAATCTTGTTCTTAAAATCCGCCTCTAATGCTGTGAGAAAGTCCAGGACACATGTAGAGGACATGTGGAAGTGTTCTGGCTGACAACCCCATCTGAGGTCCGAGCTGACAGCACAAACTGCCAGACATGAAAGTGAAAACGCTTCCCAGATAACTCTAGCTTGGCTACCAATCTTCATGAGAACCCAACTGAGAGTTGCCTAATTAAAACAAATCATCCTCAAATCATGAGATTTTGGGAGTATGTTATGCAACAAAGATAATTGAAACATACACATTTTATCTAAAATTAGCTTTTTTATTTTTCTCTCAATCATGAGCACAAGCAGACAGATATTAACATTAATCCTCACCTTCCCCTATAACTTTAGGTTCCATATAGTGTATATAGTGATACAATAAGAGCTACTATAATTAAGAATTTAGACATTGGAATCAGATATTCTTGGGGTATAGTTCTGACTCAGGTATGTCTGTCTCATTGTGTGATCTTGGAAATATTACATAATCAAAGACTCAATTTCCTAATATTCAAAATTTATAAAATGCCAGAACTCATCTGTTTTTCTAAACTTATAATTAATATTAGTCATACAAAGTGTCTGACATAAATGCTAAATCTGTCAAACTGTTGATTAGAGAATTTACAGTGTATTAACTTTGATCCCATCTTTAACACTGTAGCCCTATATACAGGCTTGCCCCCGTTCTCATATAGTCCAAAGGCCAGCTATAGATGCCCCTACCAAAAAACCATTGAAGTCACTTTCAGAAGGATTTTTTTAATTAAATTTGCCAATATAGAGTGTAACACCCCAGCTCATCACGTCACATGCCCTTCTTAATGCCCATCACACAGTTACACACTTCCCCTCCCACCTCGCCTTCAGCAACCCTCAATTTGTTTCCCACAATTAAGTCTCTCATGGTTTGTTTTCTTCTCTGATTTTTCCCCATTTAGTTTCCCCTCCTTCCTTTATGGTCCTTTACACTATTTCTTATATTCCACATATGAATGAAACCATATGATAATTGTCTTTATTTAACTGACTTAGTTCGCCTAACATAATGCCCTCCAGTTCTATCCATGTTGAAGCAAATAGTGGGTACTCATCTCTTCTGATGGCTGACTAATATTCCATTGTATTTATAGACCACATGTTCTTTATCCATTCATCTGTCAAAGGACACCAAGGCTCCTTCCACAGTTTGGCTATTGTGGACATTGCTGCTATGAACATTGAGGTGCAGGTGTCCCGGCATTTCACTACATCAGTATCTTTTGGGTAAATACACAGTAGTGCAATTGCTGGGTCATAGGGTAGCTCTATTTTTAACTTCTTGAGGAACCTCCACACTCTTTTCCAGAGTGGCTGCACCAGTTCATATTCCCACCCAGTGCAAGAGGGTTCCCCTTTCTCCACATCTTCTCCAACATTTGTTGTTTCCTGTCTTGTTAATTTTTGTCATTTTCACTGGTGTAGAGTGTATCTCATTATGGTTTTGATTTGTATTTCCCTGATGGCAAGTGATGCAGAGCATTTTTTCATGTGCTTGTTGGCCACATGTAGGTCTTCTCTGGAGAAATGTCTGTTCATGTTTTCTCCCCATTCCATGATGGATTACTTATTTTTAGGGTATTGAGATTCATAAATTCTTTACAGATCTTGGATAGTAGCTCCTTATCTGATACGTCACTTGCAAATATCTTCTCCCATTCTGTAGGTTGTCTTTTAGTTTTGTTGACTGTTTCCTTTGTTGTGCAGAAGCTTTTTAACTTGATCAAGTCCCAATAGTTCATTTTGCTTTTGTTTCCCTTGTCTTTAGAGACATGTCTTATAGGAAGCTGCTGTAGACGAGGTCAAAAAGGTTGCTCTCTGTGTTCTCCTCGAGGATTTTGATGCATTCCTATCTCACATTTAGATATTTCAACCATTTTAAGTTTATCTTAGTGTACAGTGTAAGAGAATGGTCTAATTACATTCTCTGCATGTGGCTTTCCCATTTTCCCAACACCATTTATTTAAGTGACTGTCTTTTTTTCCACTGGATCTTCTTTCCTTGCTTTGTCAAAGATTAGTTGACCATAGAGTGGAGAGCCCATTTCTGGGTTCTCTATTCTGTTTCATTGATTTATGTGTCTGTTTTTGTGCCAGTACTAAGCTGTCTTGATGATCACAGCTTTGTAATGAAGCTTGAAGTCAGGCACTGTGATGCCCTCAGCTTTTTCTTATTCAACATTCCTCTGGCTTCTTGGAGTCTGTTGTGGTTCAGTACAAATCTTAGAATTATTTGTTCCAACTCTGTGAAAAATGTCCATGGTATTTTTATAGTGATTGCATTGAATGTGTATAGTGCTCTGGGGAGCATAGACATTTTCACAATATTTATTTTTCGAATTCATGAGGAGATTTTTAAATCTAAAGAGAAGGTATACAAATGGAAGAGTTGACTATATGCATCAAACTTAACTTGATTTTCACCATAGCCAATTTATTGGAGGACAAACTTACAAAAGCATTTATGTTTATTTCAAGACTAAAAAGTAACACCTTTAATAATACAGAAACGATAATAATGACAAAGTACACTAAAATGTTATTTAGCACCATACAAATATTTTCTTTTCACACTTTCCAAATGTTAGATAGAATGTATATAATAAAATATCCATTTGGAAGAATCAATTTTATGGAAACAAGTCAAGTCTGGAACTAGTTTTACTTTTTAATACTCACCCGATGTGAAAAAAAAAAGGTAAGAAAGTTCTGAACAAGTTTAAATATTTCCATTTACTTATGAAACATCTTGATATAATGGGCAAAACCCCTAAAGAAGAACTTTACAAAGCTCATGTCATGAATGTACAAAACTCTCACCAGATTTTCTTTACTGAAGGAACATTCAAGCCTATGAGAATTGAATTTGCCAACTTTATTAAAAATTGAGATGATTTAGGGATGAATTCCTTAACTCATTCATATCGATTAGCTTGCACTCTCAGGTTTAATTGCTCTTGGGATGAAATAATGGAGATATTTGTAAAAATTCATATTTGCTATTCTTCAATTTTTAAAAGCATATTTTAATAGCTACTTATACCTATTCAAAGTTAAGAGAAAATATTTTTCCACATCAAATATGGCATAGGTAAAGGCATTATTTCAATCCTTCCTAAAATAGATCTGCAAAAACAAATGCTTCATGAAAGCAAGAGGTTAACTTTGCTGTCCATGGCATGAATAAAAAGTATTCAAGGAGTTTTATCCTCAGATAATTGAATTGAACACACAAATACTGCTTTTATCCCATGGATTTTCTAACAGGCAAGACAGGCCCAACAACTCTATGCTATTCATTAAAAATAACAATCACCTTACATTACTGAGTAAAAATTATTTGGTAGCTTGGATAAGAATGCCATCTCTCAAAGGCAGAGGAAATAGATTCTGGGGGGAGGAGCAAGATGGCGGAAGAGTAGGGTCTCCAAATCACCTGTCTCCACCAAACTACCTAGAAAACCTTCAAATTATCCTGAAAATCTATGAATTCGGCCTGAGATTTAAAGAGAGACCAGCTGGAATGCTACAGTGAGAAGAGTTCGCGCTTCTATCAAGGTCTTCTAAGCACAACATCTCCAAAGAAACGAGAGCTTTAAATGATACACTGGACCAGATGGATTTCACAGATATCTACAGAACTTTACATCCAAACTCAACTGAATACACATTCTTCTCAAGCGCACATGGAACTTTCTCCAGAATAGACCACATATTGGGTCACAAATCGGGTCTGAACCGATACCAAAAGATTGGGATTGTCCCCTGCATATTCTCGGACCATAATGCCTTGAAATTAGAACTAAATCACAACAAGAAGTTTGGAAGGACCTCAAACACATGGAGGTTAAGGACCATCCTGCTAAAAGATAAAAGGGTCAACCAGGAAATTAAGGAAGAATTAAAAAGATTCATGGAAACTAATGAGAATGAAGATACAACCGTTCAAAATCTTTGGGATGCAGCAAAAGCAGTCCTAAGGGGGAAATACATCGCAATACAAGCATCCATTCAAAAACTGGAAAGAACTCAAATACAAAAGCTAACCTTACACATAAAGGAGCTAGAGAAAAAACAGCAAATAGATCCTACACCCAAGAGAAGAAGGGAGTTAATAAAGATTCGAGCAGAACTCAACGAAATCGAGACCAGAAGAACTGTGGAACAGATCAACAGAACCAGGAGTTGGTTCTTTGAAAGAATTAATAAGATAGATAAACCATTAGCCAGCCTTATTAAAAAGAAGAGAGAGAAGACTCAAATTAATAAAATCATGAATGAGAAAGGAGAGATCACTACCAACACCAAGGAAATACAAACGATTTTAAAAACATATTATGAACAGCTATACGCCAATAAATTAGGCAATCTAGAAGAAATGGACGCATTCCTGGAAAGCCACAAACTACCAAAACTGGAACAGGAAGAAATAGAAAACCTGAACAGGCCAATAACCAGGGAGGAAATTGAAGCAGTCATCAAAAACCTCCCAAGACACAAGAGTCCAGGGCCAGATGGCTTCCCAGGAGAATTTTATCAAACGTTTAAAGAAGAAATCATACCTATTCTCCTAAAGCTGTTCAGAAAGATAGAAAGAGATGGAGTACTTCCAAATTCGTTCTATGAAGCCAGCATCACCTTAATTCCAAAGCCAGACAAAGACCCCGCCAAAAAGGAGAATTACAGACCAATATCCCTGATGAACATGGATGCAAAAATTCTCAACAAGATACTGGCCAATAGGATCCAACAGTACATTAAGAAAATTATTCACCATGACCAAGTAGGATTTATCCCTGGGACACAAGGCTGGTTCAACACCCGTAAAACAATCAATGTGATTCATCATATCAGCAAGAGAAAAACCAAGAACCATATGATCCTCTCATTGGATGCAGAGAAAGCATTTGACAAAATACAGCATCCATTCCTGATTAAAACTCTTCAGAGTGTAGGGATAGAGGGAACATTCCTCGACATCTTAAAAGCCATCTATGAAAAGCCCACAGCAAATATCATTCTCAATGGGGAAGCACTGGGAGCCTTTCCCCTAAGATCAGGAACAAGACAGGGATGTCCACTCTCACCACTGCTATTCAACATAGTACTGGAAGTCCTAGCCTCAGCAATCAGACAACAAAAAGACATTAAAGGCATTCAAATTGGCAAAGAAGAAGTCAAACTCTCTCTCTTCGCCGATGACATGATACTCTACATAGAAAACCCAAAAGTCTCCACCCCAAGATTGCTAGAACTCATACAGCAATTCGGTAGCGTGGCAGGATACAAAATCAATGCCCAGAAGTCAGTGGCATTTCTATACACTAACAATGAGACTGAAGAAAGAGAAATTAAGGAGTCAATCCCATTTACAATTGCACCCAAAAGCATAAGATACCTAGGAATAAACCTCACCAAAGATGTAAAGGATCTATACCCTCAAAACTATAGAACACTTCTGAAAGAAATTGAGGAAGACACAAAGAGATGGAAAAATATTCCATGCTCATGGATTGGCAGAATTAATATTGTGAAAATGTCAATGTTACCCAGGGCAATATACACGTTTAATGCAATCCCTATCAAAATACCATGGACTTTCTTCAGAGAGTTAGAACAAATTATTTTAAGATTTGTGTGGAATCAGAAAAGACCCCGAATAGCCAGGGGAATTTTAAAAAAGAAAACCATATCTGGGGGCATCACAATGCCAGATTTCAGGTTGTACTACAAAGCTGTGGTCATCAAGACAGTGTGGTACTGGCACAAAAACAGACACATAGATCAGTGGAACAGAATAGAGAATCCAGAAGTGGACCCTGAACTTTATGGGCAACTAATATTCGATAAAGGAGGAAAGACTATCCATTGGAAGAAAGACAGTCTCTTCAATAAATGGTGCTGGGAAAATTGGACATCCACATGCAGAAGAATGAAACTAGACCACTCTCTTTCACCATACACAAAGATAAACTCAAAATGGATGAAAGATCTAAATGTGAGACAAGATTCCATCAAAATCCTAGAGAAGAACACAGGCAACACCCTTTTTGAACTCGGCCATAGTAACTTCTTGCAAGATACATCCACAAAGGCAAAAGAAACAAAAGCAAAAATGAACTATTGGGACTTCATCAAGATAAGAAGCTTTTGCACAGCAAAGGATACAGTCAACAAAACTCAAAGACAACCTACAGAATGGGAGAAGATATTTGCAAATGACATATCAGATAAAGGGCTAGTTTCCAAGATCTATAAAGAACTTATTAAACTCAACACCAAAGAAACAAACAATCCAATCATGAAATGGGCAAAAGACATGAACAGAAATCTCACAGAGGAAGACATAGACATGGCCAACATGCATATGAGAAAATGCTCTGCATCACTTGCCATCAGGGAAATACAAATCAAAACTACAATGAGATACCACCTCACACCAGTGAGAATGGGGAAAATTAACAAGGCAGGAAACAACCAATGTTGGAGAGGATGCGGAGAAAAGGGAACCCTCTTACACTGTTGGTGGGAATGTGAACTGGTGCAGCCACTCTGGAAAACTGTGTGGAGGTTCCTCAAACAGTTAAAAATATACCTGCCCTACGACCCAGCAATTGCACTGTTGGGGATTTACCCCAAAGATACAAATGCAGTGAAACGCCGGGACACCTGCACCCCGATGTTTCTAGCAGCAATGGCCACTATAGCCAAACTGTGGAAGGAGCCTCGGTGTCCAACGAAAGATGAATGGATAAAGAAGATGTGGTTTATGTATACAATGGAATATTACTCAGCTATTAGAAATGACAAATACCCACCATTTGCTTCAACGTGGATGGAACTGGAGGGTATTATGCTGAGTGAAGTAAGTCAGTCGGAGAAGGACAAACATTATATGTTCTCATTCATTTGGGGAATATAAATAATAGTGAAAGGGAATATAAGGGAAGGGAGAAGAAATGTGTGGGAAATATCAGAAAGGGAGACAGAACGTAAAGACTGCTAACTCTGGGAAACGAACTAGGGGTGGTAGAAGGGGAGGAGGGCGGGGGGTGGGAGTGAATGGGTGACGGGCACTGGGTATTATTCTGTATGTTAGTAAATTGAACACCAATAAAAAAAAAAAATAAAAGTCTATATTGCAGCAGTTATAAAAAAAAAATAAAAAAATAAAAAAATAAAAAAATAAAAAATTCACAGTGGTTTACATATATAAAAAGAGGAACCCCACTGATACATAAATATGTGAATTATATTAACTGTAAATAGACTAATTACTCCTTTATTTTTTTGACAAAAAACACATTTATTATTGAGCACTGGGTGTTATTCTGTATGTTGGTAAATTGAACACCAATAAAAATAAATTAAAAAAAAAAAAAAAAAAAAAAAAAAAAGGAAATAGATTCTAATAGATCCTAAATTACTTTTTTCCTTTGAGGAATTGGGAAGAAAAGTCTTTTATCAGTTATGATAGTTATAAATGTCTGGCTTGTATACAGTGGTTATTTAATAGTACTAAATTTTGGAAAACATACTTTTCTGGATATTTTCAGTGTTTCCACTGATTCCTTTGAACTACTACTTCTTATCCTACACTTAGGATCATTGCTTTTTTTTCCACAAGACTCAACTCACTCAGTTTCCTTTCTTGTACTTCATGTCTCTGATTACCATGCTCCATTAACATTTAACATAACTTATGTATAAATTATGATTATATTTTACACTCTTGTAGTATTTTTAATCATCTCCCACTTGGATTATGAACTCCATGAGAGTGATATTTCAACTTTTTCTTTATTTTTTAGCTTTTTCTAAGGACTTAAATATTTTTTCAGTAGGAGGATGAAGATCATTTGTGAAGTCTGGAGGAAGATCTACAGTGAAGAGAAGAGGACATCAGAGTATCAAATGACTCTCTAATCCACAGATATAAATCAATTATATATTGACTATATATATTTGGGAGGTTACCACAGATCAAAACCGAAATCTGGGCAGGTCATGGAGTATGCAAATAGATTTAGGCCACTATCCCAGGAAAAAGTTAATGAGAAAGATGCTAGATTGAATGCAGAGAATAGTGAAATATGATCTGGTAATTAAGTAAACACAGGCCACCTTCAATAATAAAAGGTAAACTTAAAACACATTCTAGAATATATGATCTCAGGATAGATTTCAACTAACAATTAGTTGAATGCTTTTTATATTACCAAATGTTAAAGCAGGTATACAGAATTGTTAAAGGACCCAGCTGAATTTAGGATGCCAGCATAGTCTATAACATTTACACTAGAATATTTATGATAAAGTTTATAGGACATTATCTATAAGGTAAACTTTATTTGCAATTAGCAGTAATTCTTGGTGGGGGGCAGAGAATTTATTTTATTTTATTTTTTAAATTTTTATTTAAATTCTGGTTAGTTAACATACAGTGTGATATTGGTTTTAGAAGAGAATTTAGTGATTCAGCACCTACATATAACTCCTAGTGTTCAACAAAAGTGCCTTCCTTAATACTCACAACGCATTTAGCCCCTCCCCTGCCCAGCTCTCCTCTAGCAACTCTCAGTTTGTTCTCTATAATTAAGAATCTCTTATGATTTGCCTCCTTTTTTCCCCCACTTCCCTTATGTTCATTGGTTTCATTTCTTAAATGGTGTGAAATCACATGGTATTTGTCTTTCTCTGACTGATTTATTTCACTTAGCATAAGACACTCTAGCTCCACCCCTATTGTTGCAAAAAATAAGATTTCATTCTTTTTGATGGCTGAGTAATATTTCATTGTGTGTGTGTGTGTGAATGTGGATATATATATATATATATATATATATACTCTTCTGTTTTTAAAGTAACCATATTCAGTTGCACTGGTGCAGAGATATGAATTTAAACAAGGCTATGGTTTCACCAAGAATTTGCACAAGTAAAGAAAGAAGGTATGGAATTGAGGGAATATACAAAGAATTGATTACATTGATTAAACAAATTAAGAAGGCATCAAGGAGACCAATTACATGGGGGAAACCCATGATGAGGAGCATTGTATACATCTCATTCAACATGTTAAAGAGTTAACTGCCCATTGTCTGTGGGTTGTCCTGCAGAAGGACCATCTCCTGAGACACTGGAGTTTGATGAGTATCTATCTGAACTCCGACTATGGTCACTTTCTCTGTTAAATGCCAAGAAGCCTCCCTAAACCACAGTAGAAGTAAAGTCCTTAATCCCCAAAGATATAGAGACACTAATGGGAAAATATCAGTATAGGTACTTGGGCAGGGCTAGGAAATGCTCTGCCCCATCTACCCCCTAACACCTGCTTCTAATGTTTTCTGACTCATTTTGATAAGATTATGCCATGTGACCTAATGATAATTTAATTGTTCAGTAGACCGAGGAAAAAAATCAGAGAAAATGTCATTCTGTATTCAACTTATTTCATAAATCATAATTGTCAAGAAAATAAAAACTGAATAGAATTAGACTTTGAAAAGACAATTTTATAGGTTCTAAAGGGAAAAAAAAGACATTATCCTATAGCCAAATTCAAGAAAGATTGATCATCAAAGATAAAATTTTGACATTGATAATTTAACCAAAAATTAAGGCAGCACATACACTGAGTTGTTAATCAATGGGTTTATATCTCTATAAAACGTTCTTAAATGATGGAAAAAGTTAAGCAAAATACAAAAAAAATTGCATTAAACTAGAGTAACATTGTCTGGTAGGCTAAAGAATAGAATTGATCTTTGAGAAATAACAATAAAATAATTACTTAGGACAGAACATAAAAGAAAACAAAGAGACTGAGGTGAGGTAAATAAAGAACACTATGTCCTTTTTGTTTGTTTGTTTGTTTTTTATTTCTTTATTTGTTTTTAAAACAGGGAATACTTTATTGAAACCCATCAGAGAAATGTAACAAAGTGTTTTTTTTTTTTTTTTAAGTATTGTGTTTTAAAGCATAGGTCAATAATTGTATATGAGAGTATACACTGCTTACATACAAATTAACTGATCAGAGCCCAACTTTTCAATGTTCAAAACAGAATACGCTTCCCTGTAAAAGCAGCACCTTTGTGACATTTTTAACTTTAGTATTCCTCTCCTTCTTTTTCACCCTCTCCTTCAATAGAATCCACACCAACCTCCTCATAATCCTTCTCCAGGGTAGCCATGCCCTCACGGGCCTCAGAAAACTCTCCTTCCTCCATGCCCTCACCCACATACCGGTGAACAAAGGCATGCTTGGCATACATCAGGTCAAACTTGTGGTCCAGGCAAGCCCAGGCCTCAGCAATGGCTGTGGTGGTGCTCAGCATGCACACAGCTCACTATACTTTGGCCAGGTCTCCACCAGGTACCACAGTGATAGGCTGAAAATTAATGCCCACTTTGAAGCCAGTGGAGCACCTAGTCCACAAACTGGATGGTACGCTTGGTCTTGATGGTGGCAATGGCAGCACTGACATCTTTGGGAACCACGTTGCTACTGTACAACAGGCAGCAAGTTATGTATTTATCATGGCGAGGGTCACATTTCACCATCTGGTTGGCTGGCTCGAAACATGCATTGGTGATCTCTGCTACAGAAAGCTGTTCATGGTAGGCTTTCTCAGAAGAGATGACAGGGGCATATGTGGCCACATGGAAGTGGATGTGGGGATAGGGCACCAGGTTGGTCTGGAATTCCATCAGATCAACATTCAGGGCTCCATCAAATCTGAGAGAAGCAGTAATGGAGGACACAATTTGACCTATCAACCTATTTAGATTAGTGTAGGTTGGGCGTTCAATATCGAGGTTTCTACAACAGATGTCATAGATGGCCTCGTTGTCCACTATGAAGACACAATCAGAGTGCTCCAGGGTGGTGTGGGTGGTGAGGATGGAGTTGTAGGGCTCTACTACAGCTGTGGATACTTGGGGAACAGAGTAGATGGAGAACTCTAGCTTGGACTTCTTGACATAATCGACAGAGACATGTTCCATCAGCAGGGAGGTGAACTCAAAACCAGTTCCCCCTCCAAAGCTGTGGAAAACCAAGAATCTCTGAAGACCCGTGCACTGGTCAGCCAGTTTCCGAATTCAGTCCAAGACAAGGTCAATGATCTCCTTATCAATGGTGTAGTGCCCTTGGGCATAGTTACTGGCAGCATCTTCCTTGCCTGGATGAGTTGCTCAGGGTGGAAGAGCTGGCAGTAGGTACCAGTGTGAACTTCATCAATGACTGTGGGTTCCAGGTCTATAAACACTGCGGTGGGCACATGCTCGCCAGGGCCTGTCTCACTGAAGAAGGTGTTGAAGGAGTCACCTCCTCCCTCAATGGTCTTGTCACTTGGCATCTGGCCATTGGGCTGAATGCCATGTTCCAGGCAATAGGGCTCCCAGCAGGCATTGCCAACCTGGACACCAGCCTGTCCAACGTGGATGGAGACGTATTCATGCACAGTTGCTGCTTTGTGGCTGCTGAGCAGATGGCAGAGAAGAAGAGGAGAGGTTGTTGCTTCTTACAGCACGACTCTTAGGTAGTTGATGCAAGAGAACCTGTGCGTCTTTTTTGTTTTTTGTTTTTTTCCTATAGGAAAATTGTCTGTAAATGGTAGGTTCCCATCTGTCTGTAATATTGTGGAAAATCAGATTAGTTTACATTCTACTGTATAACTTCTAAGAACACAATCAGTTTTGAAATATTTTTCATGTATACCCATTCCAGTTCATTTTCATGGCCATTATTTTGGCCCAGATAGTGATCACTTAGTTCTTAGCAACAGAAATCAAGTGGAATTTGTCTCTTTTCTCCACAAACAGCACTTCTTCACTAACACAAGAAATATTTGTAAATAAATGCAGATATTTAATAGTCTGGACATGGGACATGGGCTAATTTCCTCACGCAGCACAATGAAAACCACCATTCCTTTCTACATGCACAGTATAAATTGTTAATTGTCTTTGGTCAGCTGGCAAGGTCCCCCAAAAGGTTTCCCTTTTAAAATTGCTTTTTCTATTCACTCTTTTTCAATCTATATTATTCAGCTAGGGAACTACCTTTTGGCTTCCTACCATTTTCCCATAAAAATCTATTACTCAAGCCCTGTAGAAAGTGTTGCTTCTATTAGTAAGGTAATGTTTTCAGGACAGTATCTTTTCAAAGGAGATAATTTATATAATTGTCCTTGACTGTCAGTTTTGTCAACTGCAGGAATGCTTCATAATTATTTGCCAGTAGAAGATCCTGAGAATTATGTAGAGAAATTTTGAAATGAGCAAAATACACAAGTCTCAGAGAACACTGCTATTTAGATTATTAGCTCAAAGGAAAACCTTGGAAAAGTAGATTTATTACCATGCTCTCATTACTAGATGGATTGGAGATAACTGTAATTCATCAGACTGAAAATGTAACTTCTATCAGCTAATTATGCAAATAACTAGTAAGATTAACTTGCAGGTATATTCTTTGAAATATTCAAGTTTGATGGCAAAGGAGGTATAAGCATTAATAACCACTCATTATTATTACCAAATACACCTATTTTCCTGATATATGACTAAATAATTAGGATATTAAACTATGAGAGATATAAAAATATTAGAAATGTAGCAATATCTTTTATCTTTTGAAAACACTTTATGTAAGCAGTATAATTATCATTGTCTGCTAATAACAGTATTGTCATTTTCTTTTTATCACTTACCTTGTTCTTAAAAAAATTTTAGAAGGTATGTAATGTTTCTTTAAATAAACTATAACTCAGTGAAAGTGACATTATAGCTGACTCTTTTGTCATCTCAAAGCTCATATGATTCCTATGTACACTTTTCTTATTATTTAGCTTTATCCTGGAAAAGAACAACCAATTCATTGAAACAAATGAGTGAAAAATTGCTCATTCTTCCTGAACTGTCAACCAAGGTTCTCAAAGTTTAGAAAAGATTAAAACAAATAGGCATTAAGAAGAAAAATCAGTTATTATACTTGAGATTTAGATTCAAAATATTTCAGTATTTTGCAGACATTCAATATATTTCTCTACCTAAAACTTATGGTTTTCTGTCCCAACAGTGTATACTTTACTATAAGTTATCGGAAACAATACTGTTGATTATTATAATGATGATAATGATGATGGTGTATTATTCAGATGTTTCCAAATTTTCTCTATATAAATCTCTCTTGTCAACAGAAGTTGAAAAACTATACTGCTGCTCAAATAAAAAAGTTTTCATTTGGTTTTGCATAATATTGAAAATAGCACACAAGTCTGTAAATGACTGTATTATTATTGTTTTACTTTTTTAATTTAAATCCGAATTGCCAACATATAGTATAACACCCAGCGTTCATCCCATCAAGGACCCTCCTCAGTGCCTGTCACCCAGTTACCCCATCCCCCCATCTACCTCCCCTTCCACAACCTTTTGCTTCTTTCCCAGAGTTAGGAGTCTCATGGTTTGTCTCCCTCTCTAATTTTTCCCACTCAGTTACCTTCCTTTCACTTACAATCCCTTTCACTATTTCTTATATTTCACATATGAGTGAAACCATATAATGTTTGCCCTTCTTCAATTAAGTTATTTCACTCAGCATAATACCCTCCAGTTCCATCCATGTTGAAGCAAATAGTGGGTACTCATCTCTTCTGATGGCTGACTAATATTCCATTGTATTATAGACCCACATCTTCTTTATCCATTCATCTGTCAAAGGACACCAAGGCTCCTTCCACAGTTTGGCTATTGTGGACATTGCTGCTATGAACATTGAGGTGCAGGTGTCCTGGCATTTCACTACATCAGTATCTTTGGAGTAAATCTCCAGTAGTGCAATTGCTGGGTTGTAGGGCAGGTCTACTTTTAACTCTTTGAGGAACCTCCACACAGTTTTCCAGAGTAGCTGCACCAGTTCACATTCCCACCAACAGTGCAAGAGGGTTCCCCTTTCCCCACACCCTCTCTAACATTTGTTGTTTCCTGTTTTGTTAATTTTTGCCATTCTCACTGGTGTGAGGTGGTATCTCATTGTGGTTTTGACTTGTATTTCCCTGATGGCAAGTGATGCAGAGCATTTTCTCAAGTGCTTGTTGGCCATGTCTGTCTTCTTTGGTGAAATGTCTGTTCATGTCTTCTGCCCATTTCACGATTGGATTTTTTGTTTCTTTGCTGTTGAGTTTGATAAGTTTTATAGATCCTGGATACTAGCCCTTTATCTGATATGTCACTTGTCACATATCTTCTCCCATTCTGTAGGTTGTGTTTTTCTAGTTTCATTCTTCTGCACACGGATGTCCAATTTTCCCAACACCATTTATTGAAGATACTGTCCTTTTTCTAGTGGATATTCTTTCCTGCTTTGTCGAATATTAGTTGACCATAGACTGGAGTGCCCATTTCTGAGTTCTCTATTCTGTTCCATTGATCTATGTGTCTGTTTTTGTGCTAGTAGTATGCTGTCTTGATGATCACAGCTATGTAATACAACTTGAAATCTGACATTGTGATGCCTCCAGGATTGGTTTTCTTTTCCAATATTCCTCTGGCTATTCAGGGTCTTTTTTGATTCCACCTAAATCTTAAGATTATTTGTTCCAACTCTCTGAAGAAAGTCCATGGTATTTTGATAGGGATTGCATTGAATGTGTAAATTGCCCTGAGTAGCATAGACATTTTCACGATATTAATTCTTCCAATCCATGAGCATGGAATGTTTTTCCATCTCTTTGTGTCTTTCTCAATTTCTTTCAGAAGTGTTCTGTAGTTTTTAGGTATAGATCCTTTACCTCTTCAGTTAGGTTTATTCCTAGGTATCTTATGCTTTTGGTGCAATTGTAAATGGGATTGATTCCTTAATTTCTCTTTCTTCAGTCTCATTGTTAGTGTATAGAAATGCCACTGATTCTGGTATATTGATTTTGTATCCTGCCACATTGCTGAATTGCTGTATGAGTTCTAGCAATCTTGAGGTGGAGTCTTTGGGTTTTCTATATACAGTATCATGTCATCTGTGAAGAGGAAGAGTTTGGCTTCTTCTTTGCCAATTTGAATGCCTTTTATTTATTTTTGTTGTCTGATTGCTGATGCTAGGACTTCTAGTACTCTGTTGAATAGCAATGGTGAGAGTGGACATCCCTGTCATATTCCTGATCTTTGGAGAAAGGCTTTCAGAATTTTTTTTAATTTTTAAAGTAATATCTACACCCAATTTGGGGCTTAAACTCAGAACCCTGAGATGAACAGCCACATGCTCTACCTACTAAGCCAGCCAGGCACCCCTGTAATTTTTTTTTATTTTTATTTTTGAAACTTGTTTTTTTTCCTGTTATATCAAACGTGAAATACAATAGAAAAATAAAAGTTTTAGGGTTGTAGCAAGCAAATGAAGCAGAAACTCCCAAGAAAATCGAGGTAAATGAAATAGGTTCTTACTTATGGTACATATTTGATTTTGTGTCATTTTTATAATTTTACTTAAAGCTTTTAACATATCATTTCTGTAATATTAAAAAATCAAATTTAATTAAATTTAAAAAATTAAAATAGAGACTGTGGAGTTCTGCTTAGAGACATTAAACACTGACAGAGAATACTAAGTATTTAATTTACCTATTCTTGTTAGGTTTAATCATTTCCTAATACTCAAATTTCAAGGTTACCAGCCATCAAATCCTTTTCTATAGCCTTCAGGACTCTGTAACTAGTAATCCAGAATCTTTATTAAAGTATATGTACCATTTTTTGTCATCTGTATTCAATTTCCCCCTATGCAGATTGGAAGAAAAAATGTAGCATCATGTAAAAAATATATATATTGTTTTAGTTTTTCAAATGGAGACATGGCAGGCTGAATATTTGAAAAGGAAATGTATTATACAGAAGGATGTTGAGCTGTGTTCTCCAGTGAAGTCTAAAAGTTCACAGAATTTTATGATTGCTATTCTGCTAGTGCTCTTTGACCTTCACATATAGTTTCATGATCTTTTCATTAACCACTCATCCTCTTTTATTTTCTTTTGATATGAAAGTTTTTTTTAATTAATGTGAATAAAACACCAGAGGAATTATGCTTTGGTAATAATAATAGTGAATAAATATAATCTTTATTTTTTAAAAGTGCATTGTTGGTCAACAGCAATAATTATTATTCATTAAATATTTACAACGTGTTGGCCACTTGAATAAACACTTAATATACATCATCTCATTGTCCTTTCCAGAAGAAATATTTCTCATTCTACAGATGGAACTGAGACTGAAATTACAGGTGTTATAGAGTAGGCAATGAAGCTAAGATTTGAATATCAGTGTGCCTGATACAAAAATCCATATTTTGCCAAACAATCCTCACTATATTTTTCTTAGTAATCTTATATTTTGCTATTAATAAACACGTGCAATTGAAGTATATTCATTCATAATGGAAATGATTAGCTTGGCATTATTTTATACAAGAATAAAATTAAAATTGAGAAAATTTAAGTTCTCAAACTTTTAGGTAAGTATAGTAACACCAAATTTCTTTTCACTAGCTTTAAAAAATAAAATCAATCTTATACTCCAATGTAATTACCATCTTAAAAATATATTGCCAAAACATTTTTAGCAGATACAAAGAAGGAAGATGAAGAGTATAAATTACAGGCACACAGTGATTATCCCAAAATCCTAGTGCTGAAAAAATGAAGCTTAATACCAGTTAAGCTGTCACTAAGTCAGAGTTATAAGTATAGTCAGGTAAAATTCTTATAATTGCTTATAATTTTCAGAGTTTTGAAAACAATTTCTTGGGCAGATGTTTTTACATTGTCATAAATGTTCCTGTCTCTATTAAGTGTTGAAGATTTTCTCTGGTTTATACACTAACATATTAATCATTTCCAGTCTTTCAAGATGACTACCTGGTAACATTAACATACAGATATATAGTGATCACTACATTATTATGAATTCCTTTCACCTGATACACTTGAAAAAATCAAATTAGTCTCTGTTACTTAGTATGGTGCATTGTTCAAAAAATGAATTTATCATTAAATCGCTGGCCTTGAAAATTAAGTATTAATTGAAATTTGACTATTAGAAAATTATCTCAGAGAAACATCATTTAACATGTAATTCTCTTAAATTTATGACATTATGAATGAAATACTGGGCCAAAGCTTGTTTATGCCAATGGCACAAGTTACTGTCATTTCTATTTCTAAAAGCAGTGAATTCTTATCAAACCTCCCTTGTCAAATTTTATTTTAAATTATCTTTCAACCAAGTATAAGCTATTTAAGAGTTAATTATCCAATTATGGCTACTCTGTACCTTTATTTTTGTCTGTTTCCACGGGGCTTTTTTTTTTTTTTCCTGTGTGGAGATCAAAATTCCAAAGTCTATAGACTATGGGAAAATAAAATTACAGTGATTATTCAGTTTTATTAATTATACCTAGTTTTAATGAAAAGTTTATGACAGAAATTATTGATAGTTCTGAAACATAAGACTGGAACCTTGTAAATTTAATTTATTCTGGTTATTTATGGGCCAGAATAATAAAGGATTGTGTGATGATATCCTAAACTAAAAAGGTAGTTAATCCAAAGGCATAAATACTAGTTAATTAAGAAGGAATGATAAATAAACTATTCTCTATGCTATGATTTACTCATCACCATTAACTTCAAAACATAATCAATATAAAAGGACCTAAACAGTAGAAATCTAGAAGGTATCTTATGTAAATATTTTTATAAAATACATTTTTTCCAAATTAGTTCAAAAATAAAGTGACCTAAATATTTCTAAAGGAAGCAAATATTAGTTCTGTTGAATCTCCTACTGTTTTGTTTGCTGGGAAAAAATTTTTTTCAATGTTCTAAAAATAAATAAATTCTACCTATAAATGAAATATCAACACTGGTTATTACTTGAACATTTTATAAGTTTGCTGATCTTCAAGGTTTTTTTTTAAAGATTTTATTTATTTATTTGTTTATTTGTTTATTTATTCATTCATTCATGAGAGAGGCAGAGAGAGAAAGGCAGAGACATAGGCAGAGGGAGAAGCAGGCTCCATGCAGGGAGTCTGATGTGGGACTCAATCCCAGGACTCTGGGATCATGCCCTGAGCCAAGGCAGGTGCTCAACCACTAAGCCACCCAGGCATCTTTATTTTCACTTTTAAAACACACACACACACACACACACACACACACATATCCCAATAAACTCTACCCCTTCAGTCTCAACTTAAAGTCTTAAATCCCTACTTTTCTTCTCACACCACATCTGTTTCATCATGAAATCCTATTGACTGTAATTTCAAAACATATTTAGCTTTTCTTATCACTTCCATCTCATGACTTTGGTTTAAACCATTATCACTTCTTGCCTACATGATGGCACTATTTTAAAAAATAGTTTTCCTGCTTTCAGTTTTAAATCTAAGGAGCTTGGAACTCACCACTCTATCCTAACAGATGAAAGCTAAACACACCAAAAAATCAACAAGTCTTCTTGGATTTGTAAGAGAGAAGAGGACCCAGGGAAAATCATGGCCTCAACTGGACTTCTTAGTATTTATCCAAAGAAGTTGAAAGCTTATGTACACACAAAACCCTGTACAAGTCTGTTTCCAACAGCTTTATTCATAGTTGCCAATGCTTGGTAAGAACCAAGATGTCCTTCAGTAGGTGAATTTATAAACTGCAGTACATCCAGGAAATGGGATATTATTTAGTGCTAAAAAGAAATGATCAAGTCATAAAAAGAAATGGAGGAACTTTAAATTCATATTTTAAGGGAAATACTCATTCTTAAAAGGCTATAAACTGCATGATTCTAACAATATGACATATATTTTTAAAGACTTTATTTATTTGAGAAAGAGAAAGAGAGAGCATGAGTGAGGAAAGGCAGAGAGAGAGAGGGAGAAGTAGATTCTGCTGAGCAGGGAGTCCACTATAGAGCTAAATCTAAGACCCAAGGATTATGACCAGAGCCAAAGGTAAACAATCGAATGAGCCACTCAGGTGCCCCAGTGACTTTTTGAAAAAGGCAACAATGGAGATTATAAAAAGATCAGTAGGTATCAGAGTTTAATGGGAAAAACTAATTTCTTATGCTTACAGAGAAGCAAAAATATTATGACTTCTTTACTTATCATGAACCTAAGGTTTTGAAGCTTCATTCATGCTAAAAATGAAAAATATATCTAGCAACCCAAGGTAGTTCTGTTATTTATGGAGGATTTAAACTTTTTGAAGAATTGTTTAATTCAGGTTTCTTCTCACGATTTTCTGCCTTCTCCTCTTCTTCCCAAGTGTGATCTACATTTTGTATAGGGCTAAGAATGCTGCAGTGAGTGTTAAATCTAACCCTATGATAAGAACCTGATGAGTCAGCAGGTATTTGGTGGTCTACAGTCCATGTTGGTAGGATTCAAACGTACAAATTTCACTGCACTCTTGGCATTTGTATGTCCTATCATGGCTATTGACCACCAGATTGTTAACCTCTGGATCCCCACACAAACTTAATATCTTTTGTGAGTTTTCCCTCAAAGGGAACACAGAAGCTTTAACTCTGTTGTGCTCTAGTCTTTCAGCCAATGGAAATGTAGTTCCTTTGGGGTAAAAATTAGCTAGTACACATATGCAATCTTCAACTCCTTTATTTTATGTAAACTATTTATTTTTACTATCTTGGGCTATGATTTATAGAATGCTCAAACATCATTTTTTTTCTAAAAAGCCCAGTTTCTGCATTTTTAAGTCCTGATGTTCAAAACTTTTAGTCATTTGTATGAGTTTAAAAATGTGTCTATTAAGGAAAAAGGTGAGGACTAATTTAATTATCATCTAAACATTGTATCCAAGCTGAGTAACTTTAAAACTCTGTTTAATAGAAACTATCAGAATCCCACACACAACATGGAATTTTAACTTCATGATAAAAATTAAATGATTTTGCTAAACACTATTTGTTAATTTAAGAAATAATCAGTATGCAGCTACTGCATACAACAGTGTTAGTCAATAAAGTACTGCCTTCGTCAGAATTGCATTCTAGCCAAGAAAGACGGAATAAACAAGATAAATAAAAACAAGTAGGGTGACAGCTAATAAATAATGAAGAGCAGCAGAGAGAATAGGGAGGGTTTTTATTCATGGTGGGGGTATTTAGGTGAAGATATATCTGGTCACATATTTAGATAAAAGAGGGTTTTCTAATTATTCAGGATTATGGAATTTTAAAATAACAATTAAAAAGACCTGTGAAAAAATTACCTGGGATAACAAAATTTAAATACAATAAATTTTGAATTCATGATATCTGCCTCCAGTCTTCTACACAGTTTCAAGTAGAGGAACACTAGAGTTCTTACCTTCTTTGGTATGAGAGAAGATAGACAAGGAGAGGATGAGGACAGTGGAAAACCAACCACAGGACCAGGTAATTTAATCCAGACTGAAAAATGGCATCTGGTTGCTCCAAAGCATGGGCCACAGGGGAGATTCAGCAGGCAAAGCCAGAGCAGCTGGTTTTAATAGGCTACTTAGTCCATTCCGTCAGCCTCACAGTGATACATCCCTGAAGGTTATGCTCTAGATCTCTTTGGACCCATCATGCTGTGTTATGTTGAAGCTTTACTGGACTTATGTTAAAGCAAAGGATATATTTTCATTTACAGCAATATGGAGAATTTATTAGAAAATAAAAGAATTTATTCAGGTTAAACTATTATTGTATGCGTGTATATAAACATACATATATGTATACATATATACACACACAGACTCCATATATACACATACACTTGCACACACTATACATGAACATATATGTATTTGTGTGTGTGTGTGTGATCTGCAATGAAACAGCAAGATCTAATCACAAGAAACAAAAATATTTCTAGTCCTGCTGATGAGTCAGTAGATGAAGTATCAGGAAGTAATTCTTTAAATATTTTTAACTATCCATAATTATACATCACAAATCCACATATGCTTCTTTGGCCCTGTACTCTAAATTTTGATTTTTCTCCTCCTTATTTTCAATTCAAGGAGAAAAAATGCAAAATGACTTGGGGTGGGAATGGCAAAAAAAAACAACCAAAAGGGAATTATTCTTCTCCTTCAAATTTGTATAAAATTTAAAACTAGAATGTTTAAGATTATCTAGTTTAAATCTATTAAAAAGTAGATCTTTTGTTCCTGGAAAAAGAACGAGAAATCATAGAGGTCCTAAGGTTATGAAGCAAAACACTGGCATTTGTTTGATGTGAGAAACAAAGGTAGAAGAAAAATTAGTAAATTTCCTTACTACCTATAGCTCATTGACATGTCCTTGAAACAGGCAGAGTGACATTCCTCTAGGGACTCAACTGCCTCGATGTTACTACTTTGCTAAGGGCAAAAGGCAATCTTAGCCTGACCCCCAGGACCCTGTAAGTCTATTTTAACATATAAAAAATTCCTTTAGAAATTTCCTTTATCTCTAACCACACTCCCAAGGTATATCCTGGCAATCATCCCCCAAGCATATGATCCACTGATATAAAGGGTCTCATGACTAAGGTTTTATTAGACACTAATAAATGACCTTTTCCCAACAATAGCTAGCCCCCTCAAGGTCCTGAAAACCTTCCTTCCAAAATTCTGTAGAGACTTATGTTATCGCTAACCCCTGCCCAATCTGGAAGTATGTAATGGGCCACTCTTCATGACCCCGATGCAGCTCTTTCTGCCCATGGGTCCTGTCCCTGTGCTTTAATAAAATCACCTTTTTTGCACTAAAGACATCTCAAGAATTCTTTCTTGGCTGTTGGCTTCAAACCCTAATGTCTTTTCCAACATCAGTATTCAAGCCAGGATCCACATTTCCTGATTCCAAAACAAGTTCTCTTACATCATACTAACTATTAAAAAAATAGAATTTAGAATGTTACCTTCTTTATAAGCAAAATACAGTAATTAAGTTAATAATTATAATTTCTCTTAACTTTAAAAAGAAATAACTCAATGAGAGATGACCCCTCTTTTCATATAATAGGAAGACCAGCAACACAATTTTCAGGACCCGGAGCAAAATGAAAATGTAGCCCTTTGTTAAAAAAATATTAAGACTTTCAAGATGGTGAAAGCAGAGAATGAAACTAAGCATAAATCCATTGTAAGCTCAGAGTTCTGTGGAATAACACAATTTATATTATATCTTGAGGCTGGTCCTGTATATCAATATTGAGGAAGGCATCAGAAAGAGGCAAGCATATATTTGATGAAAGATGGTCAAGAGTCTGAAGATTGAGAGGGGGCACCAATCAGACTTGGTGATTGGGCAAATACATTTTATGCATGTTATCTTTTTTCTCAAAACCAACGAATCAATGTCCTCCAGCCTCTCCAGTCCCTCTGAGGATTTGGTGAGGAGGCCAGTTAATCTCTTTCTCAGGAGGAGCCAATGAGCCTATATTTCTCTTCATCCACTGTCATCCAGTAGGAAAAAAATACACAGAACTTAACTCATGGTGTCCTGGGAGCAGTGTTAGGAGACAAGTGTACGTAGTTGTCAATTTCTACTCTGTCCACTGTATTCGTTACACAGTTTTACAAAAATGTAATTTCTGGACAGGAAGGCACATAATTCAGGCCACGTAGGTAATCTATGGAATAATAAAAATATTTTTATTCATTTTGCTTATATAGGGATTATAGAAAGTTGGAAAAAGTAAGCATTAAAAAGGTAAACACCAATGCTAAAACTGTATGCTATTCAAGAAAAAATTTCCTCAAACTACTTACATTTTCTATAATTTTATTATTTTATATACATAGTCCCTTAAGGTATAACCATTGGATAAATAAAGGGAAATGCTATTATAATAAGAATGACTTGACACGTTACCACTCTTGATGCCATAGCTCTGCTAAGATTTCCCTTACAGATTTTTTTTTCATTACTTTTTTTTGGACTCTTTCTTTTTGATCATTTTACATAGGGAAATCTGGTATATCTGTCCCAGGAAGTCATCCATTATGAAATGTAAATATTAGTGTGCTTTATGAGAGTAAAAATAAACAATAAGAGATTTAGCAGCCATTATCTTGGCTTTTACACACAAGACGATTAAGAAACTAGAAGGAAATTTAAAAGGAACTGAAAATACTGTGCCTAGAAAAAGCTCAATAACAAATTTTCTAAGCACCTGTCTAAAGAACTTGGCTTCTGTAAGTATAATAATAAAGTAGATCCAGAAACTTAATTATCATTAAAATAATTCAGAGTGTAAATTCTTTAAAGACTGAACCTTACATTTTTGATATGCAGAACACTGTTATCATCTGACAAAAGTTATGCTCTCCACATACAAATTAGCATATCCTCATAAATACTAAAACTCTTTAAGTCAAAGACCAGTCCATGGCCCAGAACACAAACCGTCAACTTTCTTTTCAATAGATCACTAAAATAACCTATTGCTCTAGTTTAGCTAAGTTCATTAGACCTTATTATTAAAGGAGAATACATCTTGATAGAATCTTTGCAGTTTCAGAAAAGGAAATGTTAGCAGAGCATATAAGGTTTTGGAATCTGGGCTCTGGTGGTTTAATAGTATCAGATAGGAGAGACTGGGAAAGTATGTTTTCAGGACTTTGTAATCTGGGCTCAAGAGAACTATTTGGATGTAATTGTTTGTGACATAATAATTTAGAATCGGTCGGTTGGTAAAGTGAGTATTAATATATAAACAGTTATCTGAGTATATGAGTAATCTATTGTCCTAATGAAAGACATATTTACCTAGATGAATAAACTGGAAGTACAGTTTGACTTTTCTAATAGTGCTAAGATAACTGAATTACGTGAATAATTTAGTCTTCAAAATAGTTTTAAGTGTTAAAGTATCATTTTCATATGTTAAAAACAGCTTCCATTAATAGAATGTGCATATTAATTATTTAACTCATTAATGAATTAATATGGTGACTCTACAGCATTTAAAGAACCAAAATATATAGTCCATTATGAAAGGCATTTTTTAAAAAAGAACATTATAAAAAGGTTGCAGCATTAAATACAAACCTAGTAATGTTTATAGGCCCAGAGTTATCTTTTCTACCAAAAAGAAATTTATAAGCAGACATGCAACTTCATAGTGACTGGGCTCTAATAAAATAGCAAATAGTGGGTAAATTCTCTTAATGAAATAAATACATTTTAGGTGTTCTTGGAACTGTCATAATATGAGCACTTAGGTGGCTCAGTCTCTTAAGTACCTGCCTTCAGCTTGGGTTATGATCCCTGCATCAGGCTCCCTGCTCAGTGGGGAGTTTCCTTCTCTCTCAACTCTTCACCCCACTCGTGTTCTCTCTCTCTCCACACTCTCTCTTTCTCAAATATATAAATACAATCTTTAAAAAACTGCCATAATACATATTTTTAATTTTCATGGGTATTTATAGTTTTTCTTTAAAGTTTCTCCATTTTGATCAGAAATAATCTTAAGTGGCACTCAAATTTAACAAGAAGGCTGGTCACATTTTGGTTTGTTTTGAATGTCTACAACTAAAAGGATTAACTATGTAAACCTCCTTGAATGCAAACTGTTAAGACCATAGAATTCATTTCTATCCTGAACTTCTATTAAGAAATACAGTATTAGACTTTTTAAAAACCTCAAGTATTACACCTGCAGTACTTGTTGATTTTGAAGAATTTCTGTATATTCAAGGTGTTCAACACATACTGAGGTTTTTGGCTTGCCAGTAAAGTGTCCAACGACCTTTAGGTATACAACAGGTTAGCAGGCCAGTTTTCTGTCTGTTTTTCTTTTCCTTTTTTTTTTTAAGATTCTATTTAATTATTCATGAGAAACAGAGACAGGCAGAGACATAGGCAGAGGGAGAGGAAGGCTTCCTGTGGGGTGCTCAATTAAGGACTCAATCCCTGGACCCCAGGATCATGACCTGAGTCAAAGGTGGATGCTCAACTCAACCATTGAACCACCCAGGTACCCATCCTGTTTTTGTTTCAATTATATTACCTTTGCAAATCAAAATACAACTTATTATTTAAAGAAGGGTTTTCAGTTCTGATTCAATAGATTTATTATGAAATACGACAAAGAGTATATCTTGGTAGTATAATTGATACTGGTTAAATAAGGGGAAGGGACAGATTTTTTTTTAAAGATTTTATTTATTTATTCACGAGAGACACAGAGAGAGAGAGGCAGAGACACAGGCAGAGTGAGGACCAGGCTCCACGCAGGGAGCCCAACATGGGACTCCATCCTGGGTCTCCAGGATCACTGCTTGGAGAAGGTGGTGCTAAACCGCTGAGCCGCCGGGGCTGCCTGGGACCGATTCTTATTGACTGTATGCAGACAACTACATTGCCATAAAAACTAAGGATATAATTATAATAAAATATAAACAAAAATATTTGTTTCCGAAATCTGAAATCAAACACAGTGGGTCATGAGCAAAGGAATGATAGACTCAGTGGTTGCAAAACAAATATTCCTATACCTTCTAATTGTTCTACGAATACTGGTGGTTTTGTTTTTGTTTTTGTTTTTCCTCCTTCTAGAGCCAAACAATTTTTTGGCAGAAAAAAAGCCAGAATGTTAAAGGGCAAATTCAATGTGATTGACTCAATTGTACAAGAAAATCAGGAAGTTAACTTAATGATTAACTTCCCATTGAAGCTGAAGTTGAACTTGAATATTTCTTTTAACTGCCTGCGGGTATAGAGCTTTGTAAAAGATTGGATTTGTAACCAGCTGTGAGTTTTCAAGACAATGTTTAGGCTAAATGAATTAGCAAATACCTTCAGCCAGACAGGTTAATGTATGTGTCTAGGAAGACTGCAGCATATTTAATAAATACATCGTTGTTTTTTTTTTTTTTTTTCCCCCTCTACTACATTTTGCTTGTTTCATTGTATCTGACTTCTTTTTGGAAGGAAAAAAAAAGTGCATTTCTGAACTAGATACAATGGCTCAGTAGAATTTTTGATAATATATGACTTAAATACACCCTATAAGTCTCAAATCTAAATATGAGATAATGCCCATAATTTCTGTAAAATGTTAGTTCTCAGACTATTCCAATGCTTAAGGTCAAATTAACTACATATGTTTAGGTGATTTTTATATGACCCTATAGAAAGTAGACTTAGGAGCTATATTTAGTAAAGCATAGCCATTGATTTTCCAAAGCCATGATAACCTATTTCTCAAGTTAATGATATTTTACATCTTCCCCCTAGCCATTTATTTGGTCTGCACAGATTGACAGAATTTTAGGACTAAAACTACTTTATAAATCATAAAACCCAAAGCCTTTCATCTACATATGAGGAAATAAGACCCAAGGGTTTACATGACTCATTCAAGATTCTTAGTTAGTGTGTAGAAACTTGAGCCTGTGACTCCAGGCTCTTAATCCAATATTCTTACCACTGTTTCATTCTGCTGTAATGGAAAGATTACATTAAAAACTTTTGCTCAGGTACATTCATAAAGAGTATCTTGACATCACAAATATTCAATTTAATATCATTTTATCCATTTGATTAAGAAATTAAATGAAAGTTGACTTTATTTTTCACATTATCCAATATTATAGGTGCTAGTCACCTGTAGCAACTGAGCACTTGAAATGTGTCCTGCTTAAGCAAAGATATGCCATTAAGCGTAAAATACACACTGGAATTTTAAGGCTTAAGATAAAGAAAATAATATAAACAAACTCATTAATAATTCTATATTCTTTATTTAAGTAATATTTTGGGTATATGGACTTAAATACAACATAATAAAATTAATTTCATCTGTTTCTATTCTAATTTGCCTACTAGAACTTTTAAAATTACATATGAGGCTCCTATTATTTATCTGTTGGGCAGTGCTGCTTTGTCCAACGATAAATTTTGACACCAAATTGATGAATTTAATTTTGTTGACATCTGAAAATTATACCTTTATATTCAACTAATTAAAATTTCTATTTAAATAACTTTTTTGGCAGGATGATCCATTAGTAACCATTTTTTTAAAGATTTTTTATTTTATTTTATTTTATTTATTCAGAGAGAGAAACAGAGAGAGGCAGAGACACAGGCAGAGGGAAAAGCAGGCTCCATGCAGGGAGCCCGATGTGGGACTTGATCCCGGGTCCCCAGGATCATCCCTGGGCTGCAGGCGGCACTAAACCCCCGCACCACCGGGGCTGCCCCCATTAGTAACCATTTTTAAAAACAGTTTTATCTGAAATGAATGACTTTATAAAGCACTAATATTTACATTGGCATTTAACTATGTTCACCTTCAGTCCCTTATATTTTGTTATTTTTACATGTATGCATTAAGTCTTGGTGTAGCTATTGCAGTTCACATCCCTCAAGAGAAAGGTCCAACAATCATTTGTTTGTGGCTCACATTACTCATATAAGAGGCCACAGGTGGTAGATAATTAAATATTAACACCATAAGCTGCTGTAAACAGAATGCAGAGAAGCTAGTTGCGGATAATACTAAATAAGTATCAATACATTCTGACTCAGTCCAGTAGGAGAAACAGATTTTGGCTCCGAATATAATCTAGATGTTATTCTTTTTAGTTAAATAGAGTAGAATGAAATCGCTCCCCATTATGGTAGTAAGAACAGAAAAAAGGAGATTAATATAACCTACAGATGTTGAATAGAAATATATAAGCATCCATGGATACAGAGGCTACTTGGTAGGATTGTGAGGCAATTTCCCCTCGATCTCTCAGTTTCTGCACTATCTGTTTCTAATTCTTTCAAGACCGTTTTTATAATGAACAGTTCGGAAGACACTGACTGTTTCCCTCTAGAGTAAAGAGAATGCAACCCTACTGCTTATTACAGTCAAGTTCCCTAAGACTGTGGTTACTCTCCTCCAAGTGCAGGTATTACTTGGTCTTCTTAGTGTTTCCTTGCCAGAATTGGCACTTGGGGCATTGCCCAATGGAAGTTGATACACTGGCCAAAGACATTGCTGTAATAAATTCCTTTGCTTCTGACTTGATAGTTTAATGTTTTTGTTTTTTAGAAACTATGAAACTGTTTGGTAGATTAGGTTGTTAGCTTGCAAACTGAGTAAATTCTCAGACTTCCACAGTTCTTGTCAGGGAGGTAGTATATACACACTCTTATTTTGCTTTTTTTAAATACTGAAGAACTTAAGACAGCACACATGTGCTTAAAATAAATTGTGTAATTTAACAAAGACTCAATAATTTTCCAAAGATTATGAAGATCTTTTAGAGGAAGACAATATCCCAGCATATGAATAATAACAAAAAAGAATTTCCTCAGAACTGAAAAATATAACAAGAAAAATTCAGATAATAACTAAATAGAGATCTCTCCTTTAACAAAACTGGCAAAAAGATATCTCCAAATCTTTCCCAAATAAAGTACTTAAAATTCATATCAATCTTTAACTCTGATATTTTTATTCTACAGTCAAATAAGTATGTAACATTTATCTCTATATTATATAACAAATTTAAGTATATATTAAATAAAACATGCATACTTATATATTAAGCTATATATAAATATATAAAAAACACATATACTTATATATTAAACTATGTAATAAATATAAATGAGTAGCTTTATGTGATAATATGAATTCCGTAATTCAAATAGGTAGTTCTGTTATATCTGTTACAGTTTTTAAGTCCTGAGGTAAATAATTTTTTGCAATATGCTTAAATAGAGATATGTGAATCATGTGGACTTCAAACATCATAGTCAAGATTCTGATGCATAAAATAGGCAAAACATTTAAGTAACACTTTCTTTATAGATGAGACAATGTCTTCGGCCATGAATACCATATCTCAGTAGTATGAAATGACAATAAGCAAAATATGTCTGTGTTGGTCATGGTAAGTATTATTAATTACTATAAAAAAAACAGCTCCAGCATCTCAGTAATTTAATGTAGTCAGAGATTATTTTTCACTCACTCTGGAGTTCAATGGCAGTTGGCTTGGCCTTTGGGAGATTGCTTCACAGATAATTTAAAAAATAAGGCTCCTCCCTTAAGTGGCTTTCAAAGACCTTGGGATAATCACTAGATACTTGCATTCTGCCAGAAAATGAAGATGCTGAGATAATTTGAGAGACTATGTGAGAAGCCTGGGTGGCTCAGCAGTTTAGCGCCTCTTTTAGCCCAGGGCGTGATCCTGGGGACCCAGGATTGAGTCCCACCTTGGGCTCCCTGCTTCTCCCTCTCCCTCTGCCTGTGCCTCTGCCTCTCTCTCTCTCTCTCTCTCTCTTTTTCTCTCTCTCTCTGTCTCTCATGAATAAATAAATAAAATCTTTAAAAGAAAAAAAAAGATGTATTGAAACCAGAAAGTTATGTATAGTTCCAAAAACAAAACTCTTAAAATAATGCCACAAAGGAGGTTTCTTTTGTTTTGGTTTTGTTTAAGAGCTATGATCAGTTCTTTTTTTTTTTTTTTTCTTTTCTTTATTGGTGTTCAATTTGCCAACATTTAGCATAACACCCAGTGCTCATCCTGCCAAGTGCCCCCCTCAGTGCCTATCACCCAGTCACCCCAACCCCCCTGCCCAACTCCCCTTCCACTACCCCTTGTTCATTTCCCAGAGTTAGGTGTCTCTCATGTTTTGTATGACCAGTTCTTATTATTTTTAAAGATTTTATTTATTTATTCATGACAGACACAGAAAGAGAGAGGCAGAGGGAGAAGCAGGCTCCCTACAGGGAACCTGATGTGGAACTCGATCCCGGGACTCCAGGATCATGCTTTGGGCCAAAAGCAGGTGCTAAACCACTGAGCCACCCAGGCATCCCATTAGCTCTTATTATTATTTTTTCCATTAGCTCTTATTTTAAAGTCTTCTGAGAGTCAAAGGAGTTTCATCTATATTTATTCATTTGTTGTCAAAATATACTCATATTTGAACAATTTTTAGAAAGCAAATATTTCAAGCATTCCAGCAATTCTCAGATATACAAACTGATTTAAAAAATCAGTACTCTGTGGTTTTATTTTGTTTTGATTTATCTCTGAAGAAAACAAACTATTTTACATTAGGAATAGCATATCTCTGGAGAAATCACTTAGTAACTACCTTTGCAATTATTTATGATACAAGTATAAACCCACATTCTACAAAATAAATTTTAATAGAATTTGTATTTGTAGCATTCATTTATTGTATGTAGCAATGTGAAATTTAGAAGTAACATTTTAACAGGCAGATGAAGAAAAGTGTTTATGATGGAGAGAAATGTAGGAGACAAGAAATTCATGACTAAGAGCAAACCAGAAAGTGGTAATTTATATAATCCTGTACAAACCAGTAAGTGTCAGCAGACCTCTGAACAGTGAGCAATTAACATGTACAAGGTAATTTTAAGATTTTTTCCATGTTTTCTTCTCTGATAATAAATTTGCATTGTTTTAATAATGACTAAATATTGATTCAATATACAGAAGGCAAGGAAGCTGAAATATTTCATTATTTTTATTTGAAGATAATACTAAATTACAACTTGGAAACTGTCTATGGCCCAGAGGGAGTCACTGCTTTTGGGTTTCACTGATAGTCAAAAGAAATTAAACATCAGATGTAGCTTTATAAAAACTAACAAATAATTGGACTTATTTCAGGAATAAGCTATTGAAAGCAGTATTAAGACTAGATTTTGAAATCTTAAAAAAGTTATGCCTAGGAATTGATGTTTACGTATATTGAAGTTATAGGAATATGTCTTTGGATATTAACTATGCCCAATATAATAAATATATCCTTATTAGTTTTTATAACTCTGCCCATGCAGAAATCAGAGCAAAAGTCAATGCTCATTCTCAAAACCAAAACTAAGTACAAGGTTAGTTTGTTTTGGAGAAGTAAATCACTGGATTAAAAAATACAAAGGTACTTCTGTATAGGACTTTTTGTATGAAAACAAATATTCTGTATTAACCAATAGAGCACTAACATCCTCCTCAACTTGAATAACTTTAGACTAGGTTTCTTCCTGACTATAGTCCTCTGATCTCTCTTTTTTTACTTTAGAAAACTTGTCATTGAAAATTATTCTTGTGCCTCATGAGATGTCTTCTACAACCTAAGGATGTCTTTCTCAAGAACCTGGAAGTCATCTCTTTGAAATGTAATCCAAAAAGATAGGGTCCCTACTTCCAGTCTCTGTGGGAGGGTAGGACGCTAACTTTGATGAGCTAATTAGCAAAAACAGACAGCCTCATCACAGAAACCAACTTCCATCCCTAGTGTATTCCGGTACTTTTATATTAGCTCACCCCATCCACTAAAAATCCCCTTGCCTTTTGTTTCAGTGGAATTGAGTTCACTCACTCTTCCCTATTGCAATAATCTTGAATAAAGCCTTCCTTGCCTTTTTAACTCTGGTGCAATTTTTTTTCTTTGACAGTTCAAATCCTCAAAAATAGTTCAGTATTAATGCATTATTCCCAAATGCCCTTTCTGTTGTTTATGCCCCCAGAATTGGTTTCTGGGATGAAGACTTATGTCAGGCTCACTGCTCAGTCTCCTTTTCCCTCTGCCCCTCCACCCCCCTTCCTGCTCTCTATTGCTCTCTCTTAAATGATTAATTAACTACATCTTTTAAAAATTGTTGTTTTCTAAAAAAATGTGGGAAAGGTAAAATAGATAACATAAGGCAACAACTATAGTTATGTTTTCAATATATTCTAAGAAATTATTGAGGATAACTTTAGCTAGCTGCCTTACTATGTGTATGAGATTTGAGAATCCTATGCTACAAATAGTATGATTAAACCCTTACTTTTAACACCACTATTGGCAAAAATCTCTAGGTAATGTTGAAATTATGTATTAACAATAAGAAACTAAAATTCCAAAAACACAGTACTTGAGAAGTACAATTTTACTTAAGCAATAGAATTGTATTTAATTGAAAAAGAAAAGATACAGATTTACATAGTATTACTAACTAAATCTCAAGATAAGAAAAAGTATAAATGACACAGCTGATTGTTTAAAATAGAGATAAGGCTAACAATGTCTGAAGAACCATCCAGAATGCAATTTGCTGGAGAAGAGCCCAGAGCCACCTGATAGGACAGATGTAATTGAATAATCCTTTCTCTAGTTTTTTTATAAACCATTATTTTGAACAAGTCTAAGCAAGTTTTTTCCCCCCATAACTTTCTAAGTTTCTAGAAACATTGTGAGATAAAAGAGTAATAAAAAGTAAAGGTGTTAGTAAATTAGCCATTGACTTTGCTTAATTATAAAGGATTCCAAAAAGAAAAGGAAATAAAATAACCATAAAGTCAATATCTACTTAATTAAAAAATGCTAAAGGGGTTTTTAACTCTTTGTATATAGTATTTGCTCTGGTTTTCACATGATGAAAACAGTAATAGTTCCTTGTTCTGGGCCACTAAACATTGATTGCCAAGTGTTTGACTAACAAAGGGAGCAGTTTTAGGATGGCAGTAAAGAGGTAAAGAATAAGTAAGCTATTAATAGTCATTCTCTGGAACAAACATCATTCTGGCAAATTCAACCTAAATCAGAAAAATGTGCAACCAAAGGGAAAGGCAAGAAAACACACATGTCAAAACACAGAACTCTGACATTACAGACTAAGCAGAATGAATGAATTACTACTATAAACAGTGATGTGATAGCTCTCATAAGCATAATGCTGAGACAAAATAAACTCAAAAGTACATTTGTTCTAAACAGATATGGAGTCATATTGTCAGCAAAAATATGCACCAGAATATCAGCGCAGCACAATTTATAAGAGCCCAAACCTGTAATCAACCAAATGTCCATCAATATTAGAATGGATAAACCAATTGTGCTATCCATGCAATGAACTACCATACAATAAAGGGAATGAATAAACTACTGCTACATACATGATGTCAATTGGATGAAGCCGGATACAAATGAGTACATACTTCATGATTCTATTTGTATACAGTTTATAAGGGGCAAAATTATTCTAACATGAAAGAAATCAGGACAGCAGTTACCTCTATAGGAGAATGACCTAAATTGTACAAGAGGGAACTTCTGTATTGTTAATATTTTCTTCTTTCTTGGTCTCAGTGAGGTTACTTGAGTGGTTTATTTTGTGAAAATTTGTTGAATCAAGCTCTAATGATGTGTACACTTTTATGTTTATTTTTTTCAACTTTAATTTCACTTTTTTGTACACCTTAAATATATAATGCTTTTATTTAGCATAATTTTAGAATAATCTTAACTTGAAAGGAGATGTCTTTTCACAAAGCCAACTATGTAGGGGATCCCTGAGTGGCTTAGCGGTTTAGCACCTGCCTTTGGCCCAGGGCACGATCCTGGAGTCCCAGGATCGAGTCCTGCATCAGGCTCTTGGCATGGAGCCTGCTTCTCCCTCTGCCTGTGTCTCTGCCTCTCTCTCTCTCTGTCTACATCTATCATGAATAAATAAATAAATCTTAAAAAAAAAAGCCCACTATGTGTTACAAAATGGGTTTAAAAATAGGAATTAGGGGATCCCTGGGTGGCGCAGTGGTTTGGCGCCTGCCTTTGGCCGGGGGCGTGATCCTGGAGACCCGGGATCGAGTCCCACGTCGGGCTCCCGGTGCATGGAGCCTGCTTCTCCCTCTGCCTGTGTCTCTGCCTCTCTCTCTCTCTCTCTCTCTCTCTCTCTGTGACTACCATAAATAAATAAAATAAATAAATAAATAAAAATAGGAATTAATTCAACTTTTATGATTAAAGAAAAATTATTGTTCGCTTAGCCTCGAATTTTTTAAAGATAAAGACAAAATTGTAACAAAGCAAAAGTTAGAATTTTACAATTCATCAGAAAAATACTTAAGAAATTTTGAGGTTGTCTTTACCTCTATTTAAATGCTATTTTTGAGTATTATACTTAAAGATCCTAATTGTTGATTGCTTATCTTGTGCTATACAGTTTAATAAGAATCACAAATATTATCTAATTTCCATTCACAATATTTCTAGGCTATATATTAAATAAAGAGGTGAAGACTATAATTAGATTCTTTTTGATACTGAAACCAGTCTATACATGTACTAGGGGAATACGTACCTTACTCAACATTTTGTCTGCCTCTAGTACTTCCATGGCACATAACAAGTACTATATATCTACTAAAAGCCAACTAAAATAATGAATGCTCTAAATCATTAAATACTTCACAAATTTTTGGAAATCTCTTTACGGGAGGATATAAAATCATAGCATCTCTAGTGTTTCCAAATGAAAGAGTTAAGGGTCTTGGAGGGGGATGATTGTTTATTCTATTGAAATTGCATCATCACTGGCTGATAAGTTTAGAAAGGATTGAGGTTTACCTAGATCTTCTATGTAAGAATCTCAAGATCTCCAAATAATAACCATTAATACTGATTAACTTTAATTTTCATAGCATTTATAGCCTTTATTAGTCTAACCTCACCTTTTTATTGAGCCCACTGAGAGATGAAATGCCACTCACCAGTTTATTTTTCAAGCATAACTGTATATATAAAATATGATCATGCCTCTAGAGAGAGGCATTTAAATGGAAGTCAATAGATTAATTTCTCTCTTTTAAAACAAAAGGAGCATTTAAGAAACAAAACAGATCAACACAGGGAAGGGAAATAAAAGAACAAAAGAAAGGGAAGCAAACCGCACGAGACTCTTAACTATAGAGAACAAACTGAGGGTTGGTTGCTGGAGCAGAGGTGAGCAGGAGTTGGGGTAAAGGAGTAATGGGTATTAAGGAGGGCACTTGTGTTGAGCACTAGGTGCTATATATAAGTGATGAATCTACTAAATTCTATCACTGAAATACTGCATGTTAACTAGCTAGAATTTAAATAAAAATTTGAAAAAAAAGCAAGGTAATTCACATTGATAAAATATAGTCATGATTATATAAAAAATAAAATAATAAAACAGATCAAAAGGCTTGTTGTCAAGAAACTTGCTAATAATTTCCTAAACTTGTAGACAAGAATAACTCCTGATTTATGTTGAATAAGGAGAATTTGTAGAAAAAAATTAAAACAAAAGGAGCATTTCTAGTTTTATAGAGCAAAGACATGGACACAAATGACAACACAGTGAACATGTCTTAAATACTTCACTGTATTTAGAAAATAAAAGCAAGAAATTAATTAGTATTTCCTAAAGTCTGATTATTCTAAAGACATAAACACTTGCATTTCCAGGAGCATTAGCCACAATTATTTTGCCTTTAAAAAAAAAGTTAGCTTCAGGAACTTTCGCAAAACACTTGTGAGAAAACGGTGTAAAAAACACATTAGTTATTTCCATTGGAAAATTTGCTAAAACTGCTAAGTTAATTTATTAGTAATGATGGAAATGCCACAGTACTTTCAGACATCATTCTTTTCTCAAAGTATCGTTCAGGCATTTGATGTTACCAGAATCACGGATACCAGGAAGTCATGAACACCAGCTGCCAGATGTTTTCATTTGCACTTGAGAGCACCTGAGCTTCATGGTAACAGATTTTTAGTAACATATTCTTGAGGAGAACTTTGTTTCGCAGAATCTATTTTCTGAATTTGAACCTGCAAGTGAAGTATTGATGGAATCCTCCATAACTGAACATTTTTTGAATATATACAACGAATAAAAATGTTTCTGTGTTCCTTTATTTTTCTCATAATATTATGTAAACAACAAGCCACTGGAATCTACACCTTTAAATAAAGAGATATCTAGTAATGCAACATTATACGCAAGTATACTTTCTTTTTTTAATAATAAATTTATTTTTTATTGGTGCTCAAATTGCCAACATACAGAATAACACCCAGTGCTCATCCCGTCAAGCGCCCCCCTAATTGCCCGCCAGCCAGTCACCAACACCCCCCGCCCTCCTCCCCTTCCACCACCCCTAGTTCATTTCCCAGAGGTAGGAGACTTCCATGTTCTGTCTCCCTTTCTGATATTTCCTACCCATTTCTACTCCCTTCCCCTCTATTCCCTTTCTCTATTATTTATATTCCCCAAATGAATGAGACCATATATTGTGTGTCCTTCTCCGATTGACTTACTTCACTCAGCAGTTCCATCCACGTTGAAGCAAATGGTGGGTATTTGTCGTTTCTAATGGCTGAGTAATATTCCATTGTATACATAGACCACATCTTCTTTATCCATTCATCTTTCGATGGACACCGAGTCTCCTTCCACAGTGTGACTATTGTGGACATTGCTACTAGAAACATCGGGGTGCAGGTATCCCAGCGTTTCATTGCATCTGTATTTTTGGGGTAAATCTCCAGCAGTGCAATTGCTGGGTCATAGGGCAGATCTATTTTTAACTCTTTGAGGAACCTCCACAGAGTTTCCAGAGTGGCTGCACCAGTTCACATTCCCTCCAACAGTGGAAGAGGGTTCCCTTTTCTCTGCATCCTCTCCAACATTTGTGGTTTCCTGCCTTGTTAATTTTCCCCATTCTCACTGGTGTGAGGTGGTATCTTGTTGTGGTTTTGATTTGTATTTCCCTGATGGCAAGTGATGCAGAGCATTTTCTCATGTGCCTGTTGGCCATGTCTATGTCTTCCTCTGTGAGATTTCTCTTCATGTCTTTTGCCCATTTCATGATTGGATTGTTTGTTTCTTTGCTGTTGAGTTTAATAAGTTCTTTATAGATTTTGGAAACTAGCCCTTTATCTGATATGTCATTTGGAAATAACTTCTCCCATTCCGTAGGTTGTCTTTGAGTTTTGTTGACTGTATCCTTGCTGTGCAAAAGCTTCTTATCTTGATGAAGTCCCAATAGTTCATTTTTGCTTTTGTCTCTTTTGCCTTCGTGGATGTATCTTGCAAGAAGTTACTGTGGCCGAGTTCAAAAAGGGTGTTGCCTGTGTTCTCCTCTAGGATTTTGATGGAATCTTGTCTCACATTTAGATCTTTTATCCAGTTTGAGTTTATCTTTGTGTATGGTGAAAGAGAGTGGTCTAGTTTCATTCTTCTGCATGTGGATGTCCAATTTTCCCAGCACCATTTATTGAAGAGACTGTCTTTCTTCCAGTGGATAGTCTTTCCTCCTTTGTCAAATATTAGTTGACCATGAAGTTCAGGGTCCACTTCTGGGTTCTCTATTCTGTTCCATTGATCTATGTGTCTGTTTTTGTGCCAATACCACACTGTCTTGATGACCACAGCTTTGTAGTACAACCTGAAATCTGGCATTGGGATGCCCCCAGATATGGTTTTCCTTTTTAAAATTCCCCTGGCTATTCGGGGTCTTTTCTGATTCCACACAAATCTTAAAATAATTTGTTCCAACTCTCTGAAGAAACTCCATGGTATTTTGATAGGGATTGCATTAACCGTGTAAATTGCCCTGGGTAACATTGACATTTTCACAATATTAATTCTGCCTATCCATGAGCATGGAATATTTTTCCAGCTCTTTGTGTCTTCCTCAATTTCTTTCAGAAGTGTTCTGTAGTTTTTAGGGTATAGATCCTTTACCTCTTTGGTTAGGTTTATTCCTAGGTATCTTATGCTTTTGGGGGCAATTGTAAATGTGATTGACTCCTTAATTTCTCTTTCATCAGTCTCATTGTTAGTGTATAGAAACACCACTAACTTCTGGGCATTGATTTTGTATCCTGCCACACTGCCAAATTTCTGTATGAGTTCTAGCAATCTTGGGGTGGAGGCTTTTGGGTTTCCTATGTAGAGTATCATGTCATCGGCAAAGAGGGAGAGTTTGGCTTCTTCTTTGCCAATTTGAATGCCTTTTATGTCTTTTTGTTGCATGATAGCTGACTTCTAGTACTATGTTGAATAGCAGTGGTGAGAGTGGACATCCCTATTTTGTTCCTGATCTTAGGGGAAAGGCTCCCAGTGTTTCCCCATTGAGAATGATATTTGCTGTGGGCTTTTCATAGATGGCTTTTAAGATGTTGAGGAATGTTCCCACTATCCCTACACTCTGAAGAGTTTTGATCAGGAATGGATGCTGTATTTTGTCAAATGTTTTCTCTGCATCTAATGAGAGGGTCATATGGTTCTTGGTTTTTCTCTTGCTGATATGATGAATCACATGGATTTTTTTATGAGTGTTGAACCAGCCTTGTGTCCTGGGAATAAATCCTACTTGGTCATGGTGAATAATTTTCTTAATGTACTGTTGGATCCGATTGGCTACTATCTTGTTGAGAATTTTTGCAGCCATGTTCATCAGGGATATTGGTCTATAATTTTTCTTTTTGGTGGGGTCTTTGTCTGGTTTTGGAATTAAGGTGATGCTGGCCTCATAGAATGAATTTGGAAGTACTCCAGCTCTTTCTATCTTCCAAACAGCTTTAGTAGAATATGTATGGTTTCTTCTTTAAACGTTTGATAGAATTCCCCAGGGAAGCCATCTGGCCCTGGACTTCTGTGTCTTGGGAGGTTTTTGATGACTGCTTCAATTTCCTCCCTGGTTATTGGCCTGTTCAGGTTTTCTATTTCTTCCTGTTCCAGTTTTGGTAGTCTGTGGCTTTCCAGGAATGTGTCTATTTCTTCTAGATTGCCTAATTTATTGGCGTATAGCTGTTCATAATATGTTTTTAAAATCGTTTGTATTAGAAAAATTAAATAAAATTGTTTGTATTTCCTTGGTGTTAGTAGTGATCTCTCCTTTCTCATTCATGATTTTATTAATTTGAGTCTTCTCTCTCTTCTTTTTAATAAGGCTGGCTAATGGTTTATGTATCTTATTAATTCTTTCAAAGAACCAACTCCTGGTTTTGTTGATCTGTTGCACAGTTCTTCTGGTCTCGATTTTGCTGAGTTCTGCTCGAATTTTAATTAACTCTCTTCTTCTGCTGGGTGTAGGATCTATTTGCTGCTTTTTCTCTAGCTCCTTTAGGTATAAGGTTAGCTTTTGTATTTGAGTTCTTTCCAGTTTTTGGATGGATGCTTGTATTGCGATGTATTTCCCCCTGAGGACTGCTTTATATATCCCAAAGATTTTGAACAGTTGTATATTCATTCTCATTAGTTTCCATGAATCTTTTTAATTCTTCCTTAATTTCCTGGTTGACCTTTTCATCTTTTAGCAAGATAGTCCTTAACCTCCACCTATTTGAAGTCCTTCCAAACTTCTTGTTGTGATTTACTTCTAATTTCAAGGCATTATGGTCTGAGAATATGCAGGGGACGATCCCTATCTTTTGGTATCGGTTCAGACCCGATTTGTGACCCAGTATGTGGTCTCTTCTGGAGAAAGTTCCATGTGCACTTGAGAAGAATGTGTATTCAGTTGAGTTTGGATGTAAAGTTCTGTAGATATCTGTGAAATCCATCTGGTCCAGTGTATCATTTAAAGCTCTCGTTTCTTTGGAGGTGTTGTGTTACTATACTATCGAGTATAGAAAGCGCTAGATTGAAGTCACCAAGTATAAGTGTATTATTATCTAAGTATGTCTTAACTTTGGTTATTAATTGATTGATATATTTGGCAGCTCCCACATTCAGGGCATATATATTGATGATTGTTAAGTCCACTTGTTGGATAGATCCTTTTAGTATGATATAGTGTCCCTCTTCATCTCTCACTACAGTCTTCGGGGGAAATTTTAGTTTATCTGATATAAGGATGGCTACCCCTGCTTTCTTTTGAGGACCATTCGAATGGTAAATGGTTCTCCTATCTTTTATTTTCAGGCTGTAGGTGTCCTTCTGTCTAAAATGAGTCTCTTGTACACAGCAAATAGATGGGTCCTGCTTTTTTTTCTCTTTCAGAGTTACTATTGAAAGACATGAGTTTAGTGTCATCATGATATCTATTCAGTCCCTGTTTTTGTGGATTGTTCCATTGGACTTCTTCTTAAAGGGGAATTTTAAGAGTCCCCCTTAAAATTTCTTGCAGAGCTGGTTTGGAGGTCACGTATTCTTTCAGTTCCTGCCTGTCTTGGAAGCTCTTTATCTCTCCTTCTATTCAGAATAAGGGCCTTGCTGGATAAAGTATTCTTGGCTGCATGTTTTTCTCATTTAGGACCCTGAATATATCCTGCCAGCCCTTTCTGGCCTGCCAGGTCTCTGTGGAGAGGTCTGCTGTTAATCTGATTATTCATCCCCATAAAAGTCAGGGATTTCTTGTCTCTTGCTGCTTTAAGGATCTTCTCTTTATCTTTGGAATTTGCAAGCTTCACTATTAAATGTCGAGGTGTTGAACGGTTTTTATTGATTTTAGGGGAGGATCTCTCTATTTCCTGGATCTGAATGCCTGTTTCCCTTCCCAGATTAGGAAAGTTTTCAGCTAGGATTTGTTCAAATACATATTCTGGCCCTCTGGCCCTTTCGGTGCCCTCAGGAACGCCAATTAAACGTAGGTTTTTCTTCCTCAGAATGTCACTTATTTCCCTTAATCTATCCTCATGATGTTTTAATTGTTTGTCTCTTTTTTCCTCAGTTTCCCTCTTTGCCATCTACTTGTCTTCTATGTCACTCACTCGTTCTTCCACCTCGTTAACCCTCGTCATTAGGTCTTCTAGTTTGTATTGCATCTCATTCAATTGATTTTTAATTTATGCCTGATTAGATCTAAATTCTGCAGTCATGAAGTCTCTTGAGTCCCTTATGGTTTTTTCTAGAGCCCCCAGTGGCTTTATAATAGTGCTTCTGAATTGGCTTTCTGACATTGAATTGTAATCCAAATTTTGTAACTCTGTGGGAGAGAGGACTGTTTCTGGTTCTGTCTTTTGAGGTGAGGTTTTCCTTCTAGTCATTTTGTTCAGTGCAGAGTGGCACAAAATAAGTTGTATTGGGAAAAGGAGAAAAAGAGAGAAGTGAAAGATGGAAAGAAAATGGAAAAAAGAAAAAGGGAAGAAAAAAGAGAAAAAGAAAAAGAGAGAGAAGAAAAAGAGAAAAAAAGAAAAAAGGGGTGGGAGCAAACAGAAATCAAAAGTAAAAAGAAAAGAAAAACAAGGGGGAGCATCCTCTGATTCTGAATACTGTAAATCCCTAGCCTTCCCCTGGAACTTTCCAGGGCTGCTTGGTCAATAATTTGTTTTTCCCCTGTGGGTCTAGTTGGTCTTCTGGGGGAGGGGCCTGCTGTGCTTTTTTCAGGTGTTAGCACTTGGGGGAGCTGCTCAGGCTCCTGCCTGGTGCAGGGCTCAGTGAAAGTCCTTTAACCTGTTTGTCCAGTGAGGCACTGTGAGGCTCAGTGGGGGGTTGTTTACCCCTGTGAGGCCCCAGGAGGAACAACAGTGGCAATGGCCAGCTCTGGCAGCCCTGGAGTCAGCCCCCGCAGTAGCTCCAGAGCTCTCGGTCTGCAGGGCCTGGAGGCTCCGGGGCGGGGCCGCTGATCTGCTCAGCTCGGGCAGGAGCGTCCTCGCTGTCCTGGGCCCTCCCGGCCTCTGCCTGTCCCGGGGGAGGCCGGATCCTGGGCTGTGTCCCGGCGCCCTGTGCTCCGGGGCCTGCGCTGTTGGATTCGCGCTCCCGCCCCGCAGCCCCCTCCGCGGAGCCGCCCCCGAGCCCCCCCCGAGCTGCTCCCGCCCCGCAGCCCCCTCCGCGGAGCCGCCCCCGAGCCCCCCGAGCTGCTCCCGCCCCGCAGCCCCCTCCGTGGAGCCGCCCCCGAGCCCCCCGAGCTGCTCCGGGTCCGCCGTGCGCGCTGCAGCCCTTAGGGAGCTCGGCGCACTCTCCCGGGGCGCAGGTGCCTGTTACTGTCCCCGGGAGCCCGAGGGCATCCCCGCCCTCCTGGGTCCTGCTCCACCGCCCCGCGAGCCCCTTTCCCCCGGGAAGGTCGGTGCAGCTCCTGCTCCTCCGGGACGGGGCTCTCCTGTCCTGGGGACACTCGCCCCGGCCTCAGCCCGGCTCCTCGCGGGGCCCCTCCCCCTTGGAGGCCTTTTTTTTCTTCCCTTGGAGGCCTTTTGTTTCTTTATTTCTTTTGTCCCCGTCTTCTACCTTGATAGAAGCTGAACTCTTCTCACTGTAGCATTCCAGCTTTTCTCTCTTTAAATCTCAGGCCGAGTTTGTAGATTTTCAGGATGATTGAAGGTTATCTAGGTAATTTGGTAGTTACAGGGGACTTGGGGACCCTACTCTTTCGCCATCTTCGCCCCGCCTCTCCCAGGTATACTTTCTTAGGTCAAGTCACTTTTGTTTTAGTTAAGAGATGCTAAGACGTATTCCAATGTCAAAATACATAGTTAGTGGCATTTGATATAATCTCTTTCATCTTCCCACGAAACACATGACGACAAATAAAAACAGAATTCTTCAAAAATTATGAGCTATCTTCTGTCAATTAACTTGTCAGAAATAATAATTGGCTTAGTGTTTGTGAGAATATGTTGATTTGAATCAACAAAGGAAAGTATTTTGCAGAGCCATGAATATCCTGTATAAAATTGTTTAGGGCCATGTTGCATTTTGAGACAGAAAATACTCTTAAAATATTTTCTAAAGAATTAGCTTGTCTCATATAAGCTACAGGTCTTTGCATTTCTTTGTTGGTGCTATAATATAGTGATATCCAATGGGGCTCTGAAAATATCAATACTAAACACCACTGTTTGAAATTTTATATAACCAATGGAAGTACTTTCTCTTTTCCTCCCAAGACTGTATGTTTAAACTCCCACAAGCAGCTTGAGAAATTACACTTTCCTCCAATTCCAAGAATTGGAGACTGAAAATGCCAAGAGACTGTATCAGTTGTCAGCTGAAAGCATTGGCATTTCTTTATTCTTAGGTCCGTCAAGGTTCATGAATAATACCTGAAAAATGCAAATCAATAAAAATAGAGTTAAGAAAAAATGTATAGAAAAAGGGATATTTGTCTTTCCAATGTGGTATGTCTCTATTGGCCTCAACACCTTTTAGAGGGAGTATCCTGCAGTGGCTTAGCATGACAATTTTGAAGGTAGTGCAGCTGTGACCAAATTTTGAGTCTCTCTTCAACTGATGAGTGATCTGATTTGCTAATTCTCAATTTTATCATATTTTATCATATTTTCAGTTTGTATGATATAAGAAATCAATGGAATAATTAGTATAAAACATTTAGTTCAATACACATAGTAAGAACACAGTAAATGTTAGCTATTATTATGACTATTAGTAACAGAATTATAACAAAGCTCCAAATTATAATATTGAACTTATTTAGGGTTTGACAAGAATATTCATTGTAATATTATAATATATATCAAATGACTTTCTTTTCCCCTCTGTTATATTTCTCAATCACTGGCCCCTATTCTTCAGTTAAGAAACATTTCAAGTTCTCTCACCTCTAGATTATTATGTGCTTGTAGCAAAAAAAAAATAATAATTTTCCATTAAATCAAAATTTGAAAATATGAAATTTAAATTGAACATTTTTTTTCTTTTTCTGTAATTTGGAAGTGGGAGGTTCCAAAAATTCTCAATATAATTAAAAAGAAACACAATAATAGGACCCAAGATCAGGCAGCCCTGGTGGCACAGTGGTTTAACACCGCCTGCAGCCCGGCGTGTCATCCTGGAGACCCAGGATCAAGTCCTGCCTCGGACTCCCTGCATGGAGCCTGCTTCTCCCTCTGTGTCTCTGCCTCTCTCTCTCCCTCTGAATAAATAAATAAATAAATCTTAAAAAAAATAGGACCCAAGACCTAATAGACAAATGGAAAACTATTCTCCCTATAGGACAGTATGGGAAAGAAGACAGAAAAGCATGAGCAGTAAACAAGAAGGTAGTTTCGCACATATCTAGGCCAAGGTGGGAAAGTATATGAAATCTCTGTTTTGTTCAGAGGATAGAATCATGCTTCTTATATTCTTTGAAAAATATCTGCAGTAGTAATCTGATTTTTTTAAAGTTCTGATATACTTAGTTAATACACTAATACAGAGGATGTAGCTCACACACCTACATTTCAGATTCCGGCATCCTCCATTCCAAAAACTACTCAGCTATCCTTAATAGAAATTTCCATTGAGGCATTAAAAAATCCTATCAGCACACATCATATAACTGCCTTCAAGAAAGCAACAGGACTTCAGAAAAATTTGCTTATCCACTCTTCCATTGTTGTGAAACATCATCCTTTATAAGAAGGATAAGATTTATCCTTCATTTAAAAAATAAATTGTCCCTATCAATTTTCAATAATATTTCAAAAAAAAGGAGAGAGAAATAGAGGGAGGAAGAAAGGAGAAAGACCTGGCAAAATTGAAGAAATATTATTTGCCCATTTAGTTAAGTATTATTCACAAATTAAATGATCTGAAAATAGTTAATGTACTCCATGTAAGGTGGTGGATAATAATATTGAAAAGTAAGTTTACACTGTACACTGAGTTGGATCTTGTATTTACTAACTGCAATAGTGGGAAAGTTACTTAAAATCCCTAAGCTTCATTGGTCTCATAAACAAAACAGAGTTAATACATACTTCCAAAGTTTTATGTAAGAATTAAATTATACACAAAATGAAAATTATATTGTAAGTAGTCAATGAACTGTAGCCATACTCTGAAGCTCTACAGTCACAGGTGTTGATCATGGTTTTAATTCCTTTTGTAAACAAACAGTTTGAATTTCCATGCTCCTCTAAAAGACAGATTACCAAAATATTGTACTGTTACAGTTGTTTTTGTTACTGAAAAGTGAAACAGTTTGTTTACATAACTCCCTTCCTCCATTAGATATAATAACTTAATAAATGTTTCATTACTATTTACATAAACCAATGATTTAGTATGCATCCCATTTTTGCTGTATTGCTGATTAAGAAACTGAAAAACAGAGATGTGATATTTTGATACGAGAGTTCTATTTTCCTCTGCCTAAATTATTCCCAGATCTCAAGTTAAATGAGTAAGACAAACCATTTTTACTTGTTCATCTCACTAGAAAGTCATTCAATGAAGATAGTAATATACCACTGATTTGGAAATATATAATAATAAACATTTTAGGGGAGGGTCTGAGAGGGAAGAAAAAAATAAGACTAATTCTCAAATAGCTCCAAATCAATTCTATATCAGTCAATCAAAGGCTGAAGAAAATTACTGTTCCCCTTATTGCAGAAGAAACACTTTGAAGGTTAGAAATACAAGAAACCTAAAAATCTTTATCAGGACCATACCACAAAAAAAGAGGAAATGAAACAAAAGAAAGTAATAATTAGATACTGGGATAAACCCTAAAGAGGCAAAGGTAGATCAAACAAACCTTCAAAGGGAGAATATAAAATATAGATATGTTTATAAAATAAAAATATAGTTTTCTGCTAAAATAATTAATTATATTGTTCTGTCCTACTTCTTTTATTGATTTACTTGTAGCTTGTTTTCATTATCTAATGAATTTAAATTTCTTTTCTTAGGAAGAGCAAGAAAAGGAAACAAGGATACCAGTTTAAAGGGTACTGCAATGCTTTTGATTCTGGAACAAGATGAACTAGATGCATGTCTCTCTATTCTCCCTCCTAAGTACAGATAGTAACTCTAAATATTATACATAAAGCAAACATAAGAAGACTTTAAAAGGTGGCAAGCAGAAAGCTGACTGGCTAGGGATCTCAGCATCAGAGCAACACAGTGGTAAGTCTACTCAGCTTTCTTTTTACCTGTTAAGCCCAGACCTGATGCTAGAGAAGCCAGTATGCTAGAAATCTCAGGGAAAAAAAAATCATTCAGGAAAAGGCTCTCTTTTTAATTTTTAAAGGAACCGCCATATTATTTCTATTGCTTCTGATCTAGCAATCCTACTTCTGGATATTTATTTTTAAAAAAATTGAAATCAGTATCATGAAGAGATCTCTACATTCCCAAGTCCACTGCAACACTATTCACAAAAACCAAGTTGTGTAAACAAACTAAATCTCTACTAACAGATGAATGGATAAAGAAAATGTTATTTTAAATATTATATGAATATTATTCCACCTTCAAAAGAGAGAGAAGGAAACTGTAATATGCAACAACATGCATGTACCTGGAGGACATTATTCCAAGTGAAATAAGCTAGTCACAGAAAGACAAAAACTGCATCATTTCACTTATATGAGTTATCTAAAATAGTCAAACACATAGAAACTTAGAGTAGCATAGTGGTTGCCATGAGTGGGGTGGGAGAGACGGAAATGGGGATTGAGTAATCAATGGACATAAACTTTGAGTTAAACAAGATGAGTAAGTTCTCTATTTACTTTGGCATTGTAGCTATAGTTAACAATACTGTATTGCACACTTAAAAATGTGTTAAGAGGGCAGATCTCAAAAAAAAAAAAAGAGAGAGGGCAGATCTTATGTTAAGTGGTTTTGCCACAATGACAAAAAAATTGTACTTAAAATTTTAAAAAATTAAAGTCTTCTCTCTAGAGAAAAGGATCAAGAAAAGGTAGATTAGCAAGACAAAAATCTTTTAAATAATTATTCTACTTCAGCCACAAGTCTTGGACAAAATGGCGAACTCACCTTCACACATTTCAGCAAAGGCCCTTACCCCTTACTGAGGTGATGTAAAAGTCAGATAAACCTTGCTGGTTTATTTCAGATAAACCTACCTGACATTTCAATTCCATGAGGCAGAAAAGAGGCCACCCCACACAGTACTGATGGAGGTCATATGGAAACAGGAACAAGGTGTCCATCTTCTCTCAGCCAGGATGGTCTCAGTGGAGGCTAGAGGAGAATTTGAACTTTAACTCCACCCAGCAGTATTAAGGTATTCTCCCAGCTCCCTGAAATATCAACAAAGGCTGGTTAGGAAACCTTGACTTTTATTCCCACAAAGTAGTAATGAAGCTCTATCTTCTTTACCCTATGAACGTGGTGCCAGTTTTAAAATAGATGATTTAAATAAGATCCAGAGCCTCATAACAAAATACCCAAAATATTCAGTATATGACATAAAAGCCCTCATCTTAACAAGTACCAGGAAACCTCAAAATGAATGATTAAAGATTATGGACAACAATGAGTTAACAGAAACACTGGTAATGTCCAGCAGCCAACATAAAAATAATCCATGTCGCAATTTTGAATACTGAAAAAAATTAAAATAGTCTCCACAATGCAAAAGAAATAGGATCTAAAAGAGAACCAAGTAGAAATTTAGAAGTGAAAAATACAACATCCAAAATAAAAAGTTCAAAGGATGGGCTCAACAGTAGAATGAAGATGAGACTTGAAAGTAGAACAATAGAAATTATACAATATTAACAACAGAAAGGAACCTGAAAATAAATGAGTAGGGCCTCGGGACCTTTGCAACTCTAACCAAAGATCTAACATTTATAGAAAAAAAGCCCCAGAAGGAGTTAAGACTGTGAGGCTCAAAAAGAATTTGAAGTAAAAATGACTAGAAATTTACCAAATTTGGCAAAAGACATAAATCTACAGATTAAAAAAGCCGAGGAAATCAAAAGCAAGATAAACCAAAATAAATTCATCCTGAACCACAATAATGAAACAAGGATGTCTTTATATATCTTAAGAACATCAAAAGAAACATAAAGTAATATTATAAAATAAGTCTATATACATAAATTTGACAACCTAAATGAAATGGAAGACTTAATACAATAGATATTTCCCCCCAAATGAGATATTTTAACACAATTCCAATCAAAATCTCAGTGTATTTGTATATACAAAATCTCATTATATTTGCATATACTGGCAAGCTTATTCTAAATTTATATGAAACACAAAGGAACTAAAATAGGTAAATACTTTTTATAAAGAATAAAGTAGAATTAATCAGTAAATCTAATTTCAAGACTTATTAAATAGTTATAAGCAAGAATGTGGTATATCAAAGGTTTGATACATGTATCAATAGAAGAGAATAGAGAACTCTGACTATGGGATACTATTTAGCAATAAAAAGGAGCAAATTATTGAAATATACAGTTTATATAGATCGCAAAGTTAAATTGCTCAGTTTGTTCACTTAAGGCCAACGTACAAAGTTCACATACTGTATAGAGATGAAAACCACATTCATAATTGCCAAGGGCTAGGTATGGTGTGGGATGGGTGTAACTATAAAGGAGTAGCACAGGGATGAGTGGGCAGCTCAGCAGTTGAGCTTCTGCCTTCAGCTCAGGGCATGATCCCAGAGTCCTGGGACGGAATCCCACATCAGGCTCCTCGCAGGGAGCCTGCATCTCCCTCTGCCCATGTCTCTGTCTCTCTCTCTCTCTCTGATGAATAAATGTCTTTAAAAAAAAGGAGTGGCACCAAAGATCTTTATAGATGAAATAGTTTGTGTCTGATAATATATGGATATTCTGAATATTTATATAAACATGTGATAAAATTGCATAGAACTATGCACACATATTTACCAATGCTAATTTCCTCATTTTGATGTGCTATGGTTGTGCAAAATATAACCAGTGAGGGAAATTGTGAGGGTACATATGCATAGGAACTCTAAGTACTATTGCTATTAATTTCCTACGATCTCTTTTTCAAAATAAAAAAAAATAGATAAATTATCTTCTTACAAACTACTGAGCTTTTTTCAATAATAGTAGTTATGAAATTTTAAAATTTTCTATGACATACAAATACATTTTCTTCACTGAAGGGTAAATCTCAAACATACGAGCACTTTTCTATTCCATAACATATTGTGACTTACTACTCTGCAATCAGAATTTAAGCTGGTGAGCTAAGAACCAAGGTTCTATATGTATTTTGAATTAAGATGAAAACACTGATATTATTCTTAGTCATTCTTACACATTAATGAACATTTTAGTGATATGCCTTGAATACAAACTTCAGAAAAGAGGGCACCTAGAGAGAGAAAAAAGTTAGTGTTTTCTTTTTAAGTTTATCTTGATATGAGATGATATTTCAATTATTTTAAATTTATTAAGACTTATGTTAAACCCAAGAACATGTAGAGAATGTCCATTTTGCATTTGTAGGATTCTACAATTACCAATTAAGTTAAGGTGGTTAATAGTGTTGTCCAAAGTATTTATCTTTATTATTGCTTTATTTATATTCTTTTGTCTAAGTGGTCTCCCAATTGTTGAGAAAGGGGTCTTAAGTTTTTCTAATATGTTTTTGAATTGTCTATCACTTCCTTTAATTATGCTAATTTTTGTTTCATGTAATTTTAAGGTTATTAGAAAAATTAATGTAATAAATATTATGCCTTTCTAAAGAATTAACCCTTTTATTATAATGAAGTATTCTTCTTTATCCTGGTGATAATCTTTCTCTTGAGATCTGTATTATATCATATTTTTTTTAGGTTTTTTAAAAATTTATTTTTTAAAAGTTAATATGTACATAAAAGGAAACTGAAAAACACAAGAAGCAAAGAACAAAGTCATCCATAATCACAAGCAGTTTGCAGTTTGACTTCTAGGTCCCGTGTGTGTATCTATCTACACAAGTAAGCATTTTAAGTAAGATTGTACAGTTATGTATCATGCTTTTACACACCATGAATATTTATCATGTCAAAGTCCCCAAACTATGAGTATTTTGATAACCAAAAATACACCAACTCCATCTGAAAAAAAAATCATATTAATATAGCCACGCCTGCCTTTGCATGCTTTGTGTTTATGGCAAACCTTTTCTTACCTGTTTACATTCAAACTATCTTCATTTCTCTATTTAAAACGTGTATATTGAAAATAGCTTATAATTTCATCTTACTTTTTTATATTTAAATATCTGACTTTTAAATGGAATGTTTAGTCCATTAACATTTAATGTATTTAGCGATATGTTTAGATTTAGGTTTCCTACTTTTGAAGATGTGTTTTCTGATTACCAGCTTTGCATTTTGTTCATTTATTCTTGCCTTCCAGTTTTTTGGATTATTTTTAAGCAATGATTTGGATAAGCTTGTCACTGTTTTAATCAGTATGATAATTCAGAATAAAGTTGAAGAAGTCAAACAACTGTGTATCTGGCACCACCAATTTCAAACAGGGTTAAGTTCACTCATTCATTCTTTTAGAAAGCATTTCATATTTTTTCATCTTCTTGGAGTTAAATGGGAATGCTTAATATGATTTTGTATTTCATGATCAATTTTATTCAAATTCCCATTAAATTTCTCAAAGTGCCCTTTTCTAATATCATGTCACATATCTTCCTGTTAAATACTTAATTTATTGGCAAAAGCTGTATAAGTGAACATTTTGGACACTGACTCCACACCAACTGGATTCAAATTCTGGCTCTATAATTAACTAGCCTTGTGAATGTTGTTATTTCACCTTTTCTGGCCTCAGTTTCCTTCTCTGATTTATAGATCAGGGTATAGTTGCAGAAATCATAATCTGCTTACTATTTAAGAAGAAAAAAAAATTAAAAAGAAAGAAATCTATTATAGGGTTTTAAATGACATAAAGAAGTGCTCAGAAACTGGAGAGCTTAGTTTGACCTCTCAAGAAAGCCTTCCAAGACACTCTTGTAAAGCTGGCTTGGTGAGGGAGCTAGCCATTGTGACTAGCTTGGCAACATTCAACTTAGGGGCTGTTCGGACACTAAAGCCCCTTAACAGAGCTTTTACAGAAGAAAATTTAAGTACTTTCCTCAGAAGGTTCAAGAGAGTTATGCTGCTGCCACTTTTAAGTGGTTACTTTACTTCTCACTAGGCTATGTGAGCTTGAGGAAATCTTTATAATTTATACTTTATATTTTCAAGCTTGAATTTATAGAAATTCAAGCTAATATAAGGGAATAAAAAGGTAATGAGAGTCAATTTGCCTTATCTCTTTCCTATGTATACTGGCCATACTACTACTACTTAGTTACTACGGTTGTCTAATGACAGCAAACATCCTAATGTAGGTAACATATAAGGTATATTGCCTGGCACATTGTTTTTGCCAGAGTCTTTTCATTTTAGATTCAAGAGATAGTACCTTTCTTATTTCTTTTATGGTTGCACAGAATTTTCAAAAAAGAAAAGTGGGTTTCCTAAAAGTATAAAGATACATTGAAGCTTAAAATAAAGACCACATTTTTACAAACTCAAGTAGATTCATTGTAGGCTTAATTTTTGAGATAGAAACATAATTTATCTATATAGTTTTTACTCTGGGAACACTTCATAAGGAATGAAATAAGATAGAGTTTTCTAAGGTCCTTATATTTTTGGATGCTATTAAAATATATATTCTACAGTCTAGTAAATGTAACTTCCAAATAATAATCTATATAAGAAAATAAAGTTCAGTTTCCAAAGAAATAGTAGATAGAATTACATAGAAAGAATAAAATGAAAGGTACAAATGTACAAAACATACCTAACAGTTTTGATCAAGGCTAGAAGTCAACGGAAAGAAGCAAATTTCAATGGACAATTAATCTTCAATAAATTTTCATTTAAAAGCAAAAGATTTTCTAAAAGGGATTTTAAAAATTAGGGGTATGATGTTTATGAGATGTTCCTAAAATAAGTAAAAGAAAACACTGAAAGAAAAAAATGGAAGAATTTTTTTTTCCTATATGTACAGGAAAATAATAACAAAAAGAAAGTTGGTATTTATTGTTATATAAAATAACTCAAGAGAAAGCAGCATTAAGGATATGATTAAAGATTCAACTCAATAAGCAAATATAACTATTTTAAACTTTTCTTAGTAAAATTGCCTTATCTTATATATAATAATATGCAAAACAGGAAGAAATGGACAAATTCACCATTTTAACAGGATCTTTCCAATTAAGAAAACTCAAGGTAAAAAAGATTAGGAAAGTAAGAAGCATCTGAATAATAAAACAAGTATGAGTTATTGGACATATACAGAACCTTGGACCTAACAATAAGAAAAAGTAAATTATGTTAAGCACACGGGCCATTTATAAAAACTCACTATAAACTTGGCAATAAAAACAATCTAGAAATGTTCAAAAATCATTGTCACACAGAACACTTACTCTGTTTGCAATGCAATTAAATTCAAAGTCAATAATGACAATATAGACAAAGAAAACAACCATCCCCTATGAATCTTAAAATCATATTTCTACCTACCTCTAGTTTCAAAAAAGACATTAAAACAAAACAAAACTATACATTAAAACTTGTAGGCTCAAGCAAAACAGTAATAAGGCGGGAATTTATAGCTTAAAAGCTATACATTAGAGAACAGAAATGTTAAAACTAAATAAGCTAATGATCCACTTAAGAGGTGTGAAAGAATTCTAGAATAAACCCAAAGAAAGTAGAAAAAAGTGATGATAAAATAAAGGTACTTCCTATTAATAATGTAATTTCTGTCAAAAAAAGTAGAAAATAAAGATAAAAATAGAGATCTGAAAAAGCAAAATCAGTTTAGGAAAATAATGAAACAATTGAATTTCTCATTCAATATTTAATAAAATATGAACAAGCTAAAAGGAACAAATTAAAAAGTAGCCTATGAACAAAGCAGATATTATTCAACTAAAAATAAGTTATGCTGTAATTAACAAATAATACCAAATCTCAATAGTAAACAATGGGAAAGAATCATTACTGTTCTGGTTAAATTCCTCATGCTGTGTTTATCAATTTTAAACTTTTGTTCTGGAACTTGCTAGTTTCATAGCTATGGAATTAAAAGTATAGTGATCTCATGCTAACTCTTAAATCTGTTCATCACACATTATATCTTTTCATGTTCAATTGACCAAAGTAAGTCACATGGCCAAGTCTATTGTCAAATGGGCCAGGAAATTAATATATTATAAATGATACAATATAATATTAATATAATATAATAAGCATTTCTACATATATTGAAACATATAGAGAGTCATTCCTCTGGGGCCTAAAGAGGAAGCTGGTAGGAATTAGGAGCAATTGTTTTGAACAATTATTACCAAGTAACAAAATAATTAAGAAAATACTATGAAAATGTATATAAAAAGCAACTTGAAAATATAAGTGAAATGTATATATTCTGATAGTATGTAATTTAAAAAACTGATTAGATGAGAAATAAGTCAGGCTTTTTACATTTGGTATCATAGGCTAGCCCCCAAAATGGGGTTTTGCTTTTGTTCTCCACTAGGATCAAGCTTCTGTTCCACACAATAGTGCCTTTTGTTCTTCTGTTTAATCCATAATTTGGCTCTCTGCTCAGATACCTGCACTGGAGTTCTATAAAACAAAATTGCCCATTTTTTATTGCTGTTTCCTAAATGTGTATTCCTTGAAAACTATGAAATCAACAGCAGCATAAAGATAAAAACATTAAAAAAAAAAGTTAATTGGTGGAGGCTAGGGACAGTCACAAAGAGACGGTCTTGCTTGAGCTGAATGAAGGTACATACACACACACACAAAAAATTATTTAGGAAGGAAGTAGAAGATTATCACTAGCTGGGGGATAAGAATGCATAAGAAAGTTTAGAAGGATAGGTGCTTAAAATAAAATACTAAGATTTTGATCCTCGATAATCTATTTTACTTGGATTAATAAAGAAACTGTAGTATGACCCTGATTAAATAGATTCACCATCTAAAATTAAAAAAACTACCAATATTTTCTAATACATGGTTTTATAATAAGTGTATTATTTAAACTCCATATACTGTCTCTACCCATTAATTGGGGCAAAAAATAATAGCAGTAAACTAATGATTAGCTTAAATTATAGGATATACCGTTGTCATTCTGATAAACTTTTACATGTTTGAGAGAAAAGAGCTAAGCTCTACTTTAGATAAAATGCACTCCAGACACAGCTGTGGAAATATAAAGGAATCATGCATTATAAATTTACAGAAAATCACCATTTGTGTAGAAATGAGCATAGAAATCTTAGTCACACACACACACACACACACAAAATCTTAGTCACCAGGTGGTCACAGTATTGCCTTCAATAGCTTGTGGATAAGCTCTATTTTCTCTGCTTTTAGGAGTCTCATATTACTAAAAAATAGGAAATGAGCATGAATATCATCTCTTTTTTTTCTTTTTTCCTATACCCATGAAGATCTTTTTGTTTAAGACAATGATCAGATACAGTTGAATTTTTTGTCAAGCCTTCACATGTAAAAAGACCTGGTAGTCAGAGACCACAAGGTTTAAAAATAATAGGTATATGTGCACATGCTCACTCAGTTCACACTACCTACCAGGAATGGCGGATACTCCTTAAATAAGCTGACAGTTATTGTTAAAAGAAAACACATTTAGACTCTCAGAGACATGAAGTTGTTAAAGGAGAAATTGTCTTATAGAAGGAGATACGGAGTTGAGTAAGATTTGGTTTGATTTAAGAGAATTAATTTGGGAAATGAGGATATCACAAGGTCCTGGATTCTTTTTTTCTTTTCTTTTCTTTCAAAGATTTTATTTTATTTTATTAATAATACATTTATTTTTTATTGGTGTTCAATTTGCCAACATACAGAATAACACCCAGTGCTCATCCCATCAAGTGCCCCCCTCAGTGCCCATCACCCATTCACCCCCACCCCCTTCTATCACCCCTACTTCATTTCCCAGAGTTAGGAGTCTTTATGTTCTGTCTCCCTTTCTGATATTTCCCACACATTTCTTTCCCTTCCCCTATATTCCCTTTCACTATTATTTATATTCCCCAAATGAATGAGAACATACAATGTTTGTCCCTCTCCGATTGACTTACTTCACTCAGCATAATACCCTCCAGTTCCATCCACGTTGAAGCAAATGGTGGGTATTTGTCGTTTCTAATGGCTGAGTAATATTCCATTGTATACATAGACCACATCTTCTTTATCCATTCATCTTTCGATGGACACCGAGGCTCCTTCCACAGTTTGGCTATTGTGTACATTGCTGCTAGAAACATCGGGGTGCAGGTGTCCCGGCGTTTCATTGCATCTGAATCTTTGGGATAAATCCCCAGCAGTGCAATTGCTGGGTCGTAGGGCAGGTCTATTTTTAACTGTTTGAGGAACCTCCACACAGTTTTCCAGAGTGGCTGCACCAGTTCACATTCCCACCAACAGTGCAAGAGGGTTCCCTTTTCTCCACATCCTCTCCAACATTTGTGGTTTCCTGCTTTGTTAATTTTCCCCATTCTCACTGGTGTGAGGTGGTATCTCATTGTGGTTTTGATTTGTATTTCCCCGATGGCAAGTGATGCAGAGCATTTTCTCATGTGCATGTTGGCCATGTCTATGTCTTCCTCTGTGAGATTTCTCTTCATGTCTTTTGCCCATTTCATGATTGGATTATTTGTTTCTTTGGTGTTGAGTTTAATAAGTTCTTTTTTTTTTTTTTTTATTTTTTATTTTTTATTTTTTTTATTTATTGGTGTTCAATTTACTAACATACAGAATACCCAGTGCCCGTCACCCATTCACTTCCACCCCCCGCCCTCCTCCCCTTCTACCACCCCTAGTTCGTTTCCCAGAGTTAGCAGTCTTTACGTTCTGTCTCCCTTTCTGATATTTCCCACCCATTTCTTCTCCCTTCCCTTATTTTCCCTTTCACTATTATTTATATTCCCCAAATGAATGAGAACATATAATGTTTGTCCTTCTCTGACTGACTTACTTCACTCAGCATAATACCCTCCAGTTCCATCCACGTTGAAGCAAATGGTGGGTATTTGTCATTTCTAATAGCTGAGTAATATTCCATTGTATACATAAACCACATCTTCTTTATCCATTCATCTTTCGTTGGACACCGAGGCTCCTTCCACAGTTTGGCTATAGTGGCCATTGCTGCTAGAAACATCGGGGTGCAGGTGTCCCGGCGTTTCATTGCATTTGTATCTTTGGGGTAAATCCCCAACAGTGCAATTGCTGGGTCGTAGGGCAGGTCTATTTTTAACTGTTTGAGGAACCTCCACACAGTTTTCCAGAGTGGCTGCACCAGTTCACATTCCCACCAACAGTGTAAGAGGGTTCCCTTTTCTCCGCATCCTCTCCAACATTTGTTGTTTCCTGCCTTGTTAATTTTCCCCATTCTCACTGGTGTGAGGTGGTATCTCATTGTAGTTTTGATTTGTATTTCCCTGATGGCAAGTGATGCAGAGCATTTTCTCATATGCATGTTGGCCATGTCTATGTCTTCCTCTGTGAGATTTCTGTTCATGTCTTTTGCCCATTTCATGATTGGATTGTTTGTTTCTTTGGTGTTGAGTTTAATAAGTTCTTTATAGATCTTGGAAACTAGCCCTTTATCTGATATGTCATTTGCAAATATATTCTCCCATTCTGTAGGTTGTCTTTGAGTTTTGTTGACTGTATCCTTTGCTGTGCAAAAGCTTCTTATCTTGATGAAGTCCCAATAGTTCATTTTTGCTTTTGTTTCTTTTGCCTTCGTGGATGTATCTTGCAAGAAGTTACTATGGCCGAGTTCAAAAAGGGTGTTGCCTGTGTTCTTCTCTAGGATTTTGATGGAATCTTGTCTCACATTTAGATCTTTCATCCATTTTGAGTTTATCTTTGTGTATGGTGAAAGAGAGTGGTCTAGTTTCATTCTTCTGCATGTGGATGTCCAATTTTCCCAGCACCATTTATTGAAGAGACTGTCTTTCTTCCAATGGATAGTCTTTCCTCCTTTATCGAATATTAGTTGCCCATAAAGTTCAGGGTCCACTTCTGGATTCTCTATTCTGTTCCACTGATCTATATGTCTGTTTTTGTGCCAGTACCACACTGTCTTGATGACCACAGCTTTGTAGTACAACCTGAAATCTGGCATTGTGATGCCCCCAGCTATGGTTTTCTTTTTTAAAATTCCCCTGGCTATTCGGGGTCTTTTCTGATTCCACACAAATCTTAAAATAATTTGTTCCAACTCTCTGAAGAAAGTCCATGGTATTTTGATAGGGATTGTATTAAACGTGTAAATTGCCCTGGGTAACATTGACATTTTCACAATATTAATTCTGCCTATCCATGAGCATGGAATATTTTTCCAGCTCTTTGTGTCTTCCTCAATTTCTTTCAGAAGTGTTCTATAGTTTTTAGGGTATAGATCCTTTACCTCTTTGGTTAGGTTTATTCCTAGGTATCTTATGCTTTTGGGGGCAATTGTAAATGGGATTGACTCCTTAATTTCTCTTTCTTCAGTCTCATTGTTAGTGTATAGAAATGCCACTGACTTCTGGGCATTGATTTTGTATCCTGCCACGCTACCGAATTGCTGTATGAGTTCTAGCAATCTTGGGGTGGAGGCTTTTGGGTTTTCTATGTAGAGTATCATGTCATCGGCGAAGAGGGAGAGTTTGACTTCTTCTTTGCCAATTTGAATGCCTTTTATGTCTTTTTGTTGTCTGATTGCTGAGCCTAGGACTTCCAGTACTAAGTTGAATAGCAGTGGTGAGAGTGGACATCCCTATTTTGTTCCTGATCTTAGGGGAAAGGTTCCCAGTGCTTCCCCATTGAGAATGATAATTGCTGTGGGCTTTTCCTAGATGGCTTTTAAGATGTCGAGGAATGTTCCCACTATCCCTATGCTCTGAAGAGTTTTGATCAGGAATGGATGCTGTATTTTGTCAAATGCTTTCTCTGCATCTAATGAGAGGATCATATGGTTCTTGGTTTTTCTCTTGCTGATATGATGAATCACATTGACTGTTTTACGAGTGTTGAACCAGCCTTGTGTCCCGGGGATAAATACTACTTGGTCATGGTGAATAATTTTCTTAATGTAGTGTTGGATCCGATTGGCTACTATCTTGTTGAGAATTTTTGCAGCCATGTTCATCAGGGATATTGGTCTGTAATTCTCCTTTTTGGTGGGGTCTTTGTCTGGTTTTGGAATTAAGGTGATGCTGGCCTCATAGAACGAATTTGGAAGTACTCCATCTCTTTCTATCTTTCCAAACAGCTTTAGTAGAATAGGTATGGTTTCTTCCTTAAATGCTTGATAGAATTCCCCTGGGAAGTCATCTGGCCCTGGACTCTTGTGTCTTGGAGGGTTTTGATGACTGCTTCAATTTCCTCCCTGGTTATTGGCCTGTTCAGGTTTTCTATTTCTTCCTGTTCCAGTTTTGGTAGTTTGTGGCTTTCCAGGTATGCGTCCATTTCTTCTAGATTGCCTAATTTATTGGCGTATAGCTGTTCATAATATGTTTTTAAGATAGTTTGTATTTCCTTGGTGTTGGTAGTGATCTCTCCTTTCTCATTCATGATTTTATTAATTTGAGTCTTCTCTCTCTTCTTTTTAATAAGGCTGGCTAATGGTTTATGTATCTTATTAATTCTTTCAAAGAACCAACTCCTGGTTTTGTTGATCTGTTGCACAGTTCTTCTGGTCTCGATTTTGCTGAGTTCTGCTCGAATTTTAATTAACTCTCTTCTTCTCCTGGGTGTAGGATCTATCTGCTGTTTTTTCTCTAGCTCCTTTAGGTGTAAGGTTAGCTTTTGTATTTGAGTTCTTTCCAGTTTTTGAATGGATGCTTGTATTGCGATGCATTTCCCCCTTTGGACTGCTTTTGCTGCATCCCAAAGATTTTGAACAGTTGTATCTTCATTCTCATTAGTTTCCATGAATCTTTTTAATTCTTCCTTAATTTCCTGGTTGGCCCTTTCATCTTTTAGCAGGATGGTCCTTAACCTCCACGTGTTTGAGGTCCTTCCAAACTTCTTGTTGTGATTTAGTTCTAATTTTAAGGCATTATCGTCTGAGAATATGCAGGGGACGATCCCAGTCTTTTGGTATTGGTTCAGACCCGATTTGTGACCCAGTATGTGGTCTATTTGGAAAACGTTCTTTGTGCACTTGAGAAGAATGTGTATTCAGTTGAGTTTGGATGTAAAGTTCTGTAGATATCTGTGAAATCCATCTGGTCCAGTATATCATTTAAAGCTCTCGTTTCTTTGGACATGTTGTGCTTAGAAGACCTATCAAGGGTAGAAAGAGCTAGATTGAAGTCACCAAGTATAATTGTATTATTATCTAAGTATTTCTTCACTTTGGTTATTAATTGATTTAAATATTTGGGAGATCCGACATTCGGGGCATAGATATTGAGGATTGTTAAATCTTCTTGTTGGATGGATCCTTTAAATATGATATAGTGTCCCTCTTTCTCTCTCACTACAGTCTTCGGGGTTAATTTTAGTTTATCTGATATGAGGATGGCTACCCCTGCTTTCTTTTGAGGACCATTTGAATGGTAAATGGTTCTCCAACCTTTTATTTTCAGGCTGTAGGTGTCCTTCTGTCTAAAATGAGTCTCTTGTAGACAGCAAATAGATGAGTCCTGCTTTTTTATCCAGTCTGAAACCCTGCGCCTTTTGATGGGGTCATTAAGCCCGTTCACATTCAGAGTTAGTTTTGACTGATATGAGTTTAGCGTCATCATGATATCTATTCAGTCCTTGTTTTTGCGGATTGTTCCACTGAACTTCTTCTTAAAGGGGAATTTTAAGAGTCCCCCTTAAAATTTCTTGCAGAGCTGGGTTGGAGGTTACATATTCTTTCAGTTCCTGCCTGTCTTGGAAGCTCTTGATCTCTCCTTCCATTTTGAATATTAGCCTTGCTGGATAAGGTATTCTTGGTTGCATGTTCTTCTCATTTAGGACCCTGAATATATCCTGCCAGCCCTTTCTGGCCTGCCAGGTCTCTGTGGAGAGGTCTGCTGTTACCCTAATATTCCTCCCCATAAGAGTCAGGGATTTCTTATCTCTTGCTGCTTTAAGAATCTTCTCTTTATCTTTGGAATTTGCAAGCTTAACTATTAGATGTTGAGGCATTGAACGGTTTTTAATGATTTTGGGGGGGGGGGATCTCTCTATTTCCTGGATCTGAATGCCTGTTTCCCTTCCCAGATTACGAAAATTTTCAGCTAGGATTTGTTCAAATACATATTCTGGCCCTCTGGCGCTTTCGGCGCCCTCGGGAACCCCAATTAAACGTAGGTTCTTCTTCCTCAGGCTGTCGTTTATTTCCCTAAATCTATCCTCATGGTCTTTTGTTTGTCTCTTTTTTTCCTCAGTTTCCCTCTTTGCCATCAACTTATCTTCTATGTCACTCACTTGTTCTTCCACCTCGTTAACCCTCGTTGTTAGGACTTCTAGTTTGGATTGCATCTCATTCAATTGATTTTTAATTTCTGCCTGATTAGATCTAAATTCTGCAGTCATGAAGTCTCTTGAGTCCTTTATGTTTTTTTCTAGAGCCACCAGTAGTTGTATAATAGTGCTTCTGAATTGGCTTTCTGACATTGAATTGTAATCCAGATTTTGTAACTCTGTGGGAGAGAGGACTGTTTTCTGATTCTTTCTTTTGAGGTGAGGTTTTCCTTCTAGTCATTTTGCTTAGTGCAGAGTGGCCAAAACCAAGTTGTTTTGGAAAAAGGAGAAATTGAGAGAGAAAGAAGGAATGAAAAGAGAAAAAGAAAAAAGAAAAAAGGAAGAAAAAAAAGAAAAAAGAGAAGAAAAAGAGAAAAAGAAAGGGGAAAAAGGGTGGGGGAAGCAAACAAATCAAAAAGCAAAACAAAAACAAAAACAAAACAAAACAAAACAAAACAAAACCAAAACAAAAAGAAAAAAACCACGGGGGAGTATCTTCTGATTCTGTATACTTTAAGTCCCTTGACTTCCCCTGGAACTTGTCGGTCTAGCTGGTCTTCTGGGGGAGGGGCCTGTTGTGCTGATTTTCAGGTGTTAGCAGTTGCGGGAGCTGCTCTGCCCCTGCCTGGTGCAGGGCTCAGTGGGGGCTGTTTACCCCGTGAGGCCCCAGGAGGAATAACCCCAGTGGCGGGGCCAGCTCTGGAGCCCTGGATTCAGCTCCCGCAGGAACTCCCGAGCTCTCCGTCTGCAGGGCCTGGAGGCTCCGGGGCGGGGCCGCTGATGTGCTCAGCTGGGGCAGGAGCGTCCTCGCTGTCCTGGGCCCTCCCGGCCTCTGCCTGTCCCGGGGGGAGGCCGGATCCTGGGCTGTGTCCCGGCGCCCTGTGCTCCGGGGCCTGCGCTGTTGGATTCGTGCTCCCGCCCCGCAGCCCCCTCCGCGGAGCCGCCCCCGAGCCCCCCGAGCTGCTCCCGCCCCGCAGCCCCCTCCGCGGAGCCGCCCCCGAGCCCCCCGAGCTGCTCCCGCCCCGCAGCCCCCTCCGCGGAGCCGCCCCCGAGCCCCCCGAGCTGCTCCCGCCCCGCAGCCCCCTCCGCGGAGCCGCCCCCGAGCCCCCCGAGCTGCTCCCCCCCCCGCAGCCCCCTCCGCGGAGCCGCCCCCGAGCCCCCCCGAGCTGCTCCCGCCCCGCAGCCCCCTCCGCGGAGCCGCCCCCGAGCCCCCCCGAGCCGCTCCCGCCCCGCAGCCCCCTCCGCGGAGCCGCCCCCGAGCCCCCCCGAGCCGCTCCCGCCCCGCAGCCCCCTCCGCGGAGCCGCCCCCGAGCCCCCCGAGCTGCTCCGGGTCCCCCGTGCGCGCTGCAGCCCTTAGGGAGCTCGGCGCATCTCCCGGGGCGCAGGTGCCTGTTAGTGTCCCCGGGAGCCCGAGGGCATCCTCGCCCTCCTGGGTCCTGCTCCACCTCCCCGCGAGCCCCTTTCCGCCCGGGAAGGTCGGTGCAGCTCCTGCGTCTCCGGGACGGGGCTCTCCTGTCCTGGGGACACTCGCCCCGGCCTCAGCCCGGCTCCTCGCGGGCCCCTCCCCCTTGGAGGCCTTTGTGTCTTTATTTCTTTTTCCCCGTCTTCTACCTTGATAGAATCTGAACTCTTCTCACTGTAGCATTCCAGCTGGTCTCTTTAAATCTCAGGCCAAATTCGTAGATTTTCAGGATGATTTGAAGATTATCTAGGTTATTTGGTGGGAACAGGTGATTTGGGGACCCTACTCTTCCGCCATCTCGCCCCTCCCTCCAAGGTCCTGGATTCTATTGTTAGTAAATGTCTCAGCTCTCCAGAGTTAAAAGTCATGAATACTATTTATCTTTCTTGTCTGTGTTTGAGAAGTAAGTGAATATCTCACCTTCATGTACAGATTGTAGCAGCTTTGATATTTAGCAAGAGCTTTTGCCTGGCTTTCTGACAGTCTAAAAACAATCCCTCATTTGTTTTTTCCTTTTTCTTTCCTCTCTCCTAAAGAACCAACACAGACCTGTAACTAATCCATAGTAGTAAAATTTAGGTGTAAATATTTCCTTTTGTCAACACATATTATTCTTCAGTGTATTCTCCTAAGAAATGAAAGTTATCTGATTGTAGGGACTGTGCCTTTCTATTTATTATGTTCAGGACTCAAAATATATACCAAATATGAGCACTGAAGATTATGGTAATAATGCCTGGAAAATTCTTCGAATACTCTAATGAAATTCATTATTGGATTACAAAATACTTAATTGAAGTCATCATCATTACAATGGTTGATTCCTTTGATGTATTGCCTCTGGGCATGATTAAACATTTAACAATATCGGTCTTACATCCTAAGATGTGAAAAATGCCTAATCATTTGTTCAATAGTATAAGGATTATTTAGAATCAGAAAGCTAAGAAAATGCTGTCTGCATATAAATTAGTCAGACAAATTTATTTTCTAATCATAATAGCCTTCTTCATTTCAAAGGAATATATACATAAAAAAGAAAGAATATGTGCATTTTTTAAAAGCATGCAATTAAATTGCTGAGAAGAAGAGCAGAATAGTTTAACAAGAAAAGCACAGATTTTTAAGTCTCAGAAGACCTGAATCCCACTCTCAGATCCTCTACCCTTGCTGAGTGATTTTCAGAAGGGCATACTGTCCTTCTGGGTCCAGATCCCCCTCTTGTAGATAACAATCTCTAACTTTTCTCCCAGCGGTAACCTTCTATGTTCTTCATGTAATACTACAAAACAATGCCACCTCAATATTGAGCTAAAGTAATATAACACAGGGTATTTATTTCAAGGACTATTACAACATTCCTGAGAAAAGTTAACCTCAATGTGATCATTCTTAAACACTATTCATAATTTTAAGAAAGGTTTTAGGATACAAACATCAAACTAATAAAAATAGTGACTGACTGAGAGAAAACCTCAATGTGATCATTCTTAAACATTATTCATAATTTTAAGAAAGGTTTTAGAATACAAACATCAAACTAATAAAAATAGTGACTGACTGAGAGAAAACCTCAATGTGATCATTCTTAAACACTATTCTTAATTTTAAGAAAGGTTTTAGGATACAAACATCAAACTAATAAAAATAGTGACTGAGAGGAAAGGTTAGGAATTACCAGTGTTTGAACATTAGATACATACATTTTATTTCTCATAATATGAGTAACTAACACTTACTGAGCATCTACTATGCTAAGCATTGTTCATACGAAGTGTGTACTAACATTAAAAGCAGTTTATAGAACTGAGGTGCATACAGATGAAGTAATTTTTCCAAGTTCAAACACCAATAAGTGAAAGTCAAGACCAAAACTCAGACAGTAGAGCTACAGAACCCACATATTTCCCCTGAACTATGATACTATTCTTAATGTGAGTGTCTGCCTGTACTCTCCACACACAATCAAAAGCCAGGTAGCAAAAACACGACTGATCATTACACTTAACAAAAAAAAAAAAAAAGGTACTTATTTGTTTGAATTTTGCTCCAGGCAAATTATTAAGGTTTATGTTACCCTCCCATTGTAGCAGTACTTATATAAATACTAATGCCCATAACTCTAGTATTTAAGTTAATAATGAACAAATAGTAGAGATTATGTAAAACACTGAGATCATTTTTCTTTAAACAAGAATTAACATTTCATAGGTCTTTGATATTTGATCTAAGTTTTCACTTTAAAGATATACATTTTCTATAAAACACTAATAAGATCTGAGAATATAGCTTCATTTAGAATCAAGTTATGTTATTCCTTTATGTCTGGTGCTTAGCAGTCATAAGGATGGTAGAAGTCATAAGGATGGTGGTCATAAGGATTCTATGAGCCTCTATCAATGGTTATGGAAATTTTAACCTGCTCACTAGAGGAAGTTACCCATCTGGAAAGAATTATTTCATTTAAGCTTGTTCTCAGTTTAGCATGGCACTTCAGATTTCTAGAAGATATTTGCAGGCATATATCCATGTCTAAAGGGAGTTATAGTTGGAAATTATACAGTGTTATTTCTATATTTATCCCTAAAGATTATGAATTTCTACATTTAAGAATGTCAATATAAGGATTTAAATATACCTACCTAGATTAATATATAAGTGGGATTTTAAAAACTTGATCATAGTATATTTTTAATATTTCATGACAATTACAATGTCAGAGTTTCTCTTTTTAAATGAAAATAGAAGTTTCTCAAAGGTGTGATTAACCTTCTATTACTGGTCAAAGTTGGAGAAATAAAAAGTTATTATTATGTTCTAAAACAGTTAGGTTGGAATTATAACAGAAATAAAAATATAGTTTAAAGAAGGATTAAAAACTAGTTAATGACTCCATCTACATTTATTGGTGGGATATACATCTACATTTATTTTCCTCTTTTTACAGATATGTGTGAATGAAAAGTGGAACAAAAATAATTTAAATTTACTTTCTCAGTATGTCCACCATTATTATAATTTAGCAACATCAAATATTAATATACTGTTTTTTTAAATAATTGAAAAAGGAGTATTAAGAGTCACTCCTATAAAAAGGTCTCAACAATAAAATCATACCAAGGTTAGTCTACAAATTATCACTGGTTTGTTGTGATTCTTCAGGCACTTGTGAGCTCTTACTGTCAATGGAAGGAAGGGCAATTGTTAACACTATTACAGAGGGAAAATGATTAACACGTTTATGTGTATGCGACTTATACATCTCATAAACTGTGCTGCTAACCTCTATTTCCATACATTCATTATTTGCAGGGTAAGGTTGATATAAATTTTAATCTTATCAAGAATACTGTCACAGAGGAGCTAGTGGATGGCTCAGTCAGTTAGGCATCTGCCTTCTAATCAGGTCATGACCTCAGGGTCCTGGGATGGAGCCACGAAGTTGGGCACCCTGATCAGCTGAGAGTCTGTTTCTCCTTCTCCCTCTCTGCCCACTCATTCTCTCTCTCTCTCTCTCAAATAAATAATAAATAAAATCTTAAAAAAATACCATCACAGAAATATCTATAGTAGTGGTTGACCAAATATCTGGGTACTATGGCCTACCCAAGCTGACACATAAGCCATCATTGGAAATATCAACTGGAGTTGGAGACTCATGAAGTATATGAAATGATGCAATTTGTCAAAAGTATTAGTAACTAAGAGGAGCAGGTTTAAGAGAAAAAATAATGTTGAATTTGAAGGTCTTACAGGACTTGCTACAGGGCCGGTAAAACCATATTAAAACCCTAGTAATACTGAATGACATTACTAACACATGAAAAGCTTCCAAAACAGTGGAAAAGAGGCAGAACAGCCTATAAGGGACACTACAAATGTCTCATTAGAGAAACAGCCATGGCCTAAGGTTGAATGGTGTTGTAGGAGTGTAAGTGGTCATATTGCTACCAGGACAGCAGTCAAATAATGTAAGTGGGAAATACATCCTAAGGTTTAGTCACATGGAAATCATTATGTGAGGAACTGAAGGAATCAGTAATGTAGCTGTTTGGTTTTGTTTTGTTTTGTTTTTAAAGAATCAGAATGGTATAAAGGAATGTGGGTCACAAAGAAGACTATAGGTTTAAAGATGGGAGTTACTCAACAGTACTTGCAAAGTAAGGATAATGTTCCAGTAGATCATTAAAAGCTAAAAATATATGATATTGAGGAAATTTTTCCTACTTCCCCAACAACACTATTCTGTTCCTCTACTCATGACTTTAGATCACACTGATATGTGTTGAGTCTTAGCTCTAATCTCTTTTACCTTGATCACGATAAAATTAAAATTCTTTAAGTATGAATTTTATGTCTCAGAGTGGCACCAGGCTTGGAACTGAATGAGTGATTAATTAATGCTGTTCTTATAATACCACAGCTATAATAGCTGCTGTTCACTGACAGTTCTTGAGAAGCAGAAAATTAAGAGGCTACATCAAAGACTCCTCCTGAGTGCTGAGAACAGGTTAGAGGTTCATCCTTATGTCATCAAGAAATGCATCAAGCTCCAACTAAGATACAGACATAGACTGGTGAATTAGAGTATGGTTCCAGTCCTTAAAACATATATGTATTACACATAGTCATTTCAAAAAGTAGTGAATTACAAACAGGTAAATTAATAAGTTTATATAGGTGGTATGGAGGAAGTAATCAAGTTTCTTCAGGAAAAAAAAATAACATTTGGGTTGTGGCACTGCTAGTTCTATTAAATAATTTGTTCATTACTAAATATAAGAAAATATTGGCATTAATTATCTAACAGTACAACAATCTCCCCCAAAATATTTCAAAGTAATATATAGTATTCACAATTTTCATCTTTACCTTAGCTATTTAAGAGTTTCCTTATCTTATAGAATCCATCTTTTAAAAAAGAAAAAAAATCTGGGCTTCACAAAAGGGTGGAAAATTTGATGAAAATAGCTCAGTCTTTTGTAACCAAATCAAAATTATAAAGTGAAAAAAATTAGTAAATTTAAAAATATATATTTAATAATATCAATAATTGTTAATAATTGAGTATTTAGAAGATAGAAATCAGTGTTTTCATGTATAAGATGGAATTAGTTTAAGTAAAGGTAATAATAAAAATTAAAGTAACATTTAATTACCATTGAATATAACTGTATGTAATTAATAGACAAACAGACTTCATTTCGGTATAAGAATAATTCAAACACAAATAAAGTGACATAAACTATAATAGTCCCCTGGTCCCCATCATAATAGGAATAGGATATGGAATGATACAAAAATTAAATGCTATATTCTGTTAGTAAGTTATAATACCTATGGAGGTATTGTCTGTATTATAACATCCATCAAAGACCAGAAAAAAACAGTCTTAGACAACAGAAAAAAATCAGTATCAGACTTTTGGAGAAACTTCCTAATAATATAAAAATATCTAACAAATAATTGGAATTAATTAGCAAGGGGTAAAGTAGCCTTAGAATTTCCCAAGTCTCTCTCTGCTAGTAACTGCCTGCATAATTTCAAAGTAGAAGTATCAAAGGTAAAAGATAACATTTACCTGTCTACTGGCCTTACAGTTATTTCTACATTTGGAACAGAATAAGTCTGTATAGTTTCAAGTCATATTTTTGCACCAGAATAATTACCAAGTAAAGTGATATTTAACCAAGCTTCATTTTAAAAGTCTACTTTCACTGGTATAGAATTAGATTACATAAGGTTCAATATTTTATTTTCTTCAAATCGTTAGTTCAAAATCCTCTCTCATTATATGTAATTTATTCCTTTTTTCTTTCATCTCTTGAGATTCTTGACAATTTAGTATCCAAAATCAAATTATTTTTTGAATATCCTATTTTAAGTAACTCAAATATGTAAATAGTAATATTTGTAATATAAATATATTTTGCTACTATGCATAACAATATTAATGAAACAAATTAATAAAGTACAACATAGAAGACAGAAATACCATCATACACCTTTACTATTAATCACTGACAAATCTTTTATGTATACCACTATAATCAAATTTATGAAATTATTTCTTTCAAAAGAATGCCCAGTCTAGAAAGAGTTACAGATGAACCAAACTTTTGTTAACATAATGATAAATGTCTTGATGAGAGTAAAGAGGGAATGAAATATATGAGGTAACAGAAATAATGTAAGATATAAATTCATAAAAAATAGCTGTTTACCTAAATTCAAATCAATAATTGCTGAAGCAAACTATAAGTACATTCCATCTAAAAAAAGGAGTAAATAGCCATGAAAATATTAAAATTTAAAACAAAGCCAGAAGGATTTAAATCTGATTGTACCACTTACTAGCTGTGAGACCTAGAGCAAAATGTCTAACCTCTCCAAGCCCCAATATATAATTATATCTTCACCTGTTGAAAAAAATCAAAATATAAAATAAAACCTACCGCACAGAAAGTCTTTGACGACTAATACCTGGTATACAATAAAAACGGCTAAGTAAATGACTTGCTATATAGAATTATGAGAAAGTTGCTTTCTTGCCCTTTTCTGATTCTTCATGTCTCTCCTATCTCAAATGCAAAAGTATAGCAAAAAAAATCAAGACAGGTGTGTGTGTTTGTGTGCCTGTTTTTGTGTATATTGATAAATATTTCTAGACCCTGTGAAGCTGGTTGGAGTTGGTAGCCTTTTATATTTTTTAGTGAATCATCTGAAAGTGTTAGACATTTTAACAAGTGAGTTGTACAGGTATATATCCCAATTACCAGTATATCATACAGGAACTCAGTAGAACTTTTACATATTCAATCAAATTCCCTAAGAAGTATGGAAAGCAAATTGATATAAATTGCATTTCTAGCTTTTGAAAATGTAATAAAAGACTAATGAATACATGCCACAGAGATTCACAATATAATAACAGTACTTCCAGTAACAATGCACTATAAGAGGTAACTAAAGTCAGTTTGTGCATGAATTTAACAATTCTCTTATGTGTCTAATCCTGCTAAATTTAATATCATTACAAATATATTATTCAAACAGTGAAGGATTTGGATTCCCTAATCTAATTCCCCCATGGTTCCTGAACTACATTTGTAAGTACTGGGCCTTTCTGTTTTTTCCCTAATTCATTTATGATGTAATACATAATAGAGTTCCTTAAATTTCAGAGATAGGAGAGTATTAAAAGCAAAGGTTGTACTGGTTTGGGTGGAACTACCTCAAAGGAAGAAAGAAATTTTGTTTTAAATGTATACTGGTGACCAACAAATAGGGAGCAAATATTACATTAATATAATACTATAAATAAAAATATATGATTTTATATATATATATATAAAATCATATATATAAAATCATTTATATACATAAATATATATTAATATATATATTAATATATTTATATATTAATATATATTTAATCTATTAAATAATATATTTAATCTACAATAGTCACAGAGAGAGAGAGGCAGAGACACAGGCAGAGGGAGAAGCAGGCTCCATGCACCGGGAGCCCGACGTGGGATTCGATTCTGGGTCTCCAGGATCGTGCCCTGGGCCAAAGGCAGGCACCAAACCGCTGCGCCACCCAGGGATCCTTGATTATATACTTTATATAATCTATATATAATCAATTATAGAAAATAGTTGTGTGAAAAAATCATGAGCTATTGTGGGCATCATAATTGAAAGAACTATTTTTATTCATCAGGTAAATTTGTGATATAATTTCTTCACAAAAATATGTATCTCTTATAACCATGCAGAGTTAGATTTACTCTCAGAGGATATCTTAGTCTGGGAAATCCTGAACAAGTGCTGGGAAATCTGAAACAATAACTTAGAAGCAGGTAGTTTTTTTTTAAGTTCATCTCAGGGAGTAGGAGTTAAAGACATGAACAGCTGAGGAGAGGAGAAAAAAAAACAGTAAAAAAACAGTGAAATAATGTACACTGCTATGGACAACTGAGGTTCAGTTCCAACAAAGATATTCAAACTAGGCTACAGAATGTCTCCTGAAATTATTCACCTGAGTTTAATGCATCTGTTCCTATCACCATAGTGGTTAAGGGCTGTTTTCAAGAGCACTAATTGCTTTTTTTTTTCAGATTATTATTCAGAATGTTGGAATAAATCCCATTTATGTCTACAGCTCTGGAGAAGCCTTAAAAAAGTTATTATTGGCACCAGATGTATCAAAACCCTTGCAGAACTGTCCACAAAGTCTCATCTAGAATTGTGTGTGAGACAGAAGATTCAGAGGAAGGTAAACCAGGCATCTGATACTGTCTACCATTTGCACCATTTTAGTCTTTTTTGTCACTGTGTTTTCAAATTAGTGGCTGACCATTTTTTATATGCAGTACAACAGACTATATATCATAGCTACTGAGACAAACTGTGTTCGCCAGTGTGTTATATTTATCATTTTCCTCTTCCACCATACATTCTACATTTTTCTTACCTTGAATCAGCAATTCAGCTGTTCTAGATTTCATGGTGGGTTGATTCCTCCTTAAAGAGTCCTACAAAGCTCAAAACTCTTTATTGCTTTACCTTGTTAGAGCTATGGTCACTGCAAAAGCATGCAAATACCAAGAGACAATCTAGCACATCCCCTGATCACTGGATACATCCCACCCTGCCACCATTATATACCAACCATTCTTGCCAAATAATCTAAAAACTTTCAGTAATGTGTCATGCCTCTGAATTTTTGTAGAGTTTATTTCCCATAGGCAGCCATCC